>NC_056728.1:211440104-211775104 GCF_019279795.1 Protopterus annectens | reverse complement strand
CAACAGTGGTAGGTTTTCTGCGGCCCCCACACAGTAATCATGTAAGATCAGGAGACCCTCCACGCACACACACACACAGCCAAGGGTTTCATGATGGCCAACATCGTTTATGATGTTAGTTTTACTGGACAGAATGTCCACAAACAGGATTTAACTTAGTCAAAGCACTATATCTGTAGTAAAACATTTAATGAAATTATGAAGCCAGGTACGTGACAAAACACTGTCACTACAACTAGAGATATTTTTTAATTTTTAAGTAGAAAGAATGGTGTTGATCCTTGGGTTTCTTCATGCTATGAGTTATTATTACTCACCAGGTTTATTAAGTACACAAGAATATTGCACTAGCTTCTTCTGCTCCCACCACTCCTGGGCCAGGGGTTCCCCAGCAACTGCTGAGTTCACTGGTGCCTAAAGCCAGGTATGGAAGTATTAACTGTCATAAGAATATATCCAGCTTTTTTTTATTTCTAGTGAGATAATGCAGTTTCAGCTGTACTATTTGTTTTGCAGATGCAATTTTGATTACTTTGCACTTTCAGGACTCAAACTGTAATTGTTTGATGTTATATGTAAATATCTGAATGATTTTAGTCCGTTGAAAGTATGTGGGGAAAGAATTTTATTTTTACTAAGAAAAGTGGTGATTCTATGAGTATGCACATTTGTATCCATGTATGTGTGTGTGAAGTTGTGGTTGTGGGTATTCATGAGCCCAGGTGTATGGTTCTATGCCACATTTTTCACCACCTGCAAATAAATACTGTACTGTCTACCAAAGCAAAAGCATAGCTGAATGCATTTATGTAGATAAGCTACTGGTCTTTCTATACAGATTTGCATCTTGGGTCACTGACATAATGTGTCTCTGGCTATCTTTTGCACAAAAGCATGCAACCAGTATGAGTCTTCTTGACTTTATCTTACTAATGAAGGCTTAAAAGCTAGCATGCCATTTAGCACCACAATATCACAGTGCTGCTTTAGTTTCTAGTTGGGGTACTATACTTGTGGAGTCTGTATGTCCTTCCTGTGATTCAGTGGGCTTTCCTTGTGATTTCCAGTTTCCTGCCACATACCAAATACATGCTGATAGGTGAATTTGCAATTTTCCAAATTGCAAACAAGTGTGGGTACACTGAGTCAGTGTGCAAGTAGGTGCAGTCAATGTGGAGTGACTATGTGTGTGTCAATGAGTGAGTGAGTGCTTGTGTGAGGGTGTAGTGTGTGAGTGAGTACATGTGAGGGTACAGCATGTGAGTGAGTATATGATAAGGAGCAGTGTGTAAGTGGGTGCATGAGAGGATGAAGTATGTCAGTTCATGTGTGGGTGCAGCATGTGAGTGGGTGCATGTGAGGGTACAGCGTGTGAGTGGGTGCATAAAAGGGTGCAGTGTGTGAGTGCATGTGAGGGTGCAGCATGTGAGTGGGTGAATGTGAGGGTGCAGTGTATGAGTGCATCTGATGGTGTGGCATGTGAGTACATGTAAGGGTGCAGTGTGTGAGTGGGTGCACACAAAGGTGCAGTGTGTGAGTGCATATGAGGGTGCAGTACTTCAGTGCATGTGAGAGTGCAGCATGTGAATGTATGTGAGGGTGTGTTTGAGTGCATGTGAGGGTGCAGCATGTGAGTGGGTGAATGTGAGGGTGCAGTGTACGAGTGCATCTGATGGTGTGGCATATGAGTACATGTGAGGGTGCAGTGTGCGAGTGGGTGCATGTGAGGGTGCAGTGTGTGAGTGGGTACATGTGAGGGTGCAGTGTGTGAGTGGGTACATGTGAGGGTGCAGTGTGTGAGTGGGTGCATGTGAGGGTGCAGTGTGTGAATGGGTGCAGGTGAGGGTGTAGTGTGCATCTGTGGGTGCAGTATATGAGTGTGCTTGCTTCCCACCCAAAGCTGGTTCCTTACCTTATGCCCATGAGTGCTGGGACAGCAAATAGCTTTGGTTCCCCCACAATTCTGAATATTCTAAGGTGGGTATCCAAAAATAAATGAATGTAATAAATGAGACTGTAAACAATCCATATAATATATTTCTGCAGAATTTTAGAAGTCAACATATTTAAGCAGAAAGATATAACAAATTATTTGACAGCTCTGAAAAACTGATATGGCAATTCACAAGTTATAGAGTACTTATGTAGTTGCATGTTGGATTGTTTTGCAAGACATAATCGGAAATTCTTTTTTCCTTTTCCTGTCAAATTGTAATATTTTACTCATAGACTAGTACTAAGCTAACTGCCCTTGTGAGACATTTTAAGCCTAGCCAATTATCCCTTGTGAGACTCAAACCCCGCACTTTGTGTTTGCAAGGCAAACACCTTAACCATTAGGCCACCCTCCCTCTAGGTGTAGTGACACTGTTTTGTCATGTACCTGGCTTCAAAACTGGTATTTTTTTGTTAGAAAAATGGTAATAGATAAAATTAATCATCATCAACCCACTCCTTTTCCAATTTTCAACATGGAGTTGGGGTGTCATGTCAACTGTCAAGATCTCTCTCTCAATTCAGTGCCACTCTCCTACCTTCAACAGTCATGCCTGACTGTTGCAGGTCTTTTCTTACACAATCCATCCATCTCTTTGCTGGATGCCCACATTTCCTTTTGTCTTCTTCCTGTCTGTCCCAAATCTTCTTCACCAGATTATTGTCTGTTTCTGGTAAAAAAAAAAACCTTTGTCATAAACTGAACAAACAATAATATTTGTGCTCATTGTAGAACTAACTCTGAGCTATTTCCTTGCAGATTGTCGCCGTCATTTTTTCCATAAGTGGGATAGTAATGATGTCATACGCAGATGGGTTCCAAAGTGATTCCATCACCGGAGTCGCACTGCTTGTAGGATCATCATTAGCCTCAGCTCTTTACAAGGTATGTACATTCTGTAAAATGATAAGCTGGCAGTCTGCTACACACACCATACTAAAGGAAGTGTTCTTCTGATAACTGGCATGATTCCTTTAGTCATCACTGATTTATGATAGTGGACAACTAGGACAATATGTGGATAAGAGACTGACAATGGACATACACCTGATGCTTTCTGCCATAGCAGTCTCAGGTGATGCTGTCACATTCCTCAATCAGAAAGAGAAAAACAGGAGACCCCTGTCCTCTTCCGTCAATGTGTTTGCACAAAATCATTTGTCTGTGAATGTAAACAGGTGACTGTTGATACAGTAGTGACTACAGCTCCTCCATATTTACATAATGATTCTTTCTTCTTCTTCTCACTTTTAACTGTACTTCCAAACCACTGACAATGTAAAATAATTTCTGGTCTTTAATGTAAAAAAATGTCTGCATTTTTGTTGACATGATCACAAAATGCTACTTGGAATTGCAAGATCTCAGTAACAATATTAAAATGCCATTGATTTCTACAAGGACTTATACTAAGGATGCCATCATTTATTTTGCAGTAAATGAACAAATGACAAAGATTCTTACACAGTATAAGAACAAGAATATCTCTCAAAAACAAAATTTGCTATTACTGTGTTCTTATTAAAAAGTGTTTTTTTGTTAATGAAACAGAGAACCAATAAAGCGAAATGGAGAGAACAGTAGAGCAAGAGAGAGAGAGATGAAGAAAGAAATGAGGTCTGGAAGTAAATGCCTCAATGCACATTATTACTTCAGAAGGATCAGCAAAAACAGACTTGTTATATTGTAGCTGTGATATACGTTTGCCATAACCACCGTAAGATGTCACAATCACATTATCACAATAGCATAAGTTTGTAAAATGCTCTAGAAATAGCAAGTCTCTTAAATGAATCATTTTAAAATAAACTAAGTACTAAACAAGGTATTTCTTAGCATTCATGATATAACTAGATTGTGTTATATCAGTGCATTTCTGTTATGGTTATTGTTTTCCAGAAAAACTCATCATATTCCTAAATGGGTAATCCCCGTTTTCTGCTTTCACTGGGGGACTGGATGGCCCAAACATGTTTGAATGAACAAAGGACAGATTCCTGTCCCATTGCAGCCACCCAATGTGTGCGAGGACTTAGACTGTTGTATGTAGTTAGGGCTAAGAGCATGCCATAGCAAACCCAAGACTCTCCGGAGTCATGGCATGGTCACCATTTTGCTGTTAGCTTCCAGTAGGGAACTACAGTAATAATAACACATTTTTGCACTGCCACTGGAAAAAGAGGCCAGTAGACTCTTCAAATAGTAATTCTAAACAGGTCAACTGCCATTCCTTGTCCAATGTTTCTTTCAAGAAGCTCACCATAATTAGAAGGCAGGATGCATTGTCACAAAAGTATAGCAGGCTATGTCTAGGATTAGTAAAATGACTATATCTTTCTGATCCACCCCCATGACTATCCATTGTCTTTCTGAGCAAGCTCCATTCCATATCCTTCTGGACCATTTCCACCACTATGCTATATCCATCTTCTAATGTCCTTTAATCTTCTAAGCCAATTCTAACATTATCCTATATAATTCCAAGCCATTTCAATCACTATCCTGTATCCTTCTGTCCCAGGTCCATCACTATCCTCTATCCATTTGAGTCAGTTCCATCTCCATCTTCTATTGTTCTGAGTCTGTTCCTTCCCTATCCTGTATCCATCTAGGTCAGTTCCATCTCCATCTTGTATCCTTCTGAGTCTGTTTACTCACTATCCTGTATCATTCTGAGTCTGTTCCCTCACTGTCCTGTACCCTTCTGAGTAAGATCCGTCTAGTTTCCTGTATCCTTCTGAACCGTTTCCATCATTATTCCATATACTTCTGAGTCAGTTTCATCACTATCCTGTGTGCTTCTGAGTCAGTTTCATCACTATCCTGTGTGCTTCTGAGTCAGTTTCATCACTATCCCATATCCTTCTGTCCCAGGTCCATCACTATCCTCTATCCATTTGAGTCAGTTCCATCTCCATCTTCTATTGTTCTGAGTCTGTTCCTTCCCTGTCCTGTATCCATCTAGGTCAGTTCCATCTCCATCTTGTATCCTTCTGAGTCTGTTTACTCACTATCCTGTATCATTCTGAGTCTGTTCCCTCACTGTCCTGTACCCTTCTGAGTAAGATCCGTCTAGTTTCCTGTATCCTTCTGAACCATTTCCATCATTATTCCATATACTTCTGAGTCACTTTCATCACTATCCTGTGTGCTTCTGAGTCAGTTTCATCACTATCCTGTGTGCTTCTGAGTCAGTTTCATCACTATCCCATATCCTTCTGTCCCAGGTCCATCACTATCCTCTATCCATCTGAGTCAGTTCCATCTCCATCTTCTATTGTTCTGAGTCTGTTCCTTCCCTGTCCTGTATCCATCTAGGTCAGTTCCATCTCCATCTTGTATCCTTCTGAGTCTGTTTACTCACTATCCTGTATCATTCTGAGTCTGTTCCCTCACTGTCCTGTACCCTTCTGAGTAAGATCCATCTAGTTTCCTGTATCCTTCTGAACCATTTCCATCATTATTCCATATACTTCTGAGTCAGTTTCATCACTATCCTGTGTGCTTCTGAGTCAGTTACATCACTATCCTGTGTGCTTCTGAGTCAGTTTCATCACTATCCCATATCCTTCTGTCCCAGGTCTATCACTATCCTTTATTCTTCAGGCCCAGGTCCATCACTATCCTATATTCTTCTGGCTCAGGTCCATTACAATCCCGTATCCTTCTGAGCCATCTCCATCACTATAATGTATCCATCACAATCCTACATCCTTCTGAGCCAGCTTTGTCACTATGCTGTATCCATCACAATCCTGCATCCTTCTGAGCCAGCTTTGTCACTATCCTGTATCCATCACAATCCTACATCCTTCTGAGCCAGCTTTGTCACTATGCTGTATCCATCAAAATCCTGCATCCTTCTGAGCCAGCTTTGTCACTATCCTGTATCCATCACAGTCATCATCCTTCTGAGCCAGCTTTGTCACTATCCTATATCCATCACAATCCTGTATCCTTCTCAGCCAGTTGATCACTATCCTGTATCCATCATAATCCCATATGCTTCTGAGTCACTTCCATTACTCTTTGGTATCCATCTAAGCCAATATCATTCTGTGCCTGTTATATGACTATCCTTTATCCCTCAGAGCTAGCTCCATTCCTACCATCTATACTTCTGAGCTAGTTCTGTAACTATCCTGTAATCCTGTATCATACTTAGCCAATTCTGTAACTATACCAATTCCTTCTGAGCCAGATCTGGAACTATCTTGTGTCATACTGAGTCAGTGTTTAAAACTGTCCTTCTTATTCTTTTGAGCCATTGCCATCATTATCCTATATAATTTCATGCCATTTCGATCAACACTGTCCATTATTTGTCTGAGCTAATTGCATCACTATCCCATGTCCTTCAGAGTTACTTCCATCACTATCCTTTATCCTTCGGACCCTGTTCCATCACTACGCTGTATGCTGAGTCAGTTCCATTGCTATCCTATATCCTTCTGTGCCATTTCCATCAATATCTGTTGTTCTTCAGAACCAGTTCTAGCCCTCTCTCATACCACTTGTATTACTATCCTTTATCCTTCAGAGTCAGCTCTATCTCTATTCTATATCAGTTCCATCATTTTCATCTATCCTTCTGAGCCATTTCTGTTGCTATTATGTATCTTTCTGAGTCAATTCCATCATGGTCCTCTATCCTTGTCAGCCAGTTCCATCACTATCCTTTATGAGAAAGTCCAGTTTCTATACACTATCCCACTGAAACAGATATCTCACTATCCTTTATCCTTCCAAACTAGGTCCATCACTTTTATAAAGTTATGGATCCACTCTTATTAATAGGAACCTCTGTGGCCTCTTGCCACAAACTAGGGGCAAAACCTTCGTAGAGGCAGTTTTTAAAGAAATTGTTTTGGGGTCTGCACATTTATGTTTGTTAGTCAGTGATAAATTTACTTGAAGGGATATTGGTGTTAGTTTGCACTTCTTGCTGTTTGCACCACTGATAGTTATCCATCATTTTTTATATAACAATAATTAATAATTATTTTCTGAGTTAGTACAAGTCTGAGTTTATAGGAGACCTTTTTCATAAATTATTTTTGTCAGTTCCTTTCTCTGGACTCCAATACCTGGTGACCACCTGGCTAAATGTCACAACTCTGCATGTTTATTCCCTGATGGATGACACATGATCACAGTGAAGTTGTCACAAAAGCAGCCATTAAGGGACTTTTATTTGCTTTTCCTACCTTCCACAAAAAGCATGGTACATTAAGTGCCAGGGAGAGGGTGTGTAGTGAGTGCAGCATGAGGCTAGCTTTCACAACTAATGTAGGCTCTCAGGTAGCCATATCCTCCCTTTACAAGCAGATGGCACCTATTAGGTCCCCTATCCTTACCAGATTCATTAACGGAGACATGGCCTATGACATGTTCCTTATTGTGCAAACAATAATAATAATAAGAAGAAACAATATTCTGGCATGATAAGAGAAAATCAGATGGCATTTTCTTTTTCTTCTGACCTATAACAACTTTGTCTAGTGTATCTTTTAAACCATCCTTTAACAATCATACATTTTATGGTTCTTTTTCTGTAAAAAGAAGTATTATGTTAATACTGATTACTGAAATTACGTCAAGCAGTCAGTTTGAAAGAATAGTTATATAACGGTCTAAACCTTTGACCTTCTGTTATAAATTGTAACAGATTGGGCTTATGTCAATCAATATTGTCTAATTATTACAAATATGTCACTTACTTTTACTTTGATAGTCATATTTCTTCAAATAAATTATTAACATTCTGTGTCAGATGTTTTTAAGTTTCAGTGGGATTTGGCCTTATTGCCCTGAGTGTTCCAGTAAAGACTTAAAAAATGAAAGTAAAAAATTCACGGGCATTTAAAAGTTATGTAGCTAAAACACTGGTCTGTCCTTATATTGGCATGTATCTCATGGGCCTCCACTACAAAGGTTTAAGGTGTTATACAGTTTAGTCTTTAGCTTTGCTGGGTCTTTCTTATAATTTTTACTAAGTGGTTAGGCTATTTGACCTTTCCCTACTCCGGGCCAGTAATCAAGGAGCCTCAGTCCTCACCACTGAGATTGGTGAGGGATGGACACTAGGAGTAAAAATGTATTCTCACCGTATTTTCAGATGCAGCTCTTTGCACCAAGCACAATTTCCCTTAAGAGCATACTGGGAGCACACTCCAGACCTGGATCTGGACTCTCTCTCTCTCCAGTCCCCAAACAAGACTCCACACTGACCAGTTTGGGGCTCTGTGTCCCAAGCAGCTGACACACACACTTGGATCTTTGACACACTGATACACACACACACACACACACACACACACACACACACACACACACACACACACACACACACTGGGAAAGGCTTTCACAGATTTACCAGATGTGCCCCCTCTGCCCAGACTATAAGGTAATTACTCTGTCACCTGTCAGCTACTCTAAGGCTCTTAAAAGGGTACCCAATTATACTGAGTAAAATTAATACTAATACAAATGGCAGAGTATGACCAATGCAGCAAGACTTTCAGAAGCAGCCACAGTGTGACTAAAACAAGCATAATTAGTCTTAAGATGTTGAAAGTATTCTCTGCAAGACCACCCACAATGAAAAGTATAGAAATATTTAATAATAAATAAAAAATAATAAAAATAGAAAACATGAGAATACTGAATATCTAGTTACAATAAATGCCAGAGTTTCAATCACAGGAGATATAAAAAAATAACACAGTTGGATTGATTCACACAGATGCAGAAAAATGATACTTAACTAATCTCACTATATTTTCCTGACTGACTAACGAATTACTGTTCCCTAGTTAAGTTACTTACTACAGCAAGGCGAGATGATGACTGGTGAGTTGCTTAATACAGCTAGGCAAGATATGGTGTGAGGTTGTGTGAGATATCTGTGAGAGACTGTTCAGGTTCGGATAAACAAAGTGCTCCTGTGGGAGTTCTGGAATATATCTCACTAATATCTAAAAAAAAATTTCAGTGCTAATTGTAGAATAACATCACATCTGGTCATCTGACTCTGGTACAATACAGACCCAGAGCTTTGCTAAGATCTGTTGCGCATCTGAAAGGTATAAAACAATTTCAAAATCTTCCACTCTTTCAGGGTAGTTCACCCCTAAGGACAATACAGTAAGATTTCTAGTCCTGGTAGTCCTGGTTTTCCCAGACATTGTCTCTGGCTGCAATTAGACCCATAAGATAACATTGTTATGGCCTAAACCAACCCATTTAATTTTCAACCTATTTTTCAAAATTAGCTAGACTGAGATTAACATCTTCCCTTCCACAATTCTCTATTAAAACATATACATTTAATTAGTTATAATAATACTGTCTGAGATACATGTATATATCTCTTTTCTGTCCAGGAAGATCCTCTGTTGATGTATTTTAACACAAGAAGCAACTTTACAAATACATTTTAACACAAGCATCTGCACGAATCAGTGTGACAGTCAAATGACATAAAAATGTTTACAAAACTCCAGCTAGCTATGCTGGCATATGTTACACATGCACTGCCCTACTCTCCCTAGCACAGATGGCACTACCTCATAACATCACAGCAAGTACTATTTTTATAAGCAAACTTTGTTCATAAAACTTTATGCAGCTCCTACTAGCCATATAAGTTAGCATCAGTCATGCTGTAAACAACAGATCTGAGTATCACCTGTTTACCAGCAGAAACTCTGCCATGATTTCAGCTTTAAAAGAACGTAATTGAAACACTTTACTCCAGACTCACAGTTTACATGCTGCTAATGCAAAATTCAAAAGAAGGATATTACTGAGTTTTAAATATTATAATTATTATACAGGTGTTACTAAACGTGTTTGTGCTTGGTAGCACTGAAATGAAACTTTGGACTCTTGTTAACTCAAATGTATCTAATTTGAGTTACGTTTTAGGCAACAGCCTATAAGGTGGTACTTTTTCTTTATGAAGTTGTCTGTGTCAGCCATTTCGTTGAATATGCTTAGGAAATAATTGTCTTACCATCTGGGCATAATACAGTAATAATTCACACCACTGAAAATAACATTTTAAGATTAATTGAGCTTTTACTTACCACTGAGCATTACTATATTGATATTTAAAGTGCAAACAGACTACTTAGTTTAGTAAAATTAAGCTTATTGCTATAAACTTTTAATCTGCTAGCAAGGTTTGTCCTTCCTTGCAAACAAATTAAAAGTAAATCACACGTTTATTCTTTTAAAAGCAATGAGGTCCTCAGATTAATCAGACTCCCCTTCTTTTATTTACTTGTGAGAAATCCCTTTATGAACTGGCCACAGCTTTTAGTAACAAACTATAATGAAATGAGACTTTATTTAATAAAGCAATGTGCCTGTTTCCGAGACTGTGATTAGTATAACTTACTGTTTGCATTGTTTTAGGTTTATGGTTTACAACAATGTCTCTTGGTTGTGGCTATATTTTACTTTGTGCAACTTTTAGGTATTGTATCTCTTTTCACATATTGTAATTTGTATAGTTTGTATAACAGTTTATATTCCTTGAATAAAATGTTTATGTATTAAATCTGCAAGTTAGTGTAGTGAATTAAAGCTCTGATTGTTACTGGACTGTTTACTGTGGCAATGGCACAGGGTTTGAATCTTTCCAACTGCATTTGCTTACTGTGTGACCTTGCGCAAGTCACTTAACCCAGTGTTTTGGGGAAATATGGAATTTGGGCTAGACTGTTAATGGTCTCCTGGACTGCATGCCTAGTGACTGCCTATGAATGTATGAAACTATAAGTCTGGCATTCAGAAAAGTGTTTAATATTTGAACAGAGCTGTAGAACAAGAAATCCAACCATTTGGTTATTATTGAACTCAAGTAGCACCTGTATGAGTTAATATTAATAACAATTGCAAATTGTATTGCATATAAGCTGTATGCATTTAGTACCCTCTCAATCACTGCAGCAAGGAATAAATTATTTTGTCTATGCATATTGCCAATAACTAACCAGCTTAGAATATGAAAGCTCATAGCAAGTTGAACCAAAAAATCTTGACTTAGACTTACTGCACATTTTGAAATTTTTAAGTATAATTTATAAACACACACATTCTTAGGTGCTGGAAAGCTTTTAGCTGACCATCTGCTAGTTAGATAAATATTAACGTTTTACTGTTCTGAATGCAATAACTTAGTCTTTTGTTCACCATTGTACTGTTAGAAAATACCCTGTATTTAAACAAGTGAACATTTCAACATGACACTGTCAGTAATTTTTAAATATTACCATTTTATCATTGACTGCTTTGGCATGCCTGTTTTACATGTTGTTCTGATGTCTGAGCCTACAGCATGCGATATATTGGTATCTGATTTACACTACTATAACTCGTAATATTAGTGCATCCTGGAAAACACAGTAATACTTGTCTATGTCAAGTTTTTTTTTAATTGTGCTTTTGAAGACTTATCAGTAACTTAAGATTTTTCAATACCAACTGTAATAGGTAGGTGAGGCAACTCAGGCAAGTCTCCTGCCATCAGACTCTTTGGAATAGTTAAGGCAGATAACTTTAAACACATCTGCTTTAGCTAATCTGTAGTAGGTCTGTAATGAGTAGGAGCTTGCATGACACTGCACCAAAAGTATTAGATTAATTTAAGAAAAGTGAAGCAACATGTAGACTGTGATCCTTAATGGCATTTAGGAAAGTCATCATCATCATCATCTTCTTTCGGCTGTTCCCATTAGGGGTCACCACAGCGGATCATCTGTTTCCATTTCTTCCTGTCCTCTGCATCTTGCTCTGTCACACCAACCGCCTGCATGCCCTCTCTCACCACATCCATAAACCTTATCTTAGGTCTTCCTCTTTTCCTCTTACCTGACAGCTCCATCCTTAGCATCTTTTTCCCAATATACCCAGCATCCCTCCTCAGCACATGTCCAAACCAACGCAATCTCGCCTCTCTGGCTTTGTCTCCAAACTGTCCAACCTGGGCTGACCCTGTAATATACTTATTCCTAATCCTGTCTACCCTTGTCACACCCAGTGCAAATCTTAACATCTTTAACTCTGCAACATCCAGCTCTGACTCCTGCCTTTTTGTCAATGGCACTGTCTCCAACCCATAAAACATAGCTGGTCTCACTACTCTTTTGTAGACATTCCCTTTCACTCTTACTGGTACTCGTTTGTCACAAATCACTCCTGACACTCTTCTCCACCTACTCCACCCTGCCTGTACTCTCTTCTTCACCTCTCTTCCACACTCACCATTACTCTGAACTGTTGATCCCAAGTATTTAAACTCATCCACCTTCGCCAACTCTACTCCTTGCATCCTCACCATTCCTCTATCCTCCCTCTCATTCACATAAATATATTCCATCTTAGTCTGGCTGACCTTCATTCCTCTTCTCTCTAGAGCATATCTCCACCTCTCCAGGGTCTCCTCAACCTGTTCCCTAATCTCACTACATATTACAATGTCATCTGCAAACAAGAAAAACCTATATAGACTATATACAATAGGCGGTATTTTGAAGTTCCTATATAAATCTTCTTATTCGACCTACTCATCCACTACATAAAATTAAATTACAAAACATATAGTCATTCAAACAGTAAAGATTGCTCTGATATCTAAAACACAGTAAGATGGTGAGTTCTGCCTAGATTAGGTTAAGACAATATCTAGGAGGGACTTCCAGTATTGGAGAAAATATGAATGTTTATTAGGACGGATTGTGATTAACTTATGTGTTAGTATACTTGGTTGCCATTTGCCTGAAGCTAGGCTATGAACATTGACTCCTATCTAACCAATTCTGAGTGATGTATAGTTTTAGCAAAGAGAAGATGGTAACTAAAATATGTAGTTTTAGTTTGGGGTAAAGACATCTTATCTTTGGCATCAAGCAGGAATGGAAATCAAACCAGAAGTAGATAAACATCAGGCATCAGGCAGAATGTGCCAAAAAAACAAAAGAAATAATATAATGTGAAGGAACAGATGAGAAGGCAAGAAATGTGGAAAATGCATAAATATAGTTGCAAGTATGGAAAACTTCTGGAAGAACCTCATGTTGATCAGGATTGAATGCAGGAATGGTTAAGGAGAGGCAAATTCAAACCAGGAGATGAAAAGTTAATATTGGCAGCCCAAAATAGTGGGCTATGTACAGGTTGGTTTGCAAAGTCCATTGAACATGTGGGAGAAACAGACAAATGTAGGTTTTTTAGAACAGAATTGGAAACAGTTGCACACCTCATTGCTGGTTGTGACATACTAATAGCAGAAGGACTGTATACTGAAAGGCAAAATAATGTGGCAAGACTGTTGCACTGGGGATTGTGCAAACATTATGGTACTGAAGTGGCTGAAAAACACCGGAAACACAAGCCACAAAGCATCATAGAAAATGATGAAGTCTACAATACATGGGGTCACCCATTACCAACAGTTCAAAAGAAAGATGCTAGAATACTGGATATAGTGGTCCATGAAAAGAAGACAAAAGTAGCATTGATCATGGAAATTGCCAAACCTAGTGACTACAGTGTCTTGCATACAGAGAGAGATAAAATAATTAAAATATCAGGATTTACAAGCAGAAATGAAAGCAATGTGGAAGAAAGATACCCAGACAGTTCCAACAGTAGTAGGAACAATGGGTCTTATAAAAAAAGACTATAATTGCATTTAGATATGTTACCAATACATGTAACCCCATACGAATTGCAGAAGGAATCATTACCGGGCACATTGCGGGTGCTACAAAGAGTACTTCTGGCTGTTATCAAAGACTGAAGCAATACTAATTTTATGAACTTTAATTTGACTTAGGAATTGGGTCAATTCCCATCATGGTATTAGAAACCCAAAAGATGGAGAAATTAAAAAAAAGTAAGTAAACAAACTTAATATTCAAAACCTCCCACATTTCAGCATAGCACATAACCTCACACATTTCAACAATGGCTCCCTTATCTTCTATCTAAAACTATATAACTGGAATAATGTTAATAAAACCAAAAGGAGCAACTAGGCTGATGCAGAGTCACAAATGTAGATGAAAAGGCAAAATCCTCAGGTTAAAATCCAACTTTAAATGAAGAGTCACAAGTGTAAATGAAAAGGCAAAATCCTCAGGTTAAAATCCAACTTTAATTCCACTGCAGGTCAGATAAGCGCTTTCACTCATTCATTTGAGCTTCATCAGATCATGTAACAAAGACCTTCAAGTACATAGGCTACATTTATACAGTTAAAACATCTCCTATTGGCCTATCAAAAGCTGCTTCTTGTTTACGTATTCATGAGTCAATCTAAGCTTAAAAATATATGCACATATAAACATGCTGAAATGTATAAAATGACAAAGTAGATATATATAGCCAAATATTAAGGGTAATGAGTTACTGCCTCCAGGCTATAACATACTGAGAAAGGACAGAACGCATAAAAGAGGTGGGGGTATTGCCCTGCTTTTCAAAAACAGCCTTACTATAGGCACTGTAGAAATTCACATCCCTACCTTTAATAATGCAGAGACTCTATTTGCCAAACTAAAAATCATTTCAAAAAAGCATCTAAACATTACTGATGCTTATATTCCTCCCAGGAATAACATGAATACAGTAGAATCCATCCTTCACTGGACATCTCATGCCATTCCCAAGAAACAATTATACTAGGCAACTTTAACGCAGCTTGGTCCACCTGTTCCTGCTCTCATCCCACATGACTCACCTCTTTTTTTCCCCATTTCTCACACTCCTTTACTACTCTCTTCCCTTCATCATACTGAGCTTCTCTGACTACTACCATCTTCATTTTTCTCATTTAGTCCTACTCTTGCTCTTTTGTTATTGTCCCACCCTTCTTATATTCAACAATTAACACCTCTTATTCCCCATCCTTCTTTAACTCTGCTAAGATTTCATGTAAAACTGTAATGTCAACCCTGTGTTAGTTCACATTGTAGCAAATCTAACAGGAATATGCACCAATGGATTTTTCTTATTTTAATTGACTTTGTGTGTGTGTGTGTGTGTGTGTGTGTGTGTGTGTGTGTGTGCGTGTGTGCGTGTGTGTGTGTGTAATTTTACCTTTTGCTTTTTTGATTGTATTTTCACTGCAATCGTGGATTTTTTGTCATGTTATGTAATACCATCATTCTTCAATAGTATTACATAAATGTTATTGTCTTCATATTATATTGTTGTTCATGGAACTTTTCTCCCCAGGACTCCATTGAAAACGAACTCTTCTTGGCCCAATGGACTATCCCGGTAAACAAACTGTAAAATAAAATAAAATAAATACCAAGTTGTTAATTGCACTCACAAAATTCAATCTAAGTAACTCCACTCTATTATGGTTCAAAAACTATCTATCTAACCAGCAACAATCTGTAAAATAGTAAAACTCTTTATCACCTCTCCTCCCAGTAACCTTGGGTGCCCCACAAGGATTCATCCTTGGACCTCTTCACTTCACAATATTTACCTGTGACCTTCAAAAAGCCGCACTCCATGCCGATCTGGTCCAGTATGCCAACAACTCCACATTAATCTTCTCTGCCCCCTCTCTCCAACTTCTGCAGAAAATTATCAACAGACTATGGAAACCTGGTTGTCTGACTCACAACTTAACCTAAAAAAAAAAAAAACACAACTAATGCTATTTCATCCCTCAAAAGCCACAGACCCCATTCCCCAATGTAAAATAATGTCATCAGACAATACACCAGTCTCACAAACCAAACTATTAGGAGTTATCATAGGTAACATGAAATTTGAAAAACATATAGCACAAACTATAACAAAATTCTATAAAAAACTTTGCAGCCTGTACAGATACAAAAACTACTTTACCAATAACAGTAAAGCCACCATCGCAAAAACCCACCTACTCTCCACACTACTCTATGCTTCTCCCGTACTAACTAACCTAAACAAAGGAGACAAATAAATTAACCAGCTGTTATAACAAAATCATCAAGTTTGCTACTGACTCAGCTTTTAAGGTCCCACCATACTTTAACCCTGAAACAACTATCCTGGCTAGAACTGCCAAACTTACTCACCTATAACCAGCTTACAATTGCTCATCAGATCCTATACCACCCCAATAAAACTCCAGCCCTGTAAGACCTACTAAATCACTACACTAATAACCATCTCCTAAGATCCACCAACAAAGTGTTAGTTGAAATATCCAAGAGCAAGAATTGTTCCGGTGACGCCCTCTACTATAGTGCCATTGCAAAAATATGGACTACCCTTCCGCTAGAAATCCATATCCTAGATAATAAACATAACTTTAAAATCCTTCTCTGGTCCTACTTAACCAGCTCATGGAAGTGTACCTGTTCAAACCCAGGGTAACCTCCCACCAGATCCAATATCGTACTGTATCCCAGATACCTCATAAAGGCTTCTGCACATACTCCGTATATATACATACAAACACTACTTTGTCTATTTGTCAAGTGTTCAATTTGATTTAAAATCATACCTTGATGGAGTAAGGGTTCATCTTCTTCCTAACTACCTTATTCTTTAAAGACATTAAGGATTTATTTTCCTATCTACTACTTTCTATCCTAATTTCTAGGAAGAATTTCTCTCAAACACATTTTAAATGTATTTTTAAGTATATCTGTATATGTACTTTTTGTATTGGCAATCTTGTGCTGTGTGATACTTTTCTCTATTGTTAATTCCTATGTATGATTTTTGCAAATATACATATCTATTTCTGTATTATTACTATTGTAATGTTTGGACTCTCCCAGTTTATTTGTTTGTTTGTATCTTTTGGCTTTTCCCGGTTAGGGGTCGCCGCAGCGGAACTCCTGTCCGCTAATGATTGGTAGTGGATTTTTACATACCGAGTTACCAGCCCTGACGCACAACCTTCAATGAAGGCACACCCCATTCACGTATGCCTACACACAGAAGACGCTCTAGCTGAGAATCGAACGGGACAACGTCTTGCTATGAGGCAACAATGCTTCCGCAGACTCTCCCAGTAAACAATTAAAAAAAATAATAAATAATAAATAAAATAAACTGGGATGGGAAGGAAGGATGAGATGTGCCACTTGACAGCTTGAGCTCTGTTGGAGGTACCTACAGAACCATAATATACCAGTGGTGTCAAGTCCTAGGTTATGAAGTTTGCATAGGAGAATGGAGTGAGAGACCTTGTCAAAGGCCTGGGATAAGTCCCGGAATAATGCAGACACTAGGTTTCTGTCATATCTCTTTGTGTTTCCTTTATTGGTGAAACTAAGTAAAGTGGTAGAGGTAATGTGGTGGGGAGGGAAGCCATGCTGACATGAAGAGAAGAGGTTATTTTGTGTACAGTAATATAACAGTTGCAACTGGATACATTTCTTGAGTACTTTTGGTAGGGGAAGAGTGTGGCAATGGGCCTGTAGCTTGAGAGTTCAGTTGAATGTTCTTTGTGGAAGGGAAGAATGTGGCTTTTTTCCAGAGGGTAGAAACATAGCTTCACTGATGAAGTGATTTATTAGAACTGTGATGCGGTGATCTATTGATTCTGTAGCCATTTTAAGGTATTCACCAAGTGGCTGCTGGGGGCTAAAGCAGTGAGTTTCACTTTAAATAATATTTTTTATGTAAGTAGTGTGGACTAGTTAGAAGGAGACATTATGAAGAGGGATGGCAGGTGGCACTGTTGTTTGGCTGTTGGCATTATGAGAATTTTGAAATACCGATGACATTGACTGAATGAAATGAAAGTTGAAAGCCTCAGCACAGTTGGTAGAGCTTGTTGTTAGTGTTAAATGTAGGAGCTGCTTTAGTGGTGTGGCTGGGAATGAGCAGCTGGTTTATAGAGGACCAGATTGTTTTGGGATGTTTGTAATGTTCATTCTGTAGGTTGCAGGTCGGTATAGTATTTTTTATCCAACTTCATTTCATTTTTCATTTGGTTTTTGAGTTCTCTGAATTTTTGGAGATTTGTTAGGGTATTATTGGACAGCCATGTATTCCAGACTATATTACCGTCTCATAAGGTGTTTTGTATTTTGAGGCTTCCAATGAGCAGATTTGGCCCAAATACACTTTTTTTCTGAGTGCAGCAAGTTCGTTTAGGATGTTTAAAAAAGTAGAATTAAGAAGAGCTAATGCATCATCTAGTGGAAGGTATATTAGAATATTCCAGTTATATAAAACAGGAACAAACCACTCACTGCCAAACAGGATAAACGCCCAGTGCTCCAGATAAACTTGAATAATGTTAATAAAACCAAAAGGAGCAACTAGGCTGATGCAGAGTCACAAATGTAGATGAAAAGGCAAAATCCTCAGGTTAAAATCCAACTTTAAATGAAGAGTCACAAGTGTAAATGAAAAGGCAAAATCCTCAGGTTAAAATCCAACTTTAATTCCACTGCAGGTCAGATAAGCGCTTTCACTCATTCATTTGAGCTTCATCAGATCATGTAACAAAGACCTTCAAGTACATAGGCTACATTTATACACTTAAAACATCTCCTATTGGCCTATCAAAAGCTGCTTCTTGTTTACGTATTCATGAGTCAATCTAAGCTTAAAAATATATGCACATATAAACATGCTGAAATGTATAAAATGACAAAGTAGATATAAAAAATACATATAAAAAACTCTCCATGAACACTCAAGATGCTCTAATAAATATGTATATATAAATATATATGTCAAAAGAAATCTATTTCAAGGGGTAAAAACATATATATTTCATCATTTATTATAAAATCTACAAACATTCCTCCGTTTGTTTAACATAGGTTTAATAGAGGCTCTCTCATTGAGACCTAAACCCCTATCTGCTCTCAATCTAACTATCCACATACTCTCCTTGCTCTCAGTATGGTTCCTGATGTCACCTCCTCGTATACTGGGTTTAATGTTCTCAAGAGCTCTAAATAAAAAATAATGTTCAGGACCTGCTTGGGCTACATGCTTAGCTAAGGCATTGTGAGGTGAAGCCTTCCTAATGTGGTAAAGATGTTCTCTTATCCTGTCTTTAAATCGACGATTGGTTTTGCCAACATAAAATGCATCACATATTTGGCACACTGCCAAATAAACTATATGAGTAGTATCACAGGTAGCTACAGCACGTATGCTGAAGTTAGTGTGCATATCAGGATGTTCAAAAATGGGCTGGGGTCAAGAGAATTACAATAATTACAGCGTCCACATGGTTTTGTGTGTTCAAGAGGCATTGACCGTTCATCCCTTTTTGAATAGCATAGCATTCTCCTTAAATTCAATTTATTCCTATATAAAAAAGAGGGTTTAGTCCCCACAAGTTTACCAATGGTGTCATCAGTGCAGAGAATAGGCCAGTGTTTCGTAATAATATTCTTGATTGCTGGACAATCAGTACTATATGGTAAAGAAACCCTTACATGAGTTGATCTATCATCTCTACCATTGTCTATTGTAATGGATCTACCAGTAATAACTGGTCCAAAATAAGGGGCTGCTCTGTTCAGTCTAAGTTTATTGACATCCGAGAGGTTGGACTCAATCTCTTGTGAGCTGTAGCCCCGTTCTTCTAGTCTTATCTTGAGGTCACTCACTTCCGTTAGGAAGCCTTCTTCAGTGGCATTTAGCCTAGAGGTTCTCATCCCCTGGCCTCTAATGATATTTTTAAAAATATGCTGTGGGTGCATACTATCACGCTGTAATGGGTCTCATTGGTGGGTCAATGGAGTCTTTGTGAATTTTAGGTAACCCATGTATTGTTGGTACAAGTGGATTCTTAACAAAGAGATAGTCAAACAATTCTTGATCCAAGATATCACCTTTCAACATATCTAATAACATATTATTTACGTGACTAATAGTGGCTTGCACTATTTGTTCATTAACTTGTAAATAGAAATCATCTTCCAAGAGTTTAATCATAGCATCATGATATTTGCTAGTGTCCATCACTACTATGCGACCACCTTTGTCAACTGGTTTGATGGTTATGGACTGTAATGACTGGAGTTTAAGTAAGCTAGTCTGCTCCCCTCTAGTCAAATTACCATTCTTCCTATATTTCTTTAGAGAAAAATATTCATACAAATCATCCTCAGTTAGTTTCAAATATGCCTCAACTAACGGATGATTAGGTGGGACAAAGTTGCTAAGCTTCTTAAACTTTGGTGGCCTAGTAAGGTTATTGTCTGTCAATTCACTATCAGTTTTATCATGAAATAGCAGTTTAAGCATAAGGTTTAAACAGAAAAGTCTCATGTCTACTACAGTGTCCGTAAAGTTACTGTGTGCACTTGGTATAAAGTTTAGGCCTTTACTTAATAATTTCTCATCACATTCAGTCAACAAATATCCTGAGATGTTATGTACCATAGAATCTGCTGGTATCAAAATTTCAGCTGTATCTAATTTACTTTGTTCTTCCACATCTTCTTTATTGTCTGATGTGGTACATACTCTTCTGATAATTTGCGTTTCTGTCTCCATTGACCCACCAATGAGACCCATAGTGTCTGGTCAGGGTTGGATCACTGAAAACCTTTCTGTCTATGTTGAGAAACATTTGCGACCTATATTGAATAAGAACAAAGTTGTACTGAAAGATTCCAAACAGTTTTTAACAGATTTGTATGACTGTTTAGGTGGCATTTGTGACGTTGATAACTTGATTTTTGTAACATTTGACATCAAGTCCTTGTTTACTGTGTTACCAAATAACATAGGCCTGATTTATATCACTGAGTATATAAGTCAATAAGAGCAACAATGTCAGGAGAGTACATTGACAGAGTTGCATGCAGTTTAGCTATTTTATAGGTTCATAGGTTCATAGGTTTATACTAGGCTATCTGCCCTAATGCATTTATAAGCCTAGACCAAATTTTTGTGGCTTACGCCACCCCTTATATGAAAAAATACTGTGCCCATTAGTTTGTTGTGCCTCTGTCCAGCAGTGGCACAGAGATGATTCCCGGGGTAAACCTACGATCTCCCATCCACAGGTCTAGATTTCTCTTGAACAGAGTCAGCGAGGTGCTCTGCCTCACATGGACCGGGATTTTATTCTTCTGTGCTTAATGGATTGCCACCTATATGGTAGCTTGGGGTTACCTTGTTTTTCCCGAAGGGTATGACTATACATTTTTTGGCGTTTAACTTCAGGCCATGGCTCTGGCACCAGCTATCTGTTTCCGTGAGTCCCTTCTGAAGGATATCCGTGTCCGATGCACTTTCCACTATGGTGCCCAGTTTGCAGTCGTCTGCAAACTTTGTCAGCCAAAGTCCTCCCATGTTGGCCTGTACTTCTGAGAAGTAGATGCCAAACAATAGGGGGCCAAGGACCGAGCCCTGTGGGACACCACTTGTGACCGGCTTGGAGTCTGACACAGCGCCAGCAACTCTAACCCTGTGGGTTCTGTCCTTAAGCCAGTTTGCAACCCATCTTGTGACATATGGGTTTACATTTAAGCTGGTAAGTTTTTCTACAATACCTGAGTGGGGTATTGTGTCGAAAGCCTTTGCAAGGTCAAGGTAGGCTGTATGGACTGCCTTTCCCTCATCAATGGCCTTGGTGACTGTTTCGAAGAAGTCGACCAAGTTCAAAAGGCATGATCTTCCCTTGACAAAACCAAACTGGGTCGGGTCCAATGTCTGCAAGTCCCCTATATCTTTGTTTATGAGCTCCATTATGATCCTCTCCATAGCTTTGCAGACTAGACTTGTTAAGCTTATGGGGCGGTAATTACCAGGGTCCATAGAGGCGCCGCCTTTGTGGAGTGGGACCACAGTTGCCGTACGCCACTCCTTGGGCACGTATCCTGTGGTAAGGCTGAGATTAAACAGCTGCCTTATGTGCGGGTTTAATTCCTCATTTAGCTCGTGTAGCACACATAGACACAGCCCCATGTATATTCCCCCAATATGCTTTTGTTAAGCATGCTTCTTATGTTAATATTGAGCATAAGGAGGTCAGATGGTTTTCTGAGAGAGCATATTGTGTGTGTTACTGGGTTTTTGGTGGTGCTGGTGTCAGATGGGCTGGGATTTAGATGCATATCACCACATAGTATTAGTCTGATGCTGTGTGGGTGATGAGTAATAGGTATTTAGAGCTGAATTTATCATACTGTAGGGAGATTTGAGCTTTTGTATACTATTGGGGGAATATACATGGGGCTGTGTCTATGTGTGAGGGGAACTACCAAGGGGAGAACAGAGTGAGGAAAGGCTGGGAGAAGAACAATAGAGTCAAGAGGTACGAGGGCCGCCCTGCCGGGGGGGGGGGTCCAATAGTGTACACTCTTGAATAGGTTCCAGGCCAGGTTAACAAACAAAAGAGTGGGCAAAACATATGTCGTGGATGTAGCCTTTTGAAAGGAGTGATTTCCAGGGAGTGCTTTGCAGTTCCAGCTGTCTGAATTGGTTACTAATACAAGGGATGAATCATGGGATCACTTTACAGTGGCTGAAATAAAGAATATAATAGTTAGGAGGAGATGATGGTGGCATTTGGAGGAAGTGAGAGGAGGTCATTGAGGGTGAAAGAAGTGCAGAAGGAAGGTAGGCACAAACCTAAATATTAACAGCAGCTGTATAAATAAGGTTCTCAAAGCAGTGCATTGGTTTCATACAGATAAGCTACACGTACATAACCAGCGCTGACAATATAGTACCGATATTCAGCGTCTGGCACCCAAAATCACCTGTTAACAAGAGTAGATATATGCAGTGATGTACAGCTAGGCAGACAGTTTAGAATGCGGTCAATGTCTATGCCTGAACACTGCATTCACCATATATGTAAGCTAGCTCACAGTTTTGTAATGACTGATGAGGTACAGTAATAATTAAACAAGTGTCTGGGAACGCATCAATAATTAAACATGTTTCTGGGACAGAGCAATAAATAAACAAGTGTCTGGGAGCACAATATTAGTAACAGCAACAGCAGAAGTGAAGGTTAGCAAGAAACAGACTTAGATACTATTTGGCTTGACGCAATGACAAAAAATCCAACACAGAGCTGCAGCCATTAACAAAAATGCACTTGCTTTACCTTTGAACACAGAACAATGTTTTACATGATTTCTGGAACTACATATGCTAAGATAGTTCATAAACAAGTGAAACATTGTAACCATAAGCAAGACTTACTCGGTGAGCACACCTCTGGAGACGCGGTCTGCACCACCGATATCTGGGGTTTTATGTGGTGTAAAAATGGCACTGTTCAGTGTGGGGGGATATAAAAACGTCTGTCTGTGAATGGCTGTTTTGTGGGAGGGATTAGCTTTACCAACAGGGAAAGGGGTAGTGTTACACTACTGTGGAGTTGATGCAGCCAAATGTACGTGGTTTGGAATATATGGGGATGTCATCACTTTTATAATGTAGAGAAGGAGATAGCAGTGGGTTAGAAAAAAATGAAGCAAGATATGAAGCAAGTCAAATTAGATGACTGCTGAGCCTTGGTCGACAACACAGCCAGAAACAAGGTACAGAGCTAATATCACAGTTAATGGAGCTTAGCAGTTACATTTAGCCCAAATTATTCTATCCCTGTACTAATAAGGTATTGTATCTCTATGCTAACAGTGAGGGAGAATGGAAGAGTGGGGGAATTACCAACAGGAGAACATGGTGAGGAAAGGCCAGGAGAAGAAGAATAAGAGTTAAGACTTATGAGGACTGCTTGATTTTGACCACAATATCAGAATATTTAAAAAAGATTAAAATCTTATGATCATCTATTGATGATTTGATAGCATCTATTATTGTGTCATCTGCATACTTACTCAACAACTTGATTGTGGAAAAACAGACATAAAAATAACAAACAATTCTTGGCCTAGAAAGAACAGACCCCTGGGGGAATAACAGTATTTATTTTTCTGAAATCTGACAATCTATCTCCAGTTTATACCCTACATACCCTGTTTTGGAGCTAATTACCTGCCCATCTTATTAAGTAATCATTAATATTTTTATTTCCCATGCATTTCAAAATCGGTTGTACAGTACTGTATCAATGGCTCTAGCCATATCAAGATAATCTACATCTATGGGAAGTTCACTCTCCAGGGCTTCCCTTACTGAATAATAAAAGCTCAGAAGATTAGTAACACATGACTTACCTGACATAAAGCCATGCTGAGTTACATCTACACAAAATTTCAGTGTCCAACATCAAGATTAATACCACCCTTTGAAAACACTTACCCAAATACTGGTTAAAATGGGCCTATGAGTGCTTACTTTAGGTGCTTCACCAGTTTTAAACAATGGAAACATGTAAACTTCTTTCCAAATACTGGGGAATATAGCCAGTAAATAAAGATTCCTTAATGACTTAGCTAAACAAACTTCAGCAATGTTACCACAAAATAGCATGATTCACTGCCAGTCTTCCAACTAGAACCCACCACTGTACCACCATATGGGAATTACAGTGGTTGGAATTCTCTCTTTATCTAACCTACTCACAACTTCCACAGATCCATAACATTACATAAAAACCTAACAGTCTGTCCCTCTCCAACCTCATACAAATATATAACACTTCGAGGCTACTATGTTCATTGGACAATTACCTAGTACATCTATCCAAACCCAATATATTTGCTAGCAAGTCACTGCTCTCCCATCATCTCCATAAATTCTGGAATTCCATCCCAATAGTGGTATGTCAAGAACATTTCTAAAATCATTTAAAACTCAACTAATGTTCTACTGACTCACTTACTGGCTCTGTACCTGTGATATTCATGAATAATCTCCAAACCCTTATTGTCACCACTCCGAATGAGATCCAAATGGAGCAATGATAAAATCAGCAAAAGGAGAGAAGTACTGCTGGAACTGAGTTCATCCTCAAGTCTTGGTAAGTACTTTTATTAGGTGGACCCTGTTTTTCACAAAATCTTACTAAGATGACACTGATATATAGACTGTATTTTACATAGCATATATCATGGACAGAAGTAGTGTTAAAAATAAAGAATATAGCTGGGTGCACAAGTCCCAGGATAAAAAAGTGCCCAATCCTGGTGGTACACTGGTACCAGGACTGGAAATAATTACAGTGTAGTATCCTCAAGACATGGAAATATTCCTACAATAGGGCTAGTCCAGGGCCAGGGGGAGGATGCCCCCCCCCCCGTTGTAGATGGAAGTAGCAGTCCACAAAAATCACAAAATCAAATAGGCCAAAAAAGAGCCATACATACAATAGAGTGGATTACTGAGGATAATAAAGAATTTATGTATTGTTGCTATTATGCAAGAAGCCCAGAATTTCCAGACAAAAGATATATGAAAAGACTGAAAGAAATTAGAGGATAGAAAAATACTTCCACAACAAAAGCTGTCAGAAGCTTCAAATAAAAAATTATGTTCATTAATACCACAGATCTGTGAAAAACACTATACAGACCAAGAAACCTTATGCTGTTTGGAAAGAAGTGACCGAGGAAATGCGAAAATTTAAAGAAAAAAATTTAGAGATGTTTGAAGGGTATAACAAATAAATATGGACATGGTAAAGAAAGAGAAATCTAATATGGTGCAATGTATGGTGCAATATTTATACAAAGGAGAAAGCCAAATTAATCAACACAAAAAGGCAGCCCCGAAGATATCTGAAGAGAAATATAGGAAAAGGCATTCAGATATGGAAAATTTCACAACAAAAAAATAAGATCACAGAGAGGGAATGTAGAACAGAAAATTAGTAAAGCAGAAGTTAAAAAATAGAAGCTGAAGTTGTGGAGTATTTGCGAAGTGAAGGATTCAGTATAGAAAGTCTAACACAGGTCGTATTACAGCATGATAGAACAACTAGTCCCCAAAGTAAGGAGAAACAAGAGGAGCAGGAGACATCTGAAGAAGAAATATGGACATGGGAAAGAAAAGAGATTTAATATGGTGCAATATTTATGCAAAGGAGAAAGCAAAACTAATCAATGCAAAAAGAACAGCACCAAAGATATTTGAAGAGAAATACAGGCAAAGACATCTGGATATGGAAAGTTTTACAATACAAAAAATAAGAAAACAAAGAGGAAAAGCAGAAAAGAGGATTAGTAATGGAGAAGTTAAAGAAATAGAAACTAAGTCTATAGATTACCTGCAAAGTGAAGGATTTAGTGTAGAAAATTTAACTCGGATAACAACACAACAGGATAGAGCAATGGACACCTAAATTAAGGATAAACTAGCTGAGCAAGAAGCATCTAATCAGTTAACAAATGAAGATATTTTGGAGCCTCCCATACAAAACCAGTACAAAGGTTCAATTGGAGCTATACAGCAAGTTAATGCCATGGATGATAGACCAGTGAGTTCCCATATGAAAGAGCAACGGATGACACAGGATGAAAATGAAAAGAACATTGCACAGGAAGAAGCTTTGGAACTTTGTATAGAATGCAGAAGGAAATGGCAAACAAAGAATGTGCCCTCAGTGTAGAAGAAAATGATCCAAGAGAAGAGTTACTTGATTTAATACAGATGGATAGACATATTAAGATCAATGAACGAAATAGACTGCAGAAGGTCAATAAAACCCAAAAAGTTAGAAGTTTGATAAAACAAATGAACATAGTGTAATGCCCTAACACTGGCCAAGTAATCAGAGCCTCAGTCCTCACCATTGGCAACAGTGGGGGACATACACAATGGGAGGGTGACAAGTACAAACACAGTAGTGCCATTTCCCTTAAGAGCACACAGAGATCACAGCCTGTCTGGGGCTGGTTTCTCTCTCTTTCTCCAGACACATGCACACACACACACACACACACACACACACACACACACACACACACACACACACACACACACACACACACACACACACACACACACATGCACACACACAGACACAGACACACACACGGGAAAGGCTAGCACAGGTTTATTAGCTATGTCCCCTTCTGCCCAGACTATAAGGTATTTATTTATTTTATTATTTATTTATTTATATTTGTTGACCGGGAATGTCCAACTGGACGTAGGTCCATTTTTAGCGGATGCCCGGGGAGAAAAGCTCCACAGCTAAAATAAACAGACAGTAGTTACATTGGATTACATAGCGATTAACAATTTACATAGCAATTACTTACAACATATTTACAGATGAAGAACATAGTACATCAGTAGACAACTAGAATCTTTATCTGTGAAGTACATAACAGACATTAGCAAATGTTATAAGAAAAAGTTCCTGCTGTATAATAAGTACTGGCTTATGAGCATCTGAGCTTGCTATAATCAAAGTAGTTAGTGGAGTGAAAAGAAAGGTAGTGGTTGGATGGGTAGGGTGATATTAGAGTGGGAGTTGTAAGTGCATAGCCAGCATGGTTTTAGGTGCGCTTTTAGTAAAGTTTTGAAGTGGGTGCATGATGGTACGGAGGTAATTGTGGGTGGGAGGGAGTTCCATAATTTGGCTATGGTGCAAGAGAATAGTGCTTCACCAGCAGAGTTATTGGCTTTAGTGATCTGCAAGTGATTTTTTTGCTGGATCTTAGTGGTCTGGTGGTGCGATAGGGTTGGAGTAGATTCTGGAGGGATGGGACATTTAGTGGATGATTTACTAGTTTGTGGGCGAGTGAGAGCTGATACCATTGAAGGAGGTGAGGGAGTTCAAGCCAGCCCAGTTCAGCAAGTGAGAGACAATGGTGACTATGGTAGGATGTCCCTGTGGCGAATTTGGCAATTTTGTTGTAGCAGGTCTCTAGCTTGTTTAGATCGCATTGCCTTAGGTTGGTATATATTGGACAGGCATAAAGTAGGGTGAAGATAAGGTGGGAATTTGCTATTGAAATCTTTGCTGCTTTGGTGATAAGTTGTTTATTTCTGTATAGTGCTCCTAGTTTTTTGTGGACTTTTTTTATGGTCAAGGATATGTGAATATCAAATTTTAGTTTATTGTCTATTTCCACTCCTAGCAATTTGGTGTGTTCAGTTGGGTATATAGTGGTGTTGTCTTTTGCTGTGATGTTAAAGTGAGAGTTGTTTTGAGTATGTTTGGTGGGTTGGAAGATGAGTAGTTTAATTTTGTTTGGGTTGAGTATTAATTGGGCATCGGATAACCAAGTTTCAACAGAGGAAAAGGCTTCCTGTGTGACTTTTTGCAGTTTGGGTAGGGACTGGGCTGAGCAGATGATGGTTGAGTCATCTGCGTATTGTATGAGTGTGCCATGTTAGGTGGCAGAGGCTAGATTATTGGTGAAAATAGAGAAGAGTAGGGGTCCAATGATGGATCCTTGGGGAACCCCTATGGAGACAGGTAGTTGGGGAGATATGTCATTCTGCCATACAACAGATTGTTGGTGGTCAGACAGGTAACTCTGAAACCAGTTGGTGACTGATTGTGAGAAGGATAGGTTATTGAGGACAGAGATAAGTTGTTTGTGTGGGGCCATGTCAAATGCTTTAGATAGGTCTAGGAAAGTAGCAGAGGAGAGATGGCCATTGTTTTTATGCTAAAGAATAGTGTTAGTAAAGGAGAGTAAGGCAGTGGTGGTGCTATGGTTTGGTCGGAAACCATGCTGAGTATTGGAAAGGAGGTTGTTATTAAGGAGGTAGTCTGAGACCTGAGAGTGTATGCATCTCTCTAGTATTTTGGAGAGTGGAGAGAGAATAGCTATGGGGCGGTAAATGGTTAGTTCTGTGGTGGGTCCGCCTTTGTGGAGGGGAATTATATGTGATACTTTCCACAGTGTGGGAACATAACTTTCTGGCAGAGATTGGTTAATCAAGATGGATACTGGGTAGGCCAGAGCATCAGCTGTGATTTGTAGGTATTCACTTGGGAGGTTGTCTGCTGCTAATCTGGTGGGCTTAAGTTTAGTTAAGTGTTTTTTTTATGTTGGAGGTAGGTACAGGAGAAAAAGAGAAGGCAGTGGGGAGATTACTAGTTGAAGGTGTGGGTTGGAGGGGAGGGGGGTTGTGTTGTTTAGCTAGTGATAGTATGGTTTGTGTGAAGTGTGTGTGTGTGTGTGTTGAATGAGGTAGCAATATTTTCTGAGGAGTGAGGGATGTTAGGAGGAGGGGTACTGACTTTACCTGGGTGGAGGATGGAGTTTATGGAGGACCAGAATTGTTTGGGGCTGTGTTGAGAGGAATCTAGGGCAGACTGGTAGTATTGGAATTTGTCCTGTTTTATTAGCTTTTTGACTCTATTGCATAGTTCTAGGAATTTCTGTCTAGTTGAGGGGTTTTGGTTTTGTGCCAGTGCTCCCAGGCTTTATCCCTGTTTTTCATTTCTGACTAAGTGGTTTTCTGTAGCCATGGGGAGGGTTGTGCTTTGATTCTGGAAAGTCTTATGGGGGCATGGTAATTAAGGATGCTCAGGAAGGTAGTATTAAAAAATTCAATTGCGTCATCAAGACTGAGGTACTTTAGAGGATGCCAGTTACATTCTTTGAGGGATGAGACGAATGTGAGTGGGTTAAAGTTTAGTTTTTTACTTATTTGACGGTAGATGGCAGGTTTATCTTGGTAAAGGTATTTTTTGAGTAGGAACGTTGGAGAGTGATCACTGAGGCTATCTGATAAGCAGCCTGTTATATATGACTAGGGGTTCTTACTGACTAGTATACAGTCTAGGGTAGTGTGCTTGCTGGAGTTTTTATTTATCCTGGTTGGCGACTGGACTAGTTGGGTGAAGCCATGAAGGTTTACATGATGGGTTGGATGGTTGCCAGAACAGGATTGCCAGTCAGTATTGAAATCACCTAAAATGACAGTTTCTTGGGGGAGATGGTGGGTAGACCAGCTGAGGAGGTTTTCTAGTGGAGGGATGTTTTGGCCAGGTGGGAAGTAGCATCCAGTTATGTTGATGGTTTTGTTTTGGTTTATTTTGAGGTTGGTATATATTATTTCTTCATTGCCTATTTGTGGAGCTGATGATTTTAAGATCTGGATGTTTAGATGCTGTTTAAATATTATAGCTACACCGCCTCCTTTCTTGTTTAGCCGGTCTACTCTTAGTATGTCATAACCTGTAGGGAGTATTTGCTCACTGGTAATGTGAGGTTTTAGCCAGAATTCTATCAGGATCACTATATTTGGGGAGTACACGTCTATGGTGGCATGGAGTTTATGGACTTTGTTGGATATACTTCTAATATTTAGGCTTAGTAGAAGGAAGTCACTTGGCTTTCTATTGGATGTAATATGGGAGAAGTTGTGGTTTCTAGTCTGATTATGAGGATTTGGGGTTGGAGATGGTAGGGCCAGGGTTGGGGTGGATATCTCCACTTAGGGCTAGTTTAGATATGCATGAGATTATTAGTTTTCTCAGTTTTTTAATGTGTTTGTTTATAAGGGAAACTTTATGATTGTGCTCTTTGGGTAATAGGTATGGTGGGAGGGTACTGTGTTAAGTTGTAGGGATGCTTTATGTTTGAGTAATATAGTTGGCAGAATATGTGGGGGGTGCATAGGGATGTTTCTTGAGTTGGTGGGAGGGGAGCTGAGTGAGGGTGAGACATGGGTGGTGGTGTGAGTAGTAGTACAGTGGTAGTGGTTGAATGGGGGAATGATGGAGCTTTGGTAGGATGTAAGATATGCAAGGAAAGTGCATGCCGTGAACATAGGTAAGGTATGCTTGTACATGTTAGTTGAGGAGGTGTGATAGTAGTGGGAAGATGGAGGAGGTAGTGTTGGGTTAGTGCTGTGGTTGGCTACTGGAAAGATGGGAGGGGGTTTGTGAGTATAATAAAGGTGGGACCACTGGGGGCGGGAGGAAATAGGGGGCAGGGTGGGGAGCGAAACGGGTAGAGACCCTGTTAGTTGCTCTTATGTGGGGGCTGGAAACAATCAGGTAACAGAGTTAACTGATAAATGAACATATGATAGTGACAAGGGTGGTTGTAGTTGTAAAAATTGTGCCTGCCACAGGTAATATTTATTAACTTTGGGATTGTCTTAAGGTAATAAACAGGGAAGGGGGAGGGGAGAACAAGGGTGTGAGCAGCAGTTCTTTGTACTGCTGCTAATGAGCCAAAGCAAAGACAAGTTTGTATTTAAGAAACAATCACAAATGACCAAGGACTGCTCTGAAACTGTAAGTCATTTCTTAACCATTACTCAGGTGGAAAAACAGGATAACCTTGTATCAGTAGGCTACTGTGGTCTCAGTGTAAATTAACAAACACACAGTATTGATCAGTTATGGATACTATTTGCTAATAGAAGGGAATAAGAGAGAAAGTGGAAGATGAGTGTGTGTGTGTGGGGGGGGGGGCTGCTTACAAGCCAAAGCAGAGTGCTCTCCAGGGGAAAATGAATATTGGCTCAAACAGGTAGACACATACTCAAAGTTAACTTTAGCTGTTTGCAGATAATTCAGACCCGGACTGCGCTTTTCTTATAAGAATGATAAAGGTGGTACCGCACTTGAATACTTAAGGGTGGTGTTAGGTCTAGAAAAAAAAGAGTACAGAGAGGAGTAAGCACTTTGAGATGGGAAAGAAATATTAGAAAGATTACAAAAAACAAACTGAGCAAATATCTACTGTATATGCAGGAAAATGTCTTGAACCAACAACTAGTATATGCAGATACTGAGCCAATTGGAAAAACATCTGTTAGAAAAACCTCAAGACAGTTATGCAGTCACAGATAAAAATATAGCAAGCAGCACTCTGTCGAGGTTGTCTAATATGATTCTATCCACCAGTAACAGCCCAATTATATAGAAATAATTAAACACCAGTATGAGCTGTCTACACACAACACAATTACATGAATAACATTAGTGAACAAGGTGCAGCTATGCAAACAGACCATACTATTATACTTAAAACAACTTGGTGCAGACAAAATGCTAGCATGGCATAGTAACTTCCAATAATAAAGCATAAATCATATTAGATGTCTAACACAATTCAACATAAACATATACAGTTGTAAAAAAAAAATTTTTATTATAATTGGCTTTTGTAATACTTGCTGTTTTATAATATTTGTAATAACTTCTGTTTTAACTATGTATGATTTCTTGCAGCTTTTCTCCCCGGGCCTCTACTGAAAATGGACATGTATCCAGCTAGACTAGCCCGGTCAACAAATGTAAAATAAAATAAAATAAATAATAAATAAATAAACAAAATAAATAAAATGTCTAACACAATTCAACATAAATAGGCATTTACAGTTGTAAAACACTTACTGGAGAGACACTGAGCTCCTTCATGGGGCCTGTAGCAGAGTGGATTGTAGTTGTAAAAATGGTGCCTGCCACAGGTAATATTTATTAACTTTGGGATTGTCTTAAGGTAATAAACAGGGAAGGGGGAGGGGAGAACAAGGGTGTGAGCAGCAGTTCTTTGTACTGCTGCTAATGAGCCAAAGCAAAGACAAGTTTGTATTTAAGAAACAATCACAAATGACCAAGGACTGCTCTGAAACTGTAAGTCATTTCTTAACCATTACTCAGGTGGAAAAACAGGATAACCTTATATCAGTAGGCTACTGTGATCTCAGTGTAAATTAACAAGCACACAGTATTGATCAGTTATGGATACTATTTGCTAATAGAAGGGAATAAGAGAGAAAGTGGAAGATATGTGAGTGAGTGTGTGTGTGTGTGTGTGTGTGTGTGTGTGGGGGGGGGGGGGGGAGGCTGCTTACAAGCTAAAGCAGAGTGCTCTCCAGGGGAAAATGAATATTGGCTCAAACAGGTAGACACATACTCAAAGTTAACTTTAGCTGTTTGCAGACAGTTCAGACCCGGACTGCGCTTTTCTTATAAGAATGATAAAGGTGGTACCGCAGTTGAATACTTAAGAGTGGTGTTAGGTTCAAAGTTAACTTTAGCTGTTTGCAGACAGTTCAGACCCGGACTGCGCTTTTCTTATAAGAATGATAAAGGTGGCACCACAGTTGAATACTTAAGAGTGTTGTTAGGTTCAAAGTTAACTTTAGCTGTTTGCAGACAGTTCAGTCCTGGACTGCGCTTTTCTTATAAGAATGATAAAGGTGGTACCGCAGTTGAATACTTAAGAGTGGTGTTAGGTTGGAGAGACACTGAGCTCCTTCGTGGGGCCTGTAGCAGAGTGGATTGTAGTTGTCACAGTAGCTTTGCCTGCCACCAGTCACTGCTTATCAGCTACTTTAAGGCCCTTAGCAAAGGGTGTCCAATCTTACTGTGTAATGTTACTATTAATCCAAATGGTAGTCTGACCAAGGGTAAGGTTATTAGAAGTGGCCTGTACAATGTCACCAAATAGATATGCAAATACTATAAGAGCTTAAATATGTCTCCCAAATAGCCACAAAGATAGGTTTAAATATATTTAATAATAAATAATAAAAGAACAAGAAAATACTCAGTAAATCATCACAGTAACTTCAGAGTTCAAAATCACAAGAAATATTTAAAACAACATTGCAGGACAGTCTCAAATAAGTAAAGAAAACATCTAAGCTATACTTCACTATATTCCCACCTGAATCTCAAAGATTTACTATGCCCTAGAAACATACTTACAGCAAGGCAAGGTGAATGGATGTTTCCCAGCTGATGCTGTCAAGTCAAAGAGAAATACAAAATGCACAGTCTGTCTCTTTTAGAGAGTTCTTAAATTAATATCAAATACTACTGCTAGGATAACTTGGATGACATCACTTTTTGTCACCTGACTTAAGTTCCCAAGCTAAACCTCCATTGTCAGAAACTATTAGCATTTTAGCATCTCACTGTGAAAAACACATATCTCTCAGATCTTTTAGAAAATGGTGGAAGCTGTAAAATAATTTACATTCCTCCACACTTAAAAACAATACAAAAACTGCTAGATCTAGACATTGTGTCTGCTACTGCACTGAAACTGAAAGATAACATATCTTTTATTTCGTGCTTATAAAACAATTTAATTTCAAACTATTAAACATATACATTTAAACAGTCACATTAGTGTAGGTACATTCTGTTCTATTCCACTAGGACATGCTGTGCTTACATTTCAGCTCATTACGTAACATACAGTTCTAATAAAATTGTAGCACAAGCATCCTACATATTGCAAGTTGGCATTCACAAGTGACACATATCCACTTACAAAATTCCAGATAGTGGGGCTGGCACTATCTCCTTCTGTCACACTTCTATATAAATCATATTAATATTCACAAATGACATATATTTTTTATATAATTCCAGATAGCTGAGCTGGCAATATTTCCTTTTGTGATACAGAGTAATTAGGACTTTCCATAGATTCATGCAATAAAACAGAAGTAAAAAACATTACTGTGCAGCCAAATTAATAACAGATAAAGTCCTACCACAAGAACATAGAGTAGTCAAGGAAAGGACAGGGAGAAATCAAATGCCATCATGGAAGTGTCAAACAGAGAAAACTATAAAACAATTAAGACAAAAAGTGTCACTGTTAAAAGAGCATAGAAGAAGGAACTGATCATCAAAAATACTTAGATGTGATAAAAGCAATGCACAGTATTATAACAGATCAGGATTTACCATGCACTATCACAAATAATAAGCTAAAAATATCAGCACAGGCAGAAAAACATAGAAGATACATAGATAAATATAAAGGAAAGGTACAAAAAAACAATTTACTGATTACCCAAAAAAGTTTTATAGAGAATTGGGAAACAAGGTAAAAGGAACTGAAAGACCACCAAAAAAAGAGAAGTAGATACATTTTGGAGAAGTATTTATGAGGATCCTGTGGAACATAACAAAGATGCTAAATGGATAGAAGTAAAATAAATAAGAAGTTTAAAGATTCAGGATATGAAATGGGATGAGGTAACAGATACAGAGACTGAAACAAAGTTAAGAAAAGCCTCTAACTGGAAAAATCCAGACCCAGATGCAATACCTAACTTCTGGCTAAAAGCATTAACATCTTTGAATGAAGATTTAGGCATGAGTAAGAACTATTTATATGCACACCCCAAACAATGTTCCTACTTAAGAGTGAACCTGCAAGATACCCTAAAAATTATAGGCCAATAACTTGCCTTCTGACACTGTATAAACTATACACTGGAATTGATGCCGAAAGAGTTTATAGTCATTTAGAAGAAAAGTCAATTATGGCAATAGAACAAAAGGGCAATAAAAGAAAGTCATATGGAACAAAGGATCATTTGTTGTTAAATAAAGTCATAGTGGAGAACTGTAAAAAGGGGAAAAATCTAAGTATGGCATGTCTAGACTACAAAAAAGCATTTGACAGTATTCCACATTCATGGATAAAAGAGTGCTTAAAAATGTATAAGATATACCCTACACTGATAAACTACAACAACAACCATGAAACAGTGGCAAACTACTCTGCAGTTAAGCCATGGATAAAGGAGAAATTATTATTCCAGGAATAAAAATCTAAATGGGGATATTCCAGGGTGACTTTCTGTCACCGCTGCTCTTTTGCCTTGCTCTTAACTGGTTAAGTTGTCTGCTTAACAGATTAGGTCATGGCTATAATTTGGCTCCCAGAAAGCAACAAAGTTTAAAGACTTCTCATCTTCTCTTTATCAATGATTTAAAACTGTATAGCTCATCAGATGAGGAACTGAAAGCATAACTGCAAGTGGTTAAACATTTTCAGATGATATAAGGGTGTCGTTTGGCCTTGATAAATGTGCAAAAGCAACCTTTAAAGAAGGAAAGCTGCAGCACCAAGAAAACGGTTTGTGACAAGAATGTGATGTAAAAGAACTTGAGCAAGAGGGAGTGTGTAAATATTTGGGAATTGATGAAGAATCAACAATAAAATGTGTACAAATGTGAATAAAACGCAGTAAGGAATATTTTAGAAAACTTAAGTTAATCCTGAAAACAGCATTGATATCTAGGAACAAAGTTCAAGCTATAAACCAATTTGCTCTTCCTGTCCTAACTTACAGTTTTGGAGTGACTGACTGGCCCCAAAAGCTGTTGGATAGATTAGACAGGAAAGCAGGAAGAATGCATCATGCTCACCAAATGATTTATAAAAATCAGTGCATACCAAGATTATATAGTCCCCATTCACAAGGAGGGATGGGCCTCCTTGAAATTGATTACGTGTATAGATCTGGAATCATGAGACTGCATACATATCTGCTGACCTCACAAGATCCAAATGTAGTGAAAGTTTTGAAACATGAGAAGAATAAATCTAAGATGACTTCCCTAGTCTAGCAGAAGCATATCGGCATCAAGCAAGAATGGAAATCAAACTAGAAGTAGATAAAAATCAGGCAGCAACTGAATTTTTCAAAAAACAAAAGAAAGAATATAAGGTAAAGGATCAAATGAGAAGGCAAGAAATGTGGAAAAGGCATAAATATAGTTGCTAGTACAGAAAACTCCTGAAACATCCTCATATCAATCGTGATCTAACACAGGAATGGCTAGGGAGAGATAAATTTAAACCAGAAAATGAAAGGTTAATATTGACAGCCCAAGACAGTGGACTACATACACGTTGGTTTACAAAGTCCATTGAACATGTGGGAGTCAGACAAATGTAGGTTTTGTAAAACAGAATTGCAAACAGTTGAACACCTTATTGCTGTTTGTAGCATATTAATGGCAGAAGGACTGTATACTGAAAGGCATAATAATGTGACAAGACTGTTGAACCGGGGATTGTGCAAACATTATAATAGTGAAGTAGCTGAAAAACACTGGAAACATGAGCCACAAAGCTTCATAGAAAATGGTGAAGTCTTCATCACATGGGATCACCCATTACCAACAGTTCAAAAGACAGATGTGAGAATACCAGATACAGTGATCCATGAAAAAAAGACAAAAGTAGCATTGATCATTGAAATCACTACACCCACTGACTACAGTGTCTTGTGCACAAAGAGACATAACGTCATAAAATATCAGGATTTGCAAGCAGAAATGAGAGTAATGTGGTAGAAAGATACCTAGACAGTTCCAACAGTAGTAGGAGCAATGGGTGTTATAAAAGAGAATCTACAATTGTATTTAGATATGTTACCAATACATGTAACTCCATACGAACTGCAGAAGGTGTCTACTGGGCACAGTGCATGTGCTGCAAAAAGCACTTTTGGCTGATGCCAAAGACTAAAAATGTGACAGCAAAGACTAAAAACACACAAGAGACTGTTGTTAGTAGTAGTGGTGTTGTCTATGCCATTGGATGTAGTTGTCAACCTATAAGATGGTACCTTGGTCAAACTAGAAGGGTGGTTAAAAGAAGGATCATGGAACATCTAGGGATGTGAGCAATGTGTGCTGAATAACCCTGTTGCTCAACATTTTCATGCTGTTCATAATGGCAACACCAGTGGTTTATTTTTTACTGTATTCAACTAACCTTATACAGTACACGGGGGGTTGACTAAGGGTGTATTCTCCTTAGAATGGAAAGCAGGTATATTACTAATTTTGGAAATTTATGGCCCAATGGTCTTAATATGGAATTGGATTTACATGTATAGCATTATGTATTATTGTTATATATTTTTTATAAAATGTATTGTAAATGTTATTATATCAAGTCTTTGGAAAAATATCATCCAGGTTTAACAGATGTTGTTTAAGTATACATTAGTTAGTTAGTTCAACTGCGTGGTAATCATGCTTTTGTATCACTATGACTCACTGATTAATTGTCTCAGTGAAATGTATGTAACTTTGCGCTATCCTTATGATGAATCATTCCCTAGAAGGCTTGATGCCGAAGTACTAGGAAGCATAGTAAATTTGGATGGTGACGGTTTTTCCAGTCTCTTGTGTGTTTTTTGGTATTGTAGTCATGCTCCCTTGGTGGTGAAGTGACACCAAAGACCGAAACAATACTAATTTCATGAACTTTAATCATATTTCGACTTAAAAATGGGGTCCATTCCTGTCATGGTATTAGAAACATAAAAGATATGGAGAAATTTAAAAGCATGTCACCACTCTTTTATGTAATTGGCTATATTACACCTACTTCTTCACAATCTCTAAGTATATGACAACCTCCTACTCCTCACCACAACTTTTACCTGAACCTCCTTGATACTCCTTCATAATTTTTAACTGAGTCTATATTAGATGATCGAACTTCCAAAGGTTCGACTGTCATATGGTCAACACCATATGATCGAAATTTTAAAAGTTTGAATATCTAATAATAAAAAAATAATAAACTACACAAATAACCTACCTGAATGTTTTAAGCATGGGGCAAGACCCCCTGCACCCCCCACACCCCTGCTCTTTAAATATACCAACTCTGAGATTGCACTACAGTGCAGAAAAGGGAAATCTTCCCATTCCACGCTGTATGGAGATCTCTGTTAAAACGTTCAAACGTTCGAGCATATGGTGTTGACCATATGAAACTTGAACTTTTGAAAGTTCGATCAACTAAAATAAACCATTTGTAACCATCTTCATCCTCTAATTACTTCACTGTCACCTACTCGACATCTATTTACAGCTGATTCCATTTGAAAGTAATTGGACTCTTTAAGTTCAATATTAACTAATATTTAACTATATTCTTGACTTGATTAACAATTATTGTTGCTGTTCTATGTCTTCTACTCATTCTAAAATGGAACATTGCCACCTGGGCCTCCACTGAAAATGGGACCAGTTTCCATTTGGACTTTCCTAGTAAACAAAAGCAATAAGCAGATAAACAAATAAATAATTATGCTATTGACAGTATACCAGAACTGCTTTTGGTTATGTTTCTAAGTAATTCACAAGTGTGTGTATATATATATATATATATATATATATATATATATATATATATATATATATATATATATATATATATAAAATAATATGTTGATAAATACATCAAAAACTAAGCATATGAGAATTGGGAGACATAAAGCGAAAGGTGAATATTTAATACAGCACACAGTGATTGAAACAGTAGACTCATTTAAGGACCTGAGTATATGGGTAGATTCAGCTATGAGTTTTTCTAATCATATCAACCAATTGGCTAATGATAGTTATAGAACTATAGGTTGTATAAAAAGATTTATAAAGTCTAGGAAATCAAACATACTGAAGTCATTGTTTGTTACATTAGACCCAAACTTGAGTATGGAATAACAATATGGAAACCCTATAAGAAAACAAGCATGAATAAACTGGAAAGAATACAGTGGAAATATACTAAGAGCATCCATGGATGTGAAAATCTAAGTTATTATGAAAGACTAAAATATCTGAACTTGTACAGTGCCTCTTACAGTTATCTAAGAGGAGATCTTATTCAGGTATATAGGGCATTTAGAGACAGCTACCTCTGGGGATGTTTGGGGTTATCAAAAAGTACTAGAGAATCATCAGACAACCTGTGTAGAAGGTTCTATAGGAATGAGAAGTGTACTGATTGGTACTCTGACAGAGTAGCTGATGCTTGGAACAGACTACCAAATTACATTAAAGCAAGTACTAGTTTAGATATTTTTAAGAACAGCCTAGACATTTATTATGGGAACAAGTGTTTTGGCATATTGGCAGCTAGAAGGGCTTTAATGCCCGTGCTTGAAACATTTGTATGTATGTATGTATGTATGTATGTATGTATGTATGTATGTATGTGTGTATCTATACTACCTCAAGGTGTCGAATGCCAGTATGCAGTAGTGGAGTTAAAGGCAGATGGTTGTCTCATGCTGTCAGGTAGTTTGATGGGAGAGGGGTTCAATATGAATGGGGCACTATGCTAACTGTAACCAATCTGATGAGGAAGATATTCACTAATGGGTCAGGATACTGTTGCATCTGAGATACAGTCATTCTAGTTCGGGTACCATACAGATGAAACCCAGATGAAATTAGCTGTATGATCTAACAGTGTACACATGTGTGCTGCAGAATCTGTACATTGGTGTCACTAATGAGGCAGAAAACTGAATATGATTTACCTAGTGTGACAAGGCAGATCCACATATTATACATGCAGTACTAAAAGGCAGAGGAGCAGCCAGGCCATGTAGAGCACGGGGCTAACCACTATTTTGTGTCCCCGGACCTAAAGTGGTAAAAAATGCCTTGACAATAACTTTCACAAAAACACAAGAGACCAAGACACTCAAAAGCATGTCCAAACTGGAAGCTTTATTGGATGTTTTAATGCATTTTCAGAGTTAATCACTTAACTATAATATGATGCATAATCAAACATAACACAACGCAGCTTTAGCAATTTAAAGAAACCACACACATATTAAAAATAAAGTAGAATTCATCACAAGCCACATCTCTTTGCAGGTATAGTCCAAATGTCAATAGCAGTATAACAAATTATACTATTAATGTTCAGAACTCATTGTAAGCACTAAATAAGCTACATATTACTATAGCACTCAACTTTCCTCACTTGTCTAGAGGAAAACAGTTTTTAGTACTTAATAAATAAGCACCTATCCAGGGATGTCTATGGGTCAGCTCCCAGTGTTTTCTTCTGTCTACCTGATGAATCTGGGCTTCTTGGGGCAATGCAGCAATTGCCCCATGTACACGGACAGCCCTCTCCTCCTACCACCCAACACTACAACCTGTGAGAGATGCACTTATATAGCCAAACTAGAAGCAAAGCTCTCTTCACCCAAGACTGGACTAGACAGTCAAGAGGAGAGGGTAAACACTTGCACCATACCACAATCATCACTTAGTCCCTCAAAACCTACACCTCCAAAACACACACATAGAAACCCAAAACACACACCTACATTCAGGGAGGCTCTCAATAAAAATCTGCCCAAGCAACAGAGACCTCCAAAGCAGAAACGCAAGCAACCTCCACCTCCCAACACAACTCAAATGACACATAGCCCACAACTCAGTGTGCCACCCAACCACAGCCCATAAGGCATAACAACATACCCAACACTCTAGTCATAGGTGACTCTGTAGTCAGGCACACTGATGTTCCACTCAAAAGGCTAAAAAACAAGGACAAAGTTACTATCAGCTGCTGTCGGGTGCCAAGATCCGCCACATAACGCACGCACTCAGATCACTCCACAACAAGTACAAATATGACTCTGTCATTGTCCATGTTGGTGTGAATGACCTGAGATGTACCTCCCTGGACTACATGAAAAGAGACATGGAGGAGCTCTCCAGTCTTGTAGCCCAGGCAGGTATGACCCTAGCCCTGAGTAGCATTTTGCCATCACCCAGAATAATACCACAGTACAAGGACAAAATTGACTTCAACAATTGGCTAAGCTTCTGGTGTCATTCTAAGGGAATCCAGTATCTGTCTGCTGGGATGACATGATTGACAGACCACAATGCTTTGCCAGAGATAGCCTGTACCTGTCGCCTTGGGATTCTGGATACTAGCTAAGGCTCTTGCCACCCCTATAGTGCCTTTTTTAGGCAATGTTCAAATGAAAAATTCACCACTGTAACAGGTACAAACAAGCAAAATCTGAGGGTAATGCTACTCAGTGCTAGAAGTCTAAACCTGAAAATGCACTCACTCGAGGCACTCCTTAAAATGTAGAACATCAACATCTGTGCAGTGACAGAGATCTCATGCAAGGCTCCAGATAGCACCCCTGCATTACCAGGCTATAATTCATATCACACTTTTCCTAACCTGGACCGAAACACTAAAGGTGGAGGTGTGTCCATATTCATTAAGGATATCCATGCCTCCAGGATAGTTGCTCAGCATAATGCATCCAATATTATCCAAGTGCAACTAACTCTGGGCAAGACCACAATCCAAATTGTAGCTTGCTACACATCCCCCACCATGCCACAGGATTCCCACTCCTCATTTCTTGATACACTGGAAAATAATAGGGTACAACCTAATACCCTAATAATGGGCAATTTCAACTACCCCACCATTAACTGGGAAAACTACTCATGTACCAACTCTTTTGCTTAACATTTTCTGGAATTCATAAATTCCAATGCCTTGTATCAACTTATCCACATCCCCACCAGGGGCAGCAATATCCTAGACCTGGTTATTACCAACATGGGTAAATGGTGTTCCACACCAGAGGTCAATTCCTCGTTGGTCAGATCTGACCACAAGCTAATCACCTTAGACATCCACATCCCGCCCCCACCCCCCATTAGGGAAACTACCGTAAAAAATTTCTCCAAAGCCAACTTCACGCTTCTTAAGACAGAAGTGGCAAGCTTCACGACACCCATGCAGATGGACAATAGAGGTACGACTGCTGAATCCTACACAAATGCACTTTATAAGCACTTACATGAGTGCATAGATCGTGCTATCCCTAACAGAACCAAGATGCTATCCTCCAAAAAAAAGGAAGCCAATCCAGTGGTCCCCTGCCATAAACAAACTCTACAACAGAAGAAAGAAACTGCTGCATAAAAGAGCAAAATCCCATGATTGGAGGAAGAAGCTGAGATCCTTCATAAAATCCTCCAAAGCTAGTTACAAAAACAAAATTGCCATTGTTTCTAAAGACAAACACAAAACATTCTATAGCTATGTCAAGAATCTCAATGGCAACACTCAGATCTGCTTTGAGTTAAAGCACAATTGCACTAAATATACAGAACCAACTGATATTGCCAACAACCTGGCAGATATGTTCAGTGCTAACTTTACATCCCTCTCACCGCCTAAAGGGCCCATCTCTTTACCGGAAGATTGCAAAGTTCCTGTAATCACGGCTGCACAGGTAAAAACCACACTCTTCAAAGCCAAGAACACAGCATTCATGGGACCTGACAACATCCCAGGCTGCATTCTACATGAACTACAGCATGAACTGGCACCCCACCTAACTACCATGTTCAATCATAGCCTCACCTCAGGCTTTGTGCTCAGTGAATGGTGCACAGCGATGGTTATCCCACTCCACCACGGACCCTGGGAACTACCGCCCCATTAGCCTGATGAGCCCGGTCTGCAAGGCCATGGAACATATCATCATGGAACTTATAAACAAAGACATTGGTAATCTCCAAACTCTGGAGCTCACCCAGTTCGGGTTTGTAAAAGGCAGATCATGTCTCCTAAACCTGATAGACTTCTTTAAAGCAGTCACTAAAGCTGTAGATGAGGGTAAGGTGGTTCATACAGCCTATCTAGATCTCGCCAAGGCTTTTGACATCACCCCCCACTCTGGAATTATAGTTAAACTCACTAAACTAGGTATAAATCCCTATGTCACAAGATGGGTTGACAACTGGCTCACTGACAGAACCCACACTGTGAAAGCAGCAGACTCCAAATCTGACTTCAGACCAGTGACAAGTGGAGTACCACAGGGTTCAGTCCTGGGTCCTCTCCTGTTGGGTATCTACTTCTCTGAAGTACAGGCTAACACAGAAGGACTTTGGCTAATGAAGTTCGCAGATGACTGCAAACTAGGAGCCATAATCGAAACTCCTAATGATGTCGACATCCTACAAAAGGGCCTCACTGAGACAGATGCCTGGTGTCAAAGCCATGGCCTCAGGCTCAATGCCAAAAAGTGCATTGTCATCCTTTTTGGTAAAAACTCTGTACCCATGAACTACCACATAGACAGTAGTCTACTTAACACCGAAAGTGTGCTAAGAGACCTTGGGGCACAGGTGGACAGTAGTCTCTCCTTTGATAATCACATTGCCACAGTAGTCAGGAAATCCTTCTACGTGGCACACCTCATCACAATGGTTTCTCATCGAGGAAAAAAGAGGTAATTGCTCCCCTCTACTCATCACTCATTAGACCCATTATAGAGTACAATTCCTCTTTTGGTATGTACCTCACAAGACATCTATGACAACTGTAAAGGCTACAGAAATGCCTCACAAAGAGGATTACTGGCTTCAAACAGATTACCTACGCAGACCGTCTCAAAAATCTCCACCTTTACTCCATCGCATATCGCCTACTCAGAGGCTATCTCTGCCTAACATACAAAGCTATGTCAAACCCAGAGCTGTTGGACATGCTCCACTTAAAGAAATCCCAATCCCTCTGAGCTACATGCTCTAGGGACCTAAACCTTGTCAACACAATAAACAGAACATGCTGGAGGGGTAGATTCCTGTCCCAGAGACTTCCCATACTCTGGAACAGACTACCTATCTATGTCAAACAGAGCTCCTCATTAGCACTCTTCAAGAAAAATCTTGATGATTGGATGGGAAATAGGAAATTCACCCCGGGGATCACTTCTGTGGCTCTGCTCGACAGGGGCACAGGAAAATAATTTTCTTGGGTGGCGAAAGCCAGTGTACCTTTTTGGCTAGGCTTATATAGGCCCTAAGGCCAATAGCCTAGTACTTACCTGTGAACCTATAATAGCTTGAGAACTATGAACTGCAACACAGAAACACATGAACAACTGCAGCTATGGCACAGTCAGCAAAATCATGACCCAAGAGTGAGAGGCAGATAATATATACAGTCTGACTCTTCAATATTACGTATATGTATATACTGCACAAAACAGTTGCATTGCCACCCCATTTGTACCTGAAGTCTACATCTTATTACTGTTCAGTGAACACTAGATTATCTACAAAGAACTGGGTAGTTTATTGTTTGCTAATAGCATGCCCCAGAGAATAATAAGATGCTAGTCACTTACACTGAGTGTGTTTACTGTTTGTCAACGGGTGTGCTCTACTAGAAAATATATGCTGCATCTATAAAGTAACTTATTTCAGTTATAAAAGGACTCCCAAATATAGCAAATAAATAAAGGTAAATGCAAAGTGTTACCAAGTAGGCAATGGAAGAAATGCTAGGTTTATCTCATACACACAAGGTACAGGGTTTGATTCTTACCTTTGGGATGGACGATTTGGCTAGGATTAAAATGGCCCACAAGGTTAGATAGCCTAGTACTCACCTATGAGCTTACACATTACACAGATACATACAAAAAAAGGAAATATGTGAGCTAACATTAGCTTTATTTTAATTGTAACACACATTTTATAAAAAACACTAATAATCCTAAATATCATGTTCAATAACTATTTGTATACTGCAGTACATATACCTTTCCTATTTGATGATGTTCTGCAGCTGCTTAAACACTAAGGAAGAAGAATAGTTTCCAAAGCCCTACACCAGTCTCTGGCTCAGATGTGCAGTACAGGACTTTGGGCAGCACAATGTTTTTATTCTGCAAATTTCAAGCTACTCTAATGGAGACCTCAGGAAGCCTGTTAAGAATACAGCGAGGCCTCATTTTTGGTTGATTTTTCTCCTTAGTTCACTTAGGCAACAAGTGGACTTTTCAGAGTATTAAGCAAAGTGTGCTGAATACTTAGCCATGGTCCCAGATCTCTGATTGTACCTCTCAACTGTCCAAATTTTTGCAGAATGTCCAGATTTTCAGCTCATAAAATGTGTGGCTTTCTGGCAAATCAGTGAGAGCTGTACTCATTAAATAATGACATACATTTGTGTGTTTTAGATTTCATTTCCTTCAGAAAATGCACACTAATACAAATCATGTTATTCTAACAACTTTCTAAGTTTAAACTTTGGAAGAACAATATTTAAAATCTAACCCTATTTTTGTGCCTTTGACCCCATTATTTTAGGCTTTGTCCAGATTTCTTGTGCTAAGGGGTTGAGAGTTATGCCCACCTGAAACTTCTTTCATTAGAGACAGACATATGTTATTTTTTCCACTGACCAAGAAGAGACCAGTAACATAAATTTGGTGGGTGTGAGTCACTCGACCCCACCTTGGAGATGCAGAGGAGCCTGCCCCCACTAGAAAAATACACTTCACTGAGCCTAATCATCAAAGGTTTAAATCTTCCAAGAAAGGATTTACTATATCGTTGTTTTAAAAATCAAGAATATACATTAAAATTACAATTGGCTGTGCTGCATTGCTTGTTTTATTTCTCTAAATGCCCTGGCATAGTTTGTCCATGTATGCACAAGCACTCAAATGACACCAGAATGAAACATTACCCCCACTGACTGACTCCTTCAGCAGCATGTCAAAGTTTACACAAGTACTCAAATGACGCCAAAATGAAACATTACCCCCACTGACTGACTCCTTCAGCAGCATGTCAAAGTTTACACAAGTACTCAAATGACGCCAAAATGAATCTTTTTCTGCAAAGATCCCATCAGTAGTTTGACCATGTATCAACAATCACCATAATTAAACATTCTCCCCAATGACCCCTTCAGCAGTACTGTACAAATATGCACAAGCTCTAAATGACACCGAAAGGAAACTTTTCCCCCAGTGACCACTTCAGGAGTCTGTCCATGTATACACAAGGACCAAAATGAAACCTTTCCCCCGATGACCCCCTTCAGCAGTATGCACACGTATGCACAAGTACCAAAATGAAACGATCCCCCCCAACCGATCCCTTCAGCATTTTGTCCAAGTATGCACATTTTGTCCAAGCACGTACATTTTGTCCAAGTGCGCACATTTTGTCCAAGTACGCACATACTATTAAGTACTCCTAATTACTTGAGAGACTTGAAATTGTTTTCTCTCCTAGTATCTTTCCTACATATCAGATGTCCCCACAGTGAGTGATTAAAGTTTTGGAAAGCACTAAAGCCCTCATCTCGCTGTGGGCACCAATGATATAGCCCAATACACTGTCTTTCTAGACCTCTGCACTGCTTCTCTTTCTCTACCTGCACAGCTAATTACAGTCCTTCAGAGGCATTGCCCAAGCAAAATGATGTAAGTAGGGGGTAGGAGACACAAAGGAATGTCTTGGACGTCTGTTAAGGACATACATATTTCCATTTCCATTAAAGGAAACACCAGCAAAGCTACAACTTCCAATGAGTGACCTCCCAAACCTCTTGTATCAGAGGCACATGGGATATATGCAAATGAACCGTATGAACATCAGGTGTTTCAGCTCATTGGCAATTCTGAATGCCCATAACTTGTTTCATCATTTTAATGGACAATTTCAGACCAATAAAGCCAAACCCCACTAGTTGTGGATATGCATATTTCGGCCATGTGCCTCTGATACAAGAGGTTTGGGAGGTCACTCAATGGAAGTTCTAGCTTTGCTGGAGTTTTAATTTTTGTTTTTACTGATTGTTTTTTCAGAGACCTTCTCACTCATTGTTTTAATTTCCGTTAAAAGAGGAAAAGGTATTTGACTTAAAATATGTGTAGACACACACACACACACACACACATATATATATATATATATATATATATATATATATATATATATATATATATGTATATATGTATATGGATCTAGGACACATGCTCGACTAGCATATGTCTGAATCACAAAACATCAAACACACATACATGAAAGCGCTTAACATCGAAAAGCGCTTCTGTGTATGTGTAGTTTAAAAAAAAAAAATCTACTTTTCTGCGGGGGCTTCACCCCCCCCCCTGCACCCCCACACCCCCCTACTTTATTATTCTCACTCCGAGATTGCACTACAGTGGGGAAAAGGGAATTTTCCCTTACCTGCACTGTACTCCGATCTATGAAACAGGCACACATACACAGAAGCGCTTGTCGATATTAAGCGCTTTCGTGTATGTGTGTTCAATGTTTTGTGATTCGGACATATGCTAGTCGAGCATGTGTCCGGATCCCATATATATATATATATATATATATATATATATATATATATATAGATATATAGATATAGATAGATACACAAAGAGTGGATATAATATATCTATATATATATTTTATATATGTGTGTATATATATATATATATATATATATATATATATATATATGTGTATATATGTATATATATCTATATATATATATATATATATATATATATATATATATCTATATATATATATATATATATATCTATACATATCTATATATATATATATATCTATATATATATATATATATATATCTATATCTATATATATATATATATATATATATATATATATATATATATATATATATATATATATATATATATATATATATACACACCCACACACCCACACAGTGGATATATCTATATCTATATATATCTATATATATATATATATATATATATATATATGTATACATGTATACACACCCACACAGTGGATATAATATATCTATCCTATATATATTGATAGATATATATATATATATATATATATATATATATATATATATATATATATATAGGTCAACCTGATGACGCCGAAACTGCAAAACGCCGACGACGAGAACACCGACACTGGAAGATCGACAACAGAGATGATTGACAGTTGAAAATCCCGATGCTGAGAATGCCAACATGTTAAGGTAAGTGTGGTGTTAGGGGCAGATTAAGTGAGTTAGGGTTAGGGCACAGGTCAGGTGAGTGTGTGATAGTGACAGACTGTAGGGTTAGGGGTGGGTTAAGTGAGTTAGGGTTAGGGAACAGGTTAGGTGAGTGTGCGATAGTGGTGGACCTTAGGGTTAGGGTTTGGGTTAAGGTTAGTGCATAGATAGTTGTGTATGTAAGGTTTAGTGTAGGTTTGTAAGGTTTTTGGTGTGCTTGTGTTGTGTGTGTGCTATTTTGGACAGGGGATTTGTTTTGTTTGTTGATTGTGGTTTGTTGGGCATGTGAAGATGTGAAGTTTCGTGTTTTTGAACTTTCGGTTTTGTGGTGTCGGTGATTTCGTTGTCGGTGTTTTCATATGTCGGTGTTATCAGGTAGACCCATATATATATATATATATATATATATATATATATATATATATATATATATATATATATATATATATACATGCATATTTTCAGTGGATATAAAAAGTGTACACACCCCTGTTAAAATGCCAGGTTTTTGTGATATAAAAAAATGAGACCGCAATAAATAATTTCAAAACTTTTCCCACCTTTAATGTGACCTATAACCTGTATAATTCAATTGAAAAACAAACAAATCTGTTAGGGGAAAAATATAAAAAACAAAAAAACATACAATAACCTGGTTGCATAAGTGTGCACACCCTTAAATTAATACTTTGTTGAAGCACCTTTTGATTGAATTACTGTATTCAGTCTTCTTGGGTAGGAGTCTATCAGCATGGCACAGCTTGACTTTACAATATTTGCCCACTCTTCCTTGCAGAAGTGCTCCAAATATGTCAGACTGCGAGGGCATCTCTTGTGCACAGCCCTCTTTAGGTCGTCCCACAGGTTTTCTATTAGATTTAGGTCTGGGCTCTGGCTGGGCCATTCCAAAACTTTAATTTTCTTCTGGTGAAGCCATTTTTTTGTTGATTTGGATGTATCCTTGGAGTCATTATCATGATAAAAAGTGAAATTCCTCTTCATCTTCAACTTTCTAGCAGACACCTGAAGGTTTTGGGGGAAAAATGACTGGTATTTGGAACTGTTCAAAATTCCCTCCACCATGGCTAAATCCCCAGTTCCAGCTGAAGAAAAGCAACCCCAAAGCATGATACTGCCACCATCATGCTTCACTGTGGGGATGGTGTTCTTCTGGTGATGCAAAATGTTGTTTTTGCACCAAATGTACCTTTTGGAATTGTGGTCAGAAAGTTCAGCCTTGGTCTTATCAGACCATAACATATTTTCCCACATGCTTTTGGGAGATGATGTATTGTTTTGCAAATTTTAGCTGGGTCTGGATGCTTTTCTGTGCAAGAAAAGGCTTCCTTCTTTCAATCCTACTCCATAGTCCAGACATATGGAGAATATGGGAGATTGCCGTCACATGTAGTACACAACCGGCACTTGCCAGAAATTCCTGCAGCTCCTTTAGTGTTGCTGTAGGTCTCTTGGAGGCCTCCCTGACCAGTTTTTCTCTTGTCTTTTAATAAATTTTGGAGGGACTTCCACTTCTTTGCAATGTCACTGTTGTCCCATATTTTCTCCACGTTTTAATGACTGTCTTCACTGTGTTCCATGGTATATCCAATGCTGTGGGAATTTTTTTTGTACCCTTCTCCTGGCTGATACCTGTCAACAATGAGAGCCCTTTGATGCTTTATAAGATCTCTGTGAACCATAGCTTTTGCTGTAGCAGGTAACTGAATAAATGTCAGGAAAATCCTACTAGGACAGCTGAACTTTATTTGGGGTTAATCAGAGTATCTTTAATTGATGGCAGGTATGTACCCAAGAAGACTGAATGCTGTAATTAAATCAAAAGGTGCATCAAAAAAGTATTAGTTTAAGGGTGTGCACACACAACAAAGTATTAGTTTAAGGGTGTGCACACACAACAAAGTATTAGTTTAAGGGCATGCACACACAACAAAGTATTAGTTTAAGGGCATGCACACACAACAAAGTATTAGTTTAAGGGTGTGCACACACAACAAAGTATTAGTTTAAGGGCATGCACACACAACAAAGTATTAGTTTAAGGGCATGCACACACAACAAAGTATTAGTTTAAGGGTGTGCACACACAACAAAGTATTAGTTTAAGGGCATGCACACACAACAAAGTATTAGTTTAAGGGCATGCACACACAACAAAGTATTAGTTTAAGGGTGTGCACACACAACAAAGTATTAGTTTAAGGGCATGCACACACAACAAAGTATTAGTTTAAGGGCATGCACACACAACAAAGTATTAGTTTAAGGGTGTGCACACACAACAAAGTATTAGTTTAAGGGCATGCACACACAACAAAGTATTAGTTTAAGGGTGTGCACACACAACAAAGTATTAGTTTAAGGGCATGCACACACAACAAAGTATTAGTTTAAGGGCATGCACACACAACAAAGTATTAGTTTAAGGGTGTGCACACACAACAAAGTATTAGTTTAAGGGCATGCACACACAACAAAGTATTAGTTTAAGGGCATGCACACACAACAAAGTATTAGTTTAAGGGCATGCACACACAACAAAGTATTAGTTTAAGGGTGTGCACACACAACAAAGTATTAGTTTAGGGGTGTGCACACTTATGCAACCAGTGTATTGTACATTTTTTTTATATTTTTTCCCCTAAAATATTTGTTTGTTTTTCAATTGAATTATACAGGTTATAGGTCACATTAAAGGTGGGAAAAGTTTTGAAATTGTTAATTGTGGTCTCATTTTTTTTTTTATATTTTAACAGGGTCTTGTGCACTTTTTATATCCACTGTGTATGTATATATATATATATATATATATATATATATATATATATATATATATTATACAGATAGATGTAGATATATATATTTCTTATTTTGTCAGCGAATTGCGCCCTGGACAAGACAGCACGCAGGCTTGTTGCCCCATTCACCCCATCCTAGTTATGCTACTGAGAAAGGTCGAGCACTTCCTGCACAATCAGGAAAGTTGTTAACATCTAGATTTTAAATGCATGTAGCACTCAGAGGAACTCATTACTGTCAGTCTCTAAATATAGCAAGCACAAATTCAATGAAAAAATATGCTTCAGTGTTGCATTAGCATGGTAAAATAATCAGAAAGACACTACTATTCTGACTTTATGTTGGCCATTTCATGACGCTCTATAACTATCACCAACCTGTTACACCTATTGATGTTTTTTTGATTTTTTTACTTATTTATTTATTGACATTTGATTTCTGGGAAAGTATTACTGGCTAGAAGCCTATTTTCAGTGAAGGCCTGTGGAGAAAAGCTCCAAATTATTGCAAAATATTTTAAGAACAATGATGATACAATCTTTAAAAATCAAACAAAAACATCTGCAACTCAAATAATTATAACAAATTAAACTTTTAAAATTACCGCTAAAAGCCGTACTATTTGAGAAACCGCAAAATTTATTAAAACGCTAAAGTACAAACGTTTTTCATCTAACACAATGGTTGGACTTCCTCAGAATAAAACACAAACAATGAAAGTTAATTTTTAAAAAACTATATATATACTCCCCGCCAAATACTATTATGGTACCGCAGGTTCTTAAAGGCATAAGTTCATAGTTAAAGATGACCATAATTTAATGATCTAAAACCATGATAAATATGCAAATACACATGATATCAAGTACCTTATACTAAAGTAAATTCAGCAACAACTATCTTTAAACAAATAAGAACATGAAACATTGTAAAAATATTAATAAATGTGGGTTATAAATTACTAAACAATAAATCCCACATACATAAATCCTAACAGGGCATTGAATAATTAAAAAGAAATATGCATAACTATATAAAATGAAATAGCCTACATTAAAATATAAAAATCTAAAATAAGCTAACACTGAAAAATTGTCATACAATAAGTTCTTCTTGTCTCCTTATTGTGTTGAAAATATTGGACTTTCACAAAGAACACTAACTTTATGTGAGCAGTGGTGCTTAAGAAATGAAATTAGATACATTACATTCTACAACCTTATAGTTAAATTTATATTCTAAAGTTGTATAGAAACCACCTAACAATATATGTTGTTTTAACATTACATATCCAAACTCGTAAGTTTTAATAAACACATTAAGGAGCATTTTTCATTTAGGCCTGGGTCAGAATAAGCATTAAGTTTTATTTGCCGTAATAACTTCTTCTTTTCTAATATAAGGCCAAAAGGGCCTCCCCTCACATCTTGTTTGATTTGGTCAATTACCTTAAAATTAAACTTGTGATTAGGATAGGCAAGAACGTGCCTGGCCAAGGCATTGTCTTCTCTTTGCAGGTTAATACTTCTGAGATGTTCGTAAACCCTATCTCTCAACCTGCGTTCTGTCTTACCTATGTAGAAAGATGGGAAACCTTGACAAGCTGCCACATATACAACTCCTTTCGAGTTGCAATTAAATTTTCATTTTGTGCTTAGTTTAAAGCCATTAATCTCAATATTAATTCCTGATATCATGCACTGGCAATAAGAACAATTACCACATTGCATCATCCCCTTATTACATACCCTAAAATGTGTGGGTTGTTGTTTATGTAACAATTCTTTGAAGCTCAAACCTCTTTTCCAAACTATCCTAGGTGTTGTTCCCAGTTTCGAAACAAGGGTATTATCATCTTTTAATAATGCCCAGTTCTTCATTAAGATTTCTCTTACAGAACGATAATCAAGTGAAAATTTAAGAACACATGCTAAATAAAATTCTGTGTCTCTTGGTTGTTGTATCAACCCCTGTATTTCTATGCTGCACCATGAAGTAGAAGGACTATTCTGCCTAGTGGTGTTCTGCTTTAATATAGGTTTGAAGTGTCCACTACCTCTCTTAAATGTCACTTCCTCTATTAATTCTTCTATTATGGAAGTAGGATAAGCCCTATTCAAAAACATTGGAGTTAGTTGATGCACTTAATAATTCTACTGATTTTTTGCAATTGACACATAACTTTATCACATCCTTAATTTCATTTTTGGGTGTAGATTTAAGCAAAAATGTCCAAGAGGAGGTATATGAAGTGAAAATCTTCAGAAAGCCCACTTATTCTAATAAATTCCTTCATTTTTCAAGTACACATCCAATGCACAAAAAAAAGTCTATAATTAAGGGCCAGTTGGTTAGAGCTGCATGCATGATTACTACAGACATCAACTTCAAAGAAGAATGTCTGAACTTAAAACAAATGTTTTTGAATAGGGCTTATCCTACTTCCATAATAGAAGAATTAATAGAGGAAGTGACATTTAAGAGAAGTAGTGGACACTTCAAACCTATATTAAAGCAGAACACTACAAGGCAGAATAGTCCTTCTACTTCATGGTGCAGCGTAGAAATACAGGGGTTGATACAACAACCAAGAGACACAGAATTTTATTTAGCATGTGTTCTTAAATTTTCACTTGATTATCGTTCTGTAAGAGAAATCTTAATGAAGAACTGGGCATTATTAAAAGATGATAATACCCTTGTTTCAAAACTGGGAACAACACCTAGGATAGTTTGGAAAAGAGGTTTGAGCTTCAAAGAATTGTTACATAAACAACAACCCACACATTTTAGGGTATGTAATAAGGGGATGATGCAATGTGGTAATTGTTCTTATTGCCAGTGCATGATATCAGGAATTAATATTGAGATTAATGGCTTTAAACTAAGCACAAAAGGAAAATTTAATTGCAACTTGAAAGGAGTTGCATATGTGGCAGTTTGTCAAGGTTGCCCATCTTTCTACATAGGTAAGATGGAACACAGGTTGAGAGATAGGGTTTTCTTCAGTGAGAAGTTTTTGGCTCTGTAAAGCATCCCTAGTTTTTGACGAGTTTTTCTTATACAGTTTTGTATATGCAGGTCAAATGTAAAATTATCATCCACTATCACCTCCAATAGTTTGCTAGAAGAAGTCACTTCAATGGTTATATTATCAGGAGGGAGGACTTTAAATTTTGTTTTTTCATGAGAGAGGGATTTGGGGAGGGGGGTAGTAACAAATTGAGAACCAGAAAAACCTGTTGCACAGCACATGAATGACAGGATTTGGTTTCGTATAATTCTCAGAACTTCATCAGAACTCAGAATTCAGAGTTCTGATGAAGTTCTGGGAATTATATAAAACAAAAGCGTACAACTTTTTAATTCATTAGATTGGAGAAATAATCCTGCCATTGTTTGTGTGCTCTAAAATAGGTTTTCAGTGTAAAAAAGTAGTAGTTTGTTCTTTTTGGGTTGATCATGAGTTGTGAGTTACAAAGCCATGTTTCAGTGCCTGTTACAGCTTCCTGAGTAAGTGTTTGGAGGTATTCCATGTTGTCAGATGTGGAATTGAGAGTGGAATCATCTGTGTATTGTATTCAGCCTGTTGTGTGGAAGTATGGAGGGTGTTGGTGAAAAGTTAACGAGGAGGAGACCAAGCATAGAGCCTTGTGGTACACTGTTGGTGACTGGGACGTAAGGAGAGTGTGGGGGTATCATTTTACTGACTGATACCTACCGGACAAGTAGCTTTTAAACCTCAGAAGGGTGGTCTGAGAAAGACCTAGTTAGAACATTTGAAGTACAAGTTTGATGTGACAAACTGTGTCAAAGGCCCTAGACAAATCTACAAATAAGGAAGAGACTAGTTTGTCATTTTCTCAAGCTTTATTGACAGTATCTATATAGGTTAGAAGTGCATTGCTAAGTACTATGGGAAGGATGGAAGCCATGTTGTGTAGGGGATAAGAATTTTTCTGCAGGAAATTGTCTAGCAATTGATTTTAAATACATTTTTCAAGTATTTTGGTGAGGGGAAATAAGATTGCTATAGGTCTAAAGTTATTAATGTCTGTTGAATTTCTCTAAAGTTATTAATGTCTGTTGAATTTCTTCCTTTGTGCAGAGGGATAATGTGTGACTTTTTCCAAAGAGATGGAATGTGGGATTCCTGGACTGACCTATTTATAAGGATTGAGACAAGACAAGCAATGCTATTGGCAGCTATTTTTAGGTAGTTGCTTGAAAGATCATCAGCTGAAGAAGAGCACAGTTTAGGTTTGTTTGAGTAGTTTTGTATAGGATGTGAGCACAGGTTTGAAGGTGAAAGTGGATGTGGTGATATGTCGCTGATGGGCAAGGTTGGGATTAGATGCTGAGGAATCCTTGGTTAGAGATGCTGTACTATTTATAAAATAAGAGTGGAACTGTATTGCAGTTTAGAGTGGTATGTTACTGGGAGAGGGGTTTGGGTTGAATTTTAGGCCGGGATGTAAGACTCCTTTAATGGATATAGAATTTTCTTAGGGTTGTGTTTAGTATTATTCTGAAAGTTATTATAGTATAGTTTTTTGTCTTCATTTATTTGTTTTTTAGTACGATTATGAAGCATTCTGAAGTTTTCAAAATACTGAGGTGTTTTATATTTTTGCCATCCTTTCCATGCTTTTTCTCTGTCCTGCATTAGCATCCCACTCTTTTTAGACAGCCAAATTGCATTGTTTTCAGTCTCATCCTTCTAGAAGATTCAAGGCTATTTAAAATGTTTAGAAAACTTGTACTGAATTCAGTTACAGCATCGTCTAAGGGGAGTATTTTTAGGAAGTTCCAGTTAATAGATGATAGTGTAGTAATGAACATTTTGGCTTAAACTTGGAACAATTACATCTTGTTTTATAAATACGTTGTTTAACTAGATATGTGAGATGTTTAGTTATATTAATTGGGAGATGATCACTTAGAGAGTCTACCATTATTCCTGTGGTGGAGTATTTGCTAGGTTCTGATGCTAGGATCCAGTCTAACAGAAAATTTGATGTGTTGCTATAATGTGTGGGGCTTTTAATTAGTTGTGTGAAACCATATAAGTTCATGCTAGATGTAGGGTAGTTAGAGTTTATGTCTGACCAGTTGACATTCACATCACCTAGTAATATTTTTTCTTGTGGAAATGTTATGGATATCCAACGTAGTATAGCTGTATTGTCACCAGGAGGGATATAAAGGACAGTAATGCACATTTGTTTATAACTGCTTGTTTTGAAGAAACCAATAAGAAGCTCTGCTGAACTAATTTTTGGTGTTGGTTTGCTGTAAGGGGAAATGTGGTAGGTATCAGGAAATGTTAAAGCAATTCCACCACCTTTCCTCTTTATATAATCATTTCAGATGATATTATAGGGAGGTGATATATTTGATTAAGTCTTATGTTAACATAATGCCAGAGGCACTTCAATTTGCCCCATTAAAAAGCATAAAACAATGAGAACTGCTCATATGATAGAAAATGGTGAACAAGTGTGACAGGCTGGAACAGCCATGCAGTGTTTATCTATTACAGTATACTAACGGAGGAGTTCCCATTATAAGACTTAGTCAGCACCTCCCTAAGATCATCGGAGGCGAAAACATGCTGAGTGTTTGGGGCATGCTTATCTATCCCACGGCTAAAATTAATTCTACTGAATGACTAATGCTAAACAATCAAAACAGATAACTGATTCAGCAAGCTAAAGGAAAGATTTCAAAGCCTTGTCAGTGCAAGCCCCAGTTTAACATGCTGAGTCATATAATCCATCTCTATATATTATAATAAGGAAGATCCCTTTAAAATACATGAATGGTTATTGTGCAATTATGTGATACAGTTGTCAATTTTCTTTAAAATAATCCATTTTACAGTATTTCTAAGTATGCTTTCTGTAAATAAAATAAAGCAGGAAATGACACACACTTCTGCTGCACACATTTAATAATATAGCAATAACCCACACCTGGGTGTGGGTAATGCTGGATTTACCCACGGTTGGCGTGGTTTGGTCATGAGGGCGAAGCCCGAGTGGCCAAACAAAGCCAACCGTGGGTAAATCTAGCATTACCCACACCCAGAAGTGGGTTATTGCTATTATACAATGACATTATTTAAGAAAAAAAATAATTACTTTTATTAAATAATGGCATTGTATAATGCCTCTTTCCTGCCCTTCCACAGCTGTCTGGTATTCTGCGGCAATTCTGATGTACTGCGTAGGCATATGCATGCGCAGTACATCAGAGCTGTGGGCAAAAGCAACGGAGAAAGCAAGATCTCCGTTGCTTTTTACAAACTGTTTTGTTATGTTAAATGGGTTTAACATAGTGAGACAGCTTTAAAAAAAGTAACGGAGTCTCCATTGCTTTTTTTAAAGCTGTCTCACTATGTTAAACCCATTTAACATAGCGAGACAGTTTTGAATAAAGCAACGGAGAAAGCAAGATCTCCGTTGCTTTTTACAAACTGTCTTGCTATGTTAAAGGAGTTTAACATAGCGAGACAGCTTTAAAAAAAGCAACAGAGAATCTCCGTTGCTTTTTTTAAAGCTGTCTCGCTATGTTAAACTCGTTTAACATAGCGAGACAGTGTGAAGCAACGGAGATCTTGCTTTCTCCGTTGCTGTAAAAAAAGAGTTATAGTAATGGAAAAAGTCCAGGTGACCGGACCTTTTTCCATTACTATAACTCTGATTTACAATGTGCACGCTGACCAATCAGCGTGCACGTTTTTGAATATTAATGGGGGGGGGGTCGTTGTATAATGGCATAGTTTTAAGGCATAAGGCTTACCTGTGAACATTTATAAGTAGGGATAGTAAAACAAGACATGAAACTATAATATGTACTCTGCAAAAATTAAAAAGGTTGATCCCACCAGAAGTCTTTTTTGACTGATATGAAGGCTACTCTGTCAGCTGTTACATCAAAAGGAAACAAATGCTTGACGTATAAATGTTATTGCTTTGCACTGAGGGTGTAGAAAGGTATGCAGTATTGCTGGCAGGTTGTAGAATATTTAATTTGTATTTGCCTAGGGTTGGACAGCAATTTGTTTACACTCTTCCTGAAAAAAGTGTCAGGGAAGCAAATGTGGGAAAAATGCCAGTTAGGTGAAAAGCCATGAGTAAAGAAAACTTCTCAGCTCTCTGGTGTGTGTGTGTGTGTGTGTGTGTGTGTGTGTGTGTGTGTGTGTGTGTGTGTGTGTGTGTGTGTGTGTGTCTGTCTGCATGTGTACATATGTATATACAGACACACACACACATACACATATATATCTAGCTGGATGTACATATGTATATGTCTATATGTATAGATATACAGTAGCTCTCTCTTTCTCACAAACAATAACACAGCCTGGTAGTTTTCACCCTTTATGGGGAACTCAAAGTATCACTGACAGTTAAACAAAGGTGTCAGTGAAAGATGTAGAAAATCAAGGGACTGTATAATCCTAGGCAGATATCAGAGAATACCGAATGGAGTTTGCACCTGTTACGAGAAAACTGGAAGCCAAGAGCATCGGCTCTGGAGAAGAGATGTCGAACGAGAATCTTTATACTTTTGTTTTTTGCTTGTATTCATCACTTACCTTGTTGAAGATATTATGCATTACTTTAGTTTGGACCACAAACATTGCTTTGTTTTTGTGAACTTAGCCTTTTCATTTTCATTCTGTAAGATAAAATTGGTTTGTACCACTTTTATACCTTCTGCTTTAACCTTTCACAATAGATCTAGCTATATAGATTAATAGATCTATTGGGGAGGATTAAAGAACCCGACTCTTATTGGAATGGTGTGTCAAAATTAAGTTAATTATTATGTACAAATGTTATAACTGCTGCTTTAAAATACTGTAAATATTAGGCGGTAAATGAAACTGTTGCTTTAAATATTAAGGCATCATTGTGCATTATGCAGAGACAATTTATTCATGTTTCAGTTAATAGAGCCAATTCTGCATTTAAGTGATGCACATGAAGGCGGCTATAGCCCCATCAGTTCAGGGAAACAATCTTTCTTACAAGGAGATTGTGTGCCTGGAACATTAACTCTGGGTATTGTATTACAATATGACCCACTGTGGATTTTACTTGAGGAAATCTGGATGTCTTCCTACAAAAGATTCCTGAGAGGTTACCATGAAGTATTTATTTGTTCATAAGTTGGTACTAGGCTATCGGCCCTAGGGCCTATGCAAGCCTAGCCATAACAATTCTCAATTCCCTGGATATTTCTTCCCACAATATTTACTTCTCTGGGCCCCTGTCTAGCAGGGCAACTGACATGATCCCCAGGGTGAATTTCCTATCTCCCATCTAATCATCAAGGTTCCTTTTGAAGAGGACCAATGAGGCTCTCTGCTTGACATGTATGGGCAGTCTATTCCAGAGTATGGGGAGTCTCTGGGTCAGGAACCTATCCCTCCAGCATGTTTTGTTCATTGTGATGACAAGGTTTAGATCCTTGGAGCATGTGGCTCTGAGGGATTGGGATTTCTTTAAGTGGAGCATGTCCAACAGCTCAGGGTTTGACATGGCCTTGTATGTTAAGCAGAGATCGCCTCTGAGTAGACGACATGCCACAGAGTATAGCTGGAGTTTTTTTTGACGGTCAGCATATGGCATTTGCTTTAGACCTGTGATTCTTTTAGTGAGGTATTTCTGTGGCCTTTCCAGCTGTTGCAGATGTCTTGTGAGGTACATACCAAACGGGGCATTATACTCTATAATGGGTCTAATGAGGGATGAGTACAGTGGGACAATGACCTCCTTTTTTCTGGATGAAAAGCCCTTAGTGATGAGGTATGCCACATAGAAGGATTTCCTGACTATTGTGGCGATGTGGTTATCGAAAGTGAGACCACTGTCCACCTGTGTCCCTAAGTCTCTCATCACACTTTCGAGGTTTAGCGTCCTGCCACCTATGTGGTAATTTATGGGTACATGTTTTTTTCCAAAGGGGATAACTATACATTTCTTGGCATTAAGCTTGAGCCCGTGGCTCTGGCACCAGGCATCTGTTTCTGTAAGGCCTTTTTATAGAATATCCACATCATTTCGGGATTCAATAATGGCTCCCAGTTTGCATTCATCTGCAAACTTTGTTAGCCAGAGTCCCTTAGTGTTGGCCTGTAGAGAAGTAGATGCCAAACAAGAGTGGTCCCAGGACTGAACCCTGAGGTACTCCACTTGTCACTTGTCTGGAGCTGGATTTGTAATCGGCTACTTTTACAGTCTGGGTTCTGTCAGTAAGCCAGTTGGCAACCCATCGAGTGATGCAGGGATTTATGCCCAGCTTAGTAAGTTTATCTATGATTCCAGATTGGGGGATGGTGTCGAAGGCTTTGGCGAGGTCCAGATAGACTGTGTGGATCACCTTACCCTCGTCCACAGCTCTGGAGACTGATTCAAAGAAGTCAGTCAGATTCAGGAGACAAGATCGGCCCTTCACAAACCCAAACTGGGTGGGGTCCAGTGTTTGAAGGTTGCCAATGTCTTTGTTTATAATTTCCATGATAATGCGTTCCATGCCCTTGCAGATCAGGCTTGTCAGACTGATGGGATGGTAGTTCCCGGGATCAAAGGCGGATCCTCCCTTGTGGAGCAGGATAACTGTAGCTGTGCTCCACTCAGTGGGCATGAAGCCTGAGGTGAGGCTATGATTAAACATGACACTTAGGTGAGGTGCCAGTTCATTTGTAGTTCATGTAGTACACAGCCTGGGATGTCATCTGGTCCCATGGATGCTGTATTCTTAGCTTTGGAAAGTGCGGTTTCTACCTGTGTGGCCATGATTATTGGAATTTGGCAATCTTTTGGTATTGAGATGGGCCATTTAGGGGGTGAGAGGGGGGTGAAGTTGGCACTAAATTGATCTTCCAGGATATTGGCAATATCCTTGGGATCAGTATATTTAATGCCATTCTGTTGTAGCTCAGAGCAGATCTAAGCATTGCCATTTATATTCTTGACATAACTATAGAATGCCTTGTGATTGTCTTTGGAATCTTTGGCAATTTTATTTACGTAACTAGCTTTTGAGGATTTTATGAGGGATCTCAGCTTCTTACTGAGGCTGGTGAGGGAGTTTTTTGCATCCTTGGATTTTCCTATTTTCTGCAACAGTAAATCAGTTACATTCCATAGCAGGTCTGTGGTCACCTCATCAGCTGTGCCTGTCCCTCAAAACAACAATCCTTTTTGCCATCCCTTAACACAGTGTGAGTACAGAGGTATACCAGTCATCGTAGTGACATATTTTCTTCAAATAAAAACTGTTAATGGATATAAAAATAGCAGTACAGTTTTAAGTACTAATTGTATAGTCCAGGAGTTTACACAACTAACAAATGTTGCATAACCTCTCTCACAGCTGATCATGTTCAGACTTGTCACTACCCCATTTTTATAATATCTAGAAGCCCCTATTGGACAGGAGAGTTCACACCAGTAACACTGCAGACCATCTTCTTTAAATTAGTGCATCCTCCTATTTTTCCCTCATCTGTCCCATTTCGGGATGTAGGTTATCCAAGGTCATTGTGGCACAATAACTATGTTTATTAATATGGATTAAAAGACAATCTCTAATGCAGATACCTGTATTATAACGTTCAGCTTCTTATTTATTTATATTTGTTTACCAGGGTAGTGCCCTGATCTCAATGGACCATTTCCAAACACAGCCTGGGTAAATAGGGTCACATAAGAAATGAACAGGAGATATTTATAGACACCAGAATATACTAAAAATGTATATTTACAGATGCAAGAATATACTACAATATTAAGTTCAAGAAGCAGTTGGAAAAACAGAATTATGCTTAGCAGAGCTTTGTGAATAAGATGTAGCCATAATGACTGAGATGGCTGTGCTATATTATAGCTATGAAGGGCAGTGGTTTTTAATATGAGTGTCTCTTAAACCATGCTGTGAGGGACATTATGAGAAATAATATACATAGCAAATTGAGAGTGAATACATCTTTCCAAGATTTTGGATAAGGGTGTGAGAATGGCAATTGGTCTGTAGTTTGTGAGCTCAGTTGATGAGCTGCCTTTATAGAGGGGTATTATATAATATAAGGTGGTGGCATATTTATTCTTGGATGGAGCAGTTTATTAGAATTTAGACAGGATATGCAAAGCTATCTGCAGCAAGTTTGATATATTCAGCTAGAAGTTGAACAGGGGCAATGGATCTTGCCTTTAGGGTGGGTAGGTATTTTTTAATTGTAGAAAAACAAAGTCAGCACTCCTGGAACCACACACTTCAGCAACTCAAGTAAATCCTTGTAGTAAATGGCCGCAAAACACTTTGGGAGAAGTAAAAACACTTTTTATTAAACCAAAATAACAAATAGATAAGCACTTTCATCAAAAACCTTCTCAATGTCATCAGATAAGAGAAAATCCAGGAAACACTCTTAAGTACATCCTGCAAGAGCATTAATTAAGTAATTAAACAATTCCATCACACTGACTAAAAAGGACCTCCCTGAACTCAACATGAACCTTTACTGTGTAAGGGCTCATGAGACTATTTGAAAAGGATTAATGTGTTAGAATTTGATGAAACAGTCAGTTTTATCACAAGTGATGTCAGAGATTTATATACGCTAATACCACATACCATAGGCATGGAATGGTTTTGTGAATTTTTGGTAGGTAAGGGTTAGCCACTGGTTAACACCTATGAGACTTTATTAGAACTAGTACTCACAAAAACAAATGTTTCCTGGATTTGCTCTTTTCTGATGAAGTTGAGAAGATTCTTGACGAAAGTGCTTATCTATTTATTACTTTGGTTTAATAAAAAGTGTTTTTACTGCTCCCAAAGTGTTTTGCGGCCATTTACTATAAGGATTTACTTGAGTTGCTGAAGTGTGTGGTTCCAGGAGTGCTGACTTTGTTTTTCTACAGTTTGTGGACTTTTGTACTTTTTTGGTTTATTTTTTAATTGTAGATGTTGGCAGTATAGTGAGTGTGAAGGTCTATTGTAGCATCAATGATTAGACTGGGATGGCCAGATTTGCAGTAGTTTGGTGTTATAGGAGAGTGGTTACTGTATTATAAAATGTGAGGTAAACTGTGACGCAATGCTTTGGGAGTTATTTGTTGTGGATTGGGTGGGTTGGGCTGATTTGCTAGGCCTGAGCAATATATTTATTAATTTCCAGAATTTTTTTGGATTGTTTGATGATGAATTTGGGTGTTGCTATAATAAGTTTTTGTCCTTTTTAAGCATAGTTTACTATGGTTTCTGTCTGTGTTATGGTAATGAACATTTTGGGGCTGTTTGTGGTGTCTGATTATGTAACTTAGCTGGTAGTTGCTTATGCTATTGGGTAGGGGGTCACTTGTGGCAACATTGTTTTGGCTGAATGTTAGAATCTGGTGTAGGAAGAATACTTTAGATGGATTATACCTCCCAACTGTCCAGATTTTCACAGAATGTCAAGATTTTTGCCTCATATTTGTTGTCTGCTTCTCATAAAATTGTATTTTTCTGGCAAATCATCAGCAAATCATTGAGGAATGAAGTTAGAATATAATGGTAGACATTTGAGTTTCAGACTTCATACCCTTCAGAACATTCATGCTAACGTAAAGCCTGTTCTATCAACTTTCTAAGTTTATAAGATCAATATTTTAAAAGTGTCTCAATTTGTGGGCCTTTGTCCCCTACTATTTGTGGCTTTGTCCAAATTTCTTGCTCTAAGAGGTTGAGAGGTATGAGATGTGGCCTTGTTAATTCTAGATGGAGTTTTGACCAATTGAAAGAACCCTTATAGCTGAATGAAATTTGTTAGTTTTTTTAGGGCAATCCTTTGCCAATCTATATTGCTGTCAAGATTGTTTCCTGTCTTATGCTAGCTGAGATCCAGGAAAGTATTTCATCCAGCATGGGAATGCTGTTACCAGGTGGTATGTATAGACCTATGATGACTAGAGATTGTTGAGTTTTCAGTTTAAGGAGTGCGATGAAAAGTTCAGCATTGTTGAAGGTGGGTATAATATCATAGTAAGTGGACAGATCTATAACAATTCTGTAAAAAAAAAAAAAGGGCAGTTTCACCTGTGTTTTTGTTGGTTCTATTTAGTCTGAGTATATTATAACCTGGTGGGAGTATCTCTGTATCTTTGGTAATTGGCTTTAATCAGGTGTTTCTGGCTATAAATAGATCAGGGGGGTAGTGGGTTTTACAAGCATGAACTTGTGTGACTTTATTATAGAGACTTCTTAGGTTACCGAATTATTTTATATCCTAAGTGGTTAGAGGGGTAGCTTGTTTCTGTTTTGGGACGTGTGGGGGCTGGTTTGGTGGGGTTTGCTGTTAGTTGAGTGGTGATTTTCGATAACTGTGGAGCATGTGATACTTACTTGTATTTCAGTATGCTAATGTAATTAATGGTGAGTTGATTAGAGGAGACATTGAAGAAATGTGCTGTGGTATTCTGGTTTAACTGTTGTGTGGTAGGTGTAGGTAATTAATAGTGGGAGACAGACTTCTGATAGATTCATAGATTCATAGACTGTTACTAGGCTAATGACCCAAAGGGCCTAGCTAAGTTTTCCTGAAAGAATAATGATGCCCTGCAGCCAAACAGGACATTGAGGGCCAGGCATTTATAAGCCAGGCTCGCTGAAAATGTTCTATTCCACATCCACTTTTTATGGTTGTGCTTAAAGTGAGTGACAGATGAACTCAGCTTCACATGGATGTGAGGCCTGTTCCATAGGAGAGGTAGTCTCTTTGACATATATCTATCTATCCAGCATGTTCTGTTTATGTCACAGACAAAATTCAGGTCCCTAGACTTTGTATTTCTGGTACTATTTGACCTACAAATATGTAATAGATTCATAACTGTATGGTATGCAGATGCCTTGTAAGCCAGGCATAGATCACCCCTCAGCAATCTATAGGTGACTGAGTAGAGGGAAAGGCCTTTAAGACACTCCGCGTGTGGCAGGTTTGTTACACCTTCTATTCTTTTTGTAAGGAACCTCTGAGGCCCTGCAGTTGCTGCATGTGCCTGGTCAGGTACATACTAAAGGGAGCACTGTACTCTATGACTGGTCTGATAAGGACAGAGTACAGTGGGATAATGACCTCTTTGGACCTAGATGCCATGCCCTTATTTATAAGTTGTGCAACATAAAAGAATTTCCTCGCCCCTGTGGCCACATGGTAAGGCTACTGCCTAAATGTGTAGCCACATCCCTGACCAGTGGGCCGCCTGTTAGTGGTGTATTATCAACATGGTAATTAGCCAGGATGGTTGATTTCCCTGAGGGTAAAATTGTACATTTCTTAGCACTGAATTTAAGACCATTGCTTTGGCACCATTTGTTAGGCAGAGATAGACCACCTTGAAGAATACTAATGTCTGCAGGAGAGTTGATAACCCCCAGCTTGCAATCATCTGCAAATGTAGCTAACCATAAACCTCCAGCACTTGCTGCCATTTCAGAGAAATAGATGCCAAAAAGGATCAGGCCTGGTACCGAGCCCTGGGGGACTCCGCTAGTGACTGGCCTTTTGGTGGAGATGGCTTCACCTATTTTGACCTCTTGGATCCTATCACTGAGCCAGTTGTCAATCCAGCAGGTGATAAAAGGCTTTATATCCAAATTAGTAAACTTGTCTATAATGCCTGAGTGGGCTATTGTATCAAAAGCCTTGGCCAGTTGGAGGTAAGCTGCGTGCACAGTCTTACCTTCATCCAATTCTTTGATAACCCTCTTAAAAGTGTCCACCAAATTTAATAGGCATGACCTTCCTTTAACAAAGCCGAGCTGTGATGGGTCCAGCATTTGTGGGTTACCTTTGTCCTCATTTATCATGTCCATGATGATTCTTTCCATGACCTTACATGTGAGCCTGGTAAGACTTATGGGCTTGTAGTTACCTGGATGACTAGTTGAACCTCCTATGTGCAGGGCAATGACTGTAACCATCTTCCATTCTTTGGGTACAAAATCTGACGGAAGGCTCCAGTTGAAAAGTGATTCAAGGGGACATTTCTAGATGTTATCGGGCCCCATCAGTGCAGTGTCTTTGATCTTGGAAAGTGCATTAATGACCTATTCTCTAGTAATGGTTGGGGGATTGCATTATGTGGCATTTCCTTTTGACTATCAGGGGACAGTGCAGTGAGAAATTTGAGCTGAACTTGTCAGCCAAAAGGTTGTCTTCCAATTCAGTGTGGGTGATGCCATTTACAATAAGTTTTGCACATTGTTGTGTATTTTCTCTGAGGTGTTGGACATAGCTATAGAAAGCTTTGTGGTTGTCCATTGCGTTCAAACTATTTTTTATTCAAATTTAGCTTTTGAATACTTAATTAACCTGTTTAGCTGCCTGTTTAGATTGGTCAGGGTTTTTTATTATGTATGGCTTTGTTCCTCCTATGCTTGGCCAATATTTTTTTTTGTTTTCTTGTATAAACAATTGATAGTGTGATTTCACCAGGGTGGCTTGTCTTTTCAGTTTGTCTTATTCTTAATATGAGCGGGCACAGCTCACTCTAAACAGCTATCAATATGGCTGTACAGAAATTCTTTAAATAGCTCAGTGTATTCTATGGTGCTTACTGGGTTTGGGTTCAATTGGAATTTAGCCAGGATGTTGCTTAGCAGAGAGAGGTTAGCCTTGGAATAGTTCCTAATGGGTTTTGGTTTCACTGGATCCCAGGATTTCATTTTTATTTCAAATAATACTTCCTTATGGTCAGATCTGACAAGCGAAGATATTACATTGGGTGAGGAACATTGCCCCCCCATGTTCATGAGTACCAAAGTCAAGGATGTTTGTATCCCTAATAAGATAATGGACCAACTGTTCCAAGATGTTGGTATTAAAGTACAGGAACTGCTGGCTGTGTATTAGAAGTGATGTAGGATTCCCAGTCTATAGAGGGGTCGTTGAGATCCCCCATGAATATCATGATGGGTTGAACAGTGAGAGGTTATAGTACATTGAGATAGATAGTATCGGTTTCCTGCGACATGGTGGGGGACCTATATGTTGCACATGTATGAGTTTCAGTGGGTCATACACTTTAACTAGTCTGGATGCGAGATTAGTCGTAATATAGACTGACACTCCTCCACCTTTAGTTCCCTCCTCTACAGTAGCTGGTCTAAAGGTGTGAAAGGCATTCTAACCTTGCATTGCTGAGGTGCTCTCAGTAACTTTAGACTACATGTCCCCCTTACAACAAAAATGTCTTTACTCTCCAGGGAGAGGAATGCTTGCAGAGAGTGGAGTTTCTTGTTAAGATTTCTAGTCAAAAATAGCAAATAAAATGGATGAACCAAATCAAAGCAACCAGTAAAATAATGATAAAAACTTTGTTTAATAGTAAGCGCTTTTGCAGCATGTATGGCTGCTTCATCAGACTCTCCAATAATAAAATCACAAGCTTTTAAACCAATGACAGCCAATAGAAACACACATACAATTGCTTATGTTATTTATTTATTTATTTATTTATTCCAGTTTGGTGACCGGGGAAGTTCACTGGGCTCGAGAGCCCATTTTCAGTGGAGGCCCGGGGGGAAAAGCTCCACAATACAAAGTTACATTACACAGAGAATTACAAGAAAAATATTTGCATTGCAATCAACAGGTAGTATAACAATCAGCAGGTAGTATAACAATCAGCAGGTAGTATAACAATCAACAGGTAGTATAACAATCAGCAGGTAGTATAACAATCAACAGGTAGTATAACAATCAGCAGGTAGTATAACAATCAACAGGTAGTATAACAATCAGCAGGTAGCATAACAATCAACAGGTAGTATAACAATCAACAGGTAGCATAACAATCAACAGGTAGTATAACAATCAGCAGGTTGTATAACAATCAACAGGTAGCATAACAATCAACAGGTAGTATAACAATCAACAGGTAGTATAACAATCAACAGGTAGCATAACAATCAACAGGTAGCATAACAATCAGCAGGTAGTATAACAATCAGCAGGTAGTATAACAATCAGCAGGTAGTATAACAATCAACAGGTAGTATAACAATCAGCAGGTAGTATAACAATCAACAGGTAGTATAACAATCAGCAGGTAGTATAACAATCAGCAGGTAGTATAACAACCAACGGGTAGTATAACAACAAACAGGTAGTATAACAACCAACGGGTAGTATAACAACAAACAGGTAGTATAACAACCAACAGGTAGTATAACAACCAACAGGTAGTATAACAATCAACAGGTAGTATAACAACCAACAGGTAGTATAACAATCAACAGGTAGTATAAAAATCAGCAGGTAGTATAACAATCAACAGGTAGTATAACAATCAGCAGATAGTATAACAATCAGCAGATAGTATAACAATCAGCAGGTAGTATAACAATCAACAGGTAGCATAACACTCAACAGGTAGCATAACAGTCAACAGGCAGTATAACAATCAACAGGTAGCATAACAATCAACAGGTAGTATAACAGTTAACAGGTAGCATAACAATCAACAGGTAGTATAACAATCAACAGGTAGTATAACAACCAACAGGTAGTATAACAATCAACAGGTAGTATAACAACCAACAGGTAGTATAACAATCAACAGGTAGTATAAAAATCAGCAGGTAGTATAACAATCAACAGGTAGTATAACAATCAGCAGATAGTATAACAATCAGCAGATAGTATAACAATCAGCAGGTAGTATAACAATCAACAGGTAGCATAACACTCAACAGGTAGCATAACAGTCAACAGGCAGTATAACAATCAACAGGTAGCATAACAATCAACAGGTAGTATAACAGTCAACAGGTAGCATAACAGTCAACAGGTAGTATAACAACCAACAGGTAGTATAACAACCAACAGGTAGTATAACAACCAACAGGTAGTATAACAATCAACAGTTAGTATAACAATCAACAGTTAGTATAACAACCAACAGGTAGTATAACAACCAACAGGTAGTATAACAATCAACAGGTAGTATTCAGTAAAGACAGCAAAACTATTAAACATTTATCAAGAGAAAGACAGGCATATAGCATAAAGGCTGGATATTACTGTTTAGTTACATTTATAATCTAAGTATATGAGAGAAATTAAGGAGGTATGAAGGTTAGCCAGGATAGAAGGAGGAGCAGAGCTTGAGAGGTATGAGGTGAAGAGTGCAGTTACATTTCCTGTGAAGAAACGGGTAAGAATGAAGTTGTGTTTTGAAGGTGTGTGGATTGTCATAGGTCCTCAGAGTAGAGGGCAGGGCATTCCATTTTTTGGCTAGGGAAAAGGAGAGTAGAAGATGACCAGCTGAGCGCTTGGGTTTTTGAACAGTTATAAGGTTTTGGTGAGTAGATCTAAGGGGTCTAAGGGGGGTATATGGTTGTAGGATATGAGATAATGCAGGGCAGCTAGCAGGTTGGAATAATAATTTGTGTTCTGTGATGATTTGGAGGAAGTCAAGTTGATTAGGGAGTTCAAGCCAATTTAAAAAGTGTAGGGAGGTGCAGTGATGGGAGGAGGATTTTGTCTTGGTAGCAAATCTGGAGATTTTGTTGTAGCACACTTCCAACAACAATTACGTATTTAAAGGCATATAAAATTTATATAGAAAAAAATCATATAAAAACGTTTATACAATTTTTATAAAATTTTAAAACTTCATCTATGCAGTCCCTAAGCTTGCAGGACTGGTTTAATAGACACTTTATCATTAACCCCTCTGCCCATGGTGGCTCTCATCCTAATGATCCAGTTTAACTCTACTGTTTTGGTTTTATTTCTAATATCTCCCCCTCTTTCATTACTAAGGACCTTTTCTACTGGCATCAATTTGAATGTATGAGTAGATCCATGTGTAATTACATGTTTAGCCAGGGCATTTGAGTCAGCATCCCTTGATATATCATATAAGTGCTCCCTCATATGTTCTTTAAGCATACAATTTGTCTTTCCTATATAAAAAGAAAAGCATTGTATGCAGTAAGCTAACTAGACAAGATTCATACTGTTACATTCTGCCCTCACTTTAAATTCCCATACTTTTCTCATATCAGGATGAATAAATTTGCTGCTACTATCAGTACCACCTTCAGATATTCCTTCATAGGTTCATTTATGTCAGTAGGTTTATCAGTTTGGCATTGCCTAAAAAAGGCAATGTGGGTGTGGAAAAGATCTTTGCTAATATCTGACAGCCTAGAGGGGATAAGTGCAGACCATCTCTGGCATAGCAGTATGGTCTGTCAACCATATCCTCCTAGGCTGTTAAATATTTTACCCCCTTGGACTGACACCAGAAGCTAAGCCAATTGTTAAAATCAGTAATTTTCTGTTGGTAACATGGCATCATCCTTGGAGAAGGTAGTATGCTGCTCAGTCTAGGCTCATACCTGCCTGAGACACATAATCAGTGAGCTCAATCATGTCTCACTTCATATAGTCAAGGGAGGTACGTGTCAGGTCAGTAACACCCATCTGGATTATGACATAGTTATATTGGTACATGTGGTTCGATGACCTGAGTGCCTTGACAGATCCTAGCCCCAGAAAGGTAGCTAACCGTGACTCTCTACTTACTCATTCTGATGAGGGGTACATTGACGTGCGTAACTATAGAATCACCAGGGAGCAAGAAATTTGGCTGTGTGCTGGTTTGCCTTAAGGGCTTAGCAGTGAAGGCACTGGATACAATGTTACTATGTATAGCTGTGAGTGATGTTTTAAAGGAATGTTTACATGATGCTGAGGACCCTTTCTTTGAGTGTACTGTGCAGGTCTTAGTGTTTTAGGAAGGTTACCTGTAAGTCCCTCAACATAAGCTGTTTTATGTGTAAGGTCTTTACTGTGTCCAGTAGGCATGGTGCAAGTATGAATGACAGCGTCCATAAGATTAGTTTTGGTTATAAAAGAGAGAGTTCTGCCTCTAGCATTAGTGTATTTATACCTCTCACATACACTACCTGTTTTATTAAAAATAAGTGAGTTGCCAGTGTACATGAGGCAATTGCTACAATGCCTCAGAACACCCGTCACAACCAGACTGGCCACAGATCCATGGCCATGGCCACTGATCTAGTAAGGAAAACGTTAATATTTAACAAGTCGATAACATAAGCAACTTGATGAGCAATGCTCAGCTATGAGCAAACAAGATAGTCTAGCAGTTAAAAAAATTTGTCTAGACAGTAATGCCACAACAGTGCAGACCACAGACCAGAACAAAGAGACTTAGACTAACAGACACCTTCACCAATAATTTACAACTCAGAAGGGTGCAGGCTACCCTCTCCTGGCACAAGAGTGTCGACCACAAACCTTAATGTAAAATACCTGACCTGAAGCCCAAGCATTTAAACGAGAACTAAGACACTTTTAGAATAGCAGACACACTAAGCCTACAACTAGCAATTCCCAGGTTAGAAAGCTGTAAGCTACCTCTCCTACCACAAGTACAGAATGCAAACTTTCCCTATGTAAGATAACTAGATTAAAGCCCGAGTGCTTAAATCAGCAAAAAGCAAAATAAAGTAATAAAGGAGGAAGAAGCACAGTTACAGTAAAAGCAGCTGAATAAAGTGCATTTTTTTAAGTGGGAAGGGGGGAAACAGAAGATAATTCAAGTTTCATAGACTAAGGGGTAGGCCTTCCCAGCGGATCTCTCAGTAGTCAGTAGAATGAGCTCAAGAGATGGGACTGGGAGGAGTGTCCAAAATTAGATTTATAGTAGGGGAGGGCAACTCAAAAACCACCAAGTTTAAGAGTACACCACCAGTGAGGTGGGTGGGAAAAAATCAAATGCAGACAGAAAGATCAGCAATAGTCAGGCAGAGAACAGCAAGTAAAACAAGCACTCCAGCTAAATAAAGATGCCTCCAAATATTTCTAGTTAAATGAAGAATGGTATTTTTTCAGCTCCTTCAACTAATTAGCTGGATGTTATTCACTGTCTGCAAAGGAATTCTTTTCTAACTTTTCTAACTAACCCTAGCCAAGACCTCTTAAAACTCCAAAACAACAAAAAACTTAAAACAAAACAAATGCAATATAAGAAAAAGATAAAAAACAGAAGTAGCCAAACCTTAAATGAAAAACTTCAATTCAAAATCAAATGCTTCAGAGTGTGAGTACAGTGAGAAATGCTAGTGACATAAGATGATGCAGTGGCACATTTGGGATTTAGAAGGATGTATGGATAGGTGATAGTGTGTGATGGGAGGAGCATGGTGGAATACAGCTATAGGTAGTACAGGTTAATGGGAGGAGAAAAGCGGAGTAAGATGATCTGTATGACTGAGAGGATTGATAGGTAGTTATAGGAACTGACAGGTGCATATAAGAAAATATTGATATTGATGAGTATGAATTAATATGGTGATGAGTCTGTTAGTGTAGAAAAGTATGGTAAGGAAGGCTAGTAATGAAAATGACTGATTTAATAGTTTATAAATATTGATAGATTGAGGGTAGAGGGGCATAACAGTATAGAGAGATAAGGAGAAGGCTGAGAGATATAGGGAAGAGATGAGAGGTAACTATTAACCTGATTCTAGTACATAAGACAAGATTGCAAGGATGAAAGGACAGGGAGTTTTTCTCAAGTTGAGACAGAAATTCAGCTGGGAAGGTGTCTGAGTCAGAGAAGATACAGTGTAAAGCAGTATGGGAGGGACAGTGGCAGTTGGAAATGATTCTAAATGTTTGATAGAAGGGGAGAGGAATATAGAAACAAGAGTCTTTCTTTAATAGTAGCAAAGTTGTTTTGGAAGTTTTAGGGAGTGGTAGGTGTATGTGGGAAATATTATGGGTAAGGTGGGGTGTATAGCTCTCAACTTTCCATGTCTAAAATATGGAACACTACCTTTCAAAATGCGGAACAAATGGGCAAAATGTGGAACACTTACTTGGCATACCAGCAACTTTAACTAGGAATCTCAGAGGGTAGTTAAAATATGTTCCCTTTTACTTATAAATAGCACTTTTGATGAATTAATATAATTTAGTATTATTTCCCATGAAAATCAGTTAAAACAATTCCTAACACTGAATGTCTGGAAGGCTCTTCCAATATAGAAGTGCAAGGAATATGGACTTTTTAGGACTCAAAATAAGGAATGTTCCACAAAATGAGGTACACTTGCAGACATCGTTGGGTGGGTGGAAACTGAGGGTAGAGTAGTAAGCTTCCCAGCCTCAGGCCAGTTATTACAGACACCTCAGTTTATAGCTGGCACAGAGCAGTTAACAAGGAGGCACAAAGCAGAACTGGTTTTCTTTCATGTGCTGACTGCAAACACCAATAAGTGATTGAAATACACAGTGTAATCTATTGGTCAAGAGAAAGGACAGTGGTCAACTTAGTAAGCAGTTTTAAGTGAACAAGGACTACTCCTTTTGGGGGAATGTCACAGCCACTTTCCAGCACAGAGCAGGCACGTATTTGATTAGTTAAAATGAATACAAGGCAAGGCTGTTCCTGTTAAACTTCCTTACATTGCACAGTGACAATATTCTCAGTGAAAACATTTGCAGAGGTGCACCTTGTGGCAGAGCACCAGCTATCTCAAGGTCAGGGAATAATGTAGTGACCACACCCTCTGAAAGGAAAGAGAGGAAAACATTTTGCTAAACTGAAATATTGTATGGAGGCAGTAAAGTTAATACATAGATAGCTAGGTTAATGCAAGAGATGGAAGAAGGACCACAGTGAGTCAGAGCAGGGGAATATGAGCTATTCTAAGAGTAAAGAGAAGGTAAGAGAATGTATAAATGTAAGGTCAAAATAGGTTTAGCAGGAGAGCTGTATAGAACAAATTGTCAAAATACAACACTACACTTATAAGCATGTTATAAAACCATCACTCAGTAAGCTTTCAAATTAACCAGTACAACAAAAGAATGTTGTATATACCAAAATATCAGTAACTGACTTTACATATATATTTGTTAGAGGGCACAGGCTCAACATAAAAAAAAAAATTCTGACTAGAATAAAATCAAATACAAATATAACACACTACTAATGTATTTTCATTATTCTACACAGCCTATAACAAATAGAAATATAATAGCACATGACACATGTCTGCCGACGGAAGGAAGATGCTGATTTACTAGCTGTGGAGACTAAAGTGAGGGTAGATTTAGCAGTACATTCTACTAGAGTGACCTTCCCACCCTCAGGCCAATTATTAGAGAGAAATCTGTTTATAGTCAGAAGAGAGAGATTAACACAGAGGACAACACAGAACAGGTTTTCTTTTGTGAACTGAATGGAGACACCAATAAGCTGGGGAGACAAAGTAACTGGTAATAATAGTGTAATCTGCTGGTCAAGGGAAAGGACAGTGGCCAACTTAGTAATAGGTTCTTTATTGTGCAAGAACTATTCCTATGGGGAGAATGTCACATCACGCCACGTTCTAGCACAGGGCAGGCAAGTATTTGACTAGTTAAAGTTAATACACAGCAAGGCTGTTCATGTTAAACTTCCTTACATTGCACAATGACAATATTCTCTGTGAAAACATTTGCAGAGGTGTGCCTTTTGGCAAAGCTCCTGCTATGTCAGGGTCAGGGGACTGATGTAGTGATCACAACCTATTGCCCAGTGACAATATTTTCAGTGAAAACATTCGCAGAGGTACGCCTTGTGGCAAAGTTCCTGCTATGTCAGGGTCAGGGGATTGATGTAGTTATAACCTATTGCACAGTGACAATATTTTCAGTGAAAACATTCGCAGAGGTGCACCTTGTGGCAGAGCACCTGCTATGTCAGGGTCAGGGGACTGATGTAGTCATCATAACTTATTGCCCAGTGACAATATTCTCTGGATAAACTTTTGCAGAGGTGTGTCTTGTGGCATTCTAAATGCAAACTCATTTAAAACACAACTAAAACTTCACCTATCAATTCACTACATCAGCTCCTGTATATCGACAGATAAATTTCACTGTTATCTTCAGCTTGATGTATTGTCAAACCATTTCAAATCATTCAGAATCCTGTGTCCCACAACTTGTATTCACCAGTACTTGAATAGTTTTACTAGCATGTTTCTACCATACACAGTTTTGTGACACTGCTCATCCATATCTCCATACCTCTAATATAACCTTTATGATAATCTTTGTGACAGCCAAATATTTAATTATCCATGAATCTGCTTTATACAACACCTCTTAAACACTAACATTTTCTGTCCTGCCTAGTTTCTTCACCTCAATTTCTTTGAATTCCTAAGCACTAATAGGTTTGTAAGTTCATAGGTAAGTACTAGGCTAGTTGCCCTTGAGGGACATTTTAAGTATAATCACATGATCTATTATCTATTTGTTAAACACATTAATACACCTCTTCAAATTCTCAATGTTCATAGGTTCATAGGGAGGTACTAGGCTATCTGCCCTAGGGCATTTATAAGCCTAGCCAGAATGTGTTGGCTTTCACCTCCCTTTTAGACTAGATTTCTGAGCCTCTGTTCAGCAGGGCCATAGAAGTGGTCCCAGGAGCAAATTTACGATTTCCCATCCACTCATCAAAATTTCTCTTGAAGAGGGTCAGCGAGGGGCTCTGCCTAACATGGACTGAGATTCTATTCCAGAGTGTGGGAAGCCTTTGGGATATGAATCTATCCCTCCAGCATGTCCTATTTATTGTTGTACTAAGGTTTAAGTCCTTGGAGCGTGTAGCTCTAAAGGATCTGGTTTTCTTGAGGTGGAGCATGTCCAACAATTCCGGGTTAGGCACGGCCTTGTATGTCAGGCAGAGATCACCTCTGAGTAGGCGGTAAATGACTGAGTAGAGCTGGAGTTTCTTTAGTCGAGCTGCATAGGGCAACTGTTTGAGGCCTATGATCCTCTTGGTGAGGTATTTTTGAGGTCTCTCTAGCTGTTGCAGGTGTCGGGTAAGGTACATCCCAAATAGGGTATTGTACTCAATTATGGGCCTGATGAGCGATGAGTAGAGGGGCACAATGACCTCTCTAGATCTAGATGTGAACCCTTTCATGATTAGGTGGGCTATATAGAAGGTTTTTCTAACCACCTTGGCAATGTGATTGTCAAAGGAGAGGTTACTATCTACTTGTGTCCCCAGATCCCTGATTGCTTCTTCCATAATTAGTGGATTATGGTAGTTTGTGGGCACTTTGTTTTTTCCAAAGGGGATGACTATGCATTTTTTTGCATTTAGCTTGAGGCCATGGTTCAGACACCAGTTCTCAGTCTCCATAAGGCCCTTCTGGAGGATGCTTGTGTCAGCCGGAGAGTTGATTATGGCTCCCAGTTTGCAATCATCTGTGAACTTGGTCAGCCAGAGTCCTCCCGTGTTTGCCTGTACCTCAGAGAAGTATATACTGAACAAGAGGGGTCCCAGGACTGATCCCTGTAGGACGCCACTTGTAACTGGTTTAGAGTCAGACATGGCACCCGCGACTCTGACCATGTGAGTTCTATTCCTGAGCCAGTTTGCAACCCATCTTGTAACATATGGGTTGATATTTAAGATGGTAAGCTTATTTATGATACCAGAGTGGGGTATTGTGTCAAAGGCCTTTGCGAGGTCTAGGTAGGCTGTGTCGCCTACCTTTTCTAAGGCTTTGGTAACTGTTTTGAAGAAGTCAACTAGGTTCAAGAGGCAAGATCTGCCCTTAACAAAGCTGAATTGGGTGGAGTCCAGTGTTTGGAGGTTCCCAATGTCTTTGTTTATGAGATCCATGATGATGCGCTCCATAGCCTTGCAGACCAGGCTAGTCAGGCTTATAGGGTGATAGTTCCCTGGATCTTTTGTGGCGCCACCTTTGTGGAATGGGATCACTGTTGCTGTATGCCATTCTTTGGGTACATAGCCTGTGGTAAGGCTGAGTTGGAACAGTGAATTCAAGTGAGGGTTTAGTTCGTTTTGGAGTTTGTGTAAGACGCAGCCCGGGATACCATCTGGTCCCATTGATGCTGTGTTGTTTACTTTGGAGAGGGCTGCTTTCACCTGTGTGTCTGTGATGTCTAGAGGACTGCATTCTTCTGGGATAGACACAGGCCCTTTTGAGGGGGATGGGGGGGTGAAGTTTGCACTGAACCTGTCCGCCAGGATGTTGGCAATGTCTGTGGGTTCAGTGTATTTTGTGCCATTTTGCACCAGCTCAGAGCAGATCTGCAAGCTGCCACCCAGATTTTTGATGTAGCTAAAGAATGCCTTGTGATTATCTTTAGAGTCTTTGGCGATTTTTCTTTCGAAGCTGGCCTTTGATGATTTTATGAGGGATCGAAGTTTCTTGCTAGTACTGATCAAGTATGCCTTCCCTTTTTGGGATTTTGCCTTGTCATGTAATAGTTTCCTCCTTCTGTTGTATAGCTTATTTATGGCTGGGGTCCACCAGTCTGGTCTCCTGTTCTTGGACAATGCAAATATGTCCCCTGAGGCTAGTTTGAATATTTTCCTTTTCACTAGTGAAGAGTGCACTACCGATGTTTGTCTGACTTTACAGTTAAACTGTATTTAGTTTTTATAAAGTTTTTGAAACTGGTACACTAATGTAAATGTATGTGTGTGTGTGTGTGTGTGTGTGTGTGTGTGTGTGTGTGTGTGTGTGTGTGTGTGTGTGTGTGTATGTAAAACACAAAAATATCCAGCACTTTTAAGCAACAGATTCCTTTATTCTTTGATAAAGAGGCTACAAGAGCCCCAAAACAGCAGCTACCTTATTGAAGAATAAGGACTTCTGTTGTTTAAAAGCGCTGAACGTTTTTGTGTTTCATACTATTAGGGCCATGCACCTTAACAGTGCTTGTTTTCTGCATCTGAGTATGTTGTGAAATATTTATCTATCTCATAGGTTCATAGGTTGGTACTAGGCTATCGGCCCTAGGGCTTATACAAGCCTAGCCATAACAATTCCCTTGCTATTTCTTCCCAAACTATTTACTTCCCTGGACCTAGCTGTCTATCTATCTGTATATAGAACATGCTTACATGATACATAATACATATATGTATGGCCAAGAGTATTATAAAGCACTAAGTTAGAAGAAATGGGTGTTTGGTAATATATGACACATGCACCACCCTCTAAGTGCCTTGCTTCTTCTTCTTTCGGCTGCTCCCGTTAGGGGTCGCCACAGCAGATTTTTCCAACAGATGTTTCCGTTTCTTCCTGTCCTCTGCATCTTGCTCTGTCACACCAACCACCTGCATGTCCTCTCTCACCACATCCATAAACCTTATCTTAGGCCTTCCTCTTTTCCTGTTACCTGGCTGCTTCATCCTTAGCATCTTTTTCCCAATATACTCTGCATCCCTCCTCAGCACATGTCCAAACCAATGTAATCTTGCCTCTCTGGCTTTGTCTCCAAACCTTCCAACCTGAGCTGACCCTCTAATATACTTATTCCTAATCCTGTCCATCCTTGTCACACCCAGTGCAAATCTTAACACCTTAAACTCTGCCACGTCAAGCTCTGATTCCTGCCTTTTTGTCAGTGCCACTGTCTCCAACCTATATAACATAGCTGGTCTCACTACCCTCTTGTAGATCTTCCCTTTCACTTTTGCTAGTACTCATCTGTCACAAATCACTCCTGACACTCTTCTCCACCCTGTACTCTCTTCTTCACCTCTATTCCACACTCACCATTACTCTGAACTGTTGATCCCAAGTATTTAAACTCATCCAAATTCTCCACCTCAACTCCCTGCATCCTCACCATTCCTCTATCCTCTCTCTCATTCACACACATATATTCTTAGTCCTGCTGATCTTCATTCCTCTTCTCTCTAGAGCATATCTCCACATCTCCAGGGTCTCCTCCACCTGTTCCCTACTCTCACTACAGATCACAATGTCATCTGCAAACATCATAGTCCACAGGGACTCATGTCTGATCTCGTCTGTCAACCTGTCCATCACCATTGCAAATAAGAAAGGGCTCAGAGCTGATCCTTGATGTAATCCCACCTCCACCTTAAACGCATCCGTTACTCCTACTGCAGACCTCACTGCTGTCACACTACCCTTGTACATATCCTGTACCACTCTTATATACTTCTCTGACACTCCCAACTTCCTCATACAATACCACAACTCCTCTATAGGCACCCTGTCATACGCTTTCTCTAAATCCACAAAGACACAATGCTACTCCTTCTGACTTTCTCTGTACTTCTCCATCAACACTCTCAGAGCAAACATCACATCTATAGTGCTTTCCTGGAATGAAACCATACTGCTGATCACTAATAATCACCTCCCTTCTTAACCTAGCTTCCACTACTCTTTCCCATAACTTCATGCTGTGACTGATCAATTTAATCCCTCTGTAGGTACTACAGCTCTGCACATCACCCTTATTCTTAAAAATCGGTACCAAAACACTTTTTCTCCATTCCTCAGGCATCCTCTCACTTTCCAAGATTTCATTAAACAATCTAGTTAAAAACTCCACTGCCATTTCACCTAAACACCTCCATGCTTCCACAGGTATGTCATCTGGACCAACAGCCTTTCTGTTCTTCATCCTCTGCATAGCTATTCTACTTCCTCCTTGCTAATCCACTGCACTGCATGATTCACTATCCGCACATCATCCAACCTTCTCTCGCTCTCTTTCTCTTCATTCATCAACCCTCAAAGTACTCTTTCCATCTGCTCAACACACCCTCCTCGCTTGTGAGTATGTTTCCCTCATTATCCTTTATCACCTTACCTGCTGCACATCTTTTCTAGCTTGGTTCCTCTGTCTAGCCAACCAGTAGAGGTCCTTTTCTACCTCCTTAGTGTCCAACCTTTTATACAACTCTTCATATGCCTTATCCTTAGTCTTCGCCACCTCGCTCTTTGCCATGCATCTCATCTCCTTATACTCCTGTCTACTTTTTTCATCTCTCTGACAATCCCACTTCTTCGCCAACCTCTTTCTCTGTATACTCTCCTGTACTTCCTCATTCCACCACCAGGTCGCTTTGTCCTCCTTCCTCTTTCCAGATGTCACACCAAGCACCTTTCTAGCCATCTCTTTTACTAGCTCTGCTGTAGTTACCCAGCTATTCGGTAACTCTTCACTGTCACCCAGTGCCTGTCTTAACTCTTCCCTGAACATCACCTCACAATTACCCTTTTTCAATTTCCACCATTTGATCCTTGGTGCTCCCTCACACTCATCCTCCTCTTCTTGATCACCAATGTCATCCTACAAACCACCATCCTATGCTGCCTAACTACACTTTCCCCTGCCACCACTTTACAGTCTCCAATCTCCTTCAGAATGGCCCTTCTACATAAGATATAATCTCCACCTGTGTGCATCTTCCTCCACTCTTGTATTTCACCCTATGCTCCTCCCTCCTGTTAAAATATGTATTCATCACAGCCATGTCCATCCTTTTCGCAAAGTCCACTACCATCTGACCTTCTGTATTCTTTTGCTTAACACCATACCTACCCATCACTTCCTCATCCTCTCTGTTCCCTTTACCAACATCCTCATTGAAATCTGCTCTAATCACCAGTCTCTTACCCTTGGGTACAGTCATCACCACTTCATCCAACTCACTCCAAAATTTTTCTTTCTCATCCATTGCACACCCAACTTGTGGAGCATATGCACTAACAACATTCATCATTACACCATCAATTTCCAGCTTCATAAACATCATTCTATCCGACACTCATTTACCTCCAAAACACTCTTAGCATACTGTTCCTTCAGGACAATGCCTATGCCATTTCTTCTCCCATTCACATCATGATAAAACAATTTGAAACCGCCTCCGATACACCTAGCCTTGCTCCCCTTCCATCTGGTCTCTTGCACACACAATATACCAACCTTCCTTCGGTCCATCATATCAGCTAGCTCTCTCCCTATACCAGTCATACTGCCAACATTCAAAGTTCCGACCCTCACTACCACAGTCCTAGCCTTTACCTGCCTTCGGCCATGCCTTCCGCCTCTTCTTCGCCTTGCTGCACTTGTACATCTACATTTTCTGTGTTGTTAGAAGTTTAAGTTTAGCATATTTTGTATGATATGTATATGTTTTGTATGGTACGTTTTGATGTGAAATATTTTCTTTGCTATCATAACTAACTGTTGTGTAGGGTTATGTAGAATTTTGATATAGGCCCTTCTATCAAACTGTTGCATACTACAACACAATGTTATTTTGTAAATGTTGTTTCATAGTTATTTTCTTAAGTCACATTTTGGACTCAGGTTGTATACATTCAGTGTCATAGCTCAGGTGGTGGTGGTTCATAGACAGAGTGTTGAAAAACAGTTGAATTTGGTAAACTTTGGTAGAATTATTTGCACCTCTTGCAAATAATGTTTAAAAATCTTTTCTTTCCTCTTTCATTTTTTAGTTGTCTGTGTTTTTTGTTTTCCTTTAATGTGTGGTCCTTACCATCCGAAAGGTTAAAGTAATTTTAATGATGTGGGCATTTATGTATCTGTACTTTTTAATGATGCTGTGTATTTTTATTACATATGTTGTTCTGCATTATTTAATTTATCTACTTATCGTTTTTTACATATGTTAAGTAGATTGTGTACCATTTTGATTTTTACTTCTATAGATATTAGGTGTTTCTTCTAGTGTTCTTTACACACTACAGATGACCATTCTGCTATGGGCTGTGTGTGTACTTTATATTCATAGAGAAGATAGACTGTGGTCACCATGTCTCAGCATTTTTGTGGAAGTTTCTATGTTTCTTAGGCACAAGTGAAATTAGTTATCAAATATGAAATAAACAGAGGCTGGAGTTTATTTTAGATTTTATTTTAATAATATTTGAAAGCTTTAAATCAAACGGTTATGCTTTAAGTATATTATGCACAATAGAACAGAATGAGAAAATGTTTCTTATGGTTTTGAATAGTAATGTTTGAAATGTGACTTGAGCACACATAGTTTTATTAATGGTTGTTTATGGGAAAGTGTTTAAATTTGTACTTAACTGGATTTAGCGTGATATGGAAATTGCGGATGCATGCTATGCGTATAATTGACTCGGGGCCTATGCTTGTGCGCTGAGGTTCCTCCCGTGCTCGTGCTCTTGCTTCATTGACTACAACTCTGATCTGCGATATATACAATAAGTATCCTTTTCTGTGCTTCTAAAGTGTTTTTTTGAGTGTATCTGCTTTACTTTCTGAAAAAAAAATTGTTTCCCACCTTTCTAAGCTAGTATAGTCCAGTTTTCAGGTTAGTGCTGAATTCAGGGCTGTTACAAATCTCTCTGTTTGCCCATACCTTACTTGGATAGAAGGAAGTTTCTCTGTTTACCTGTGAGAGAGGGGAGCTTGTCCCTGGAGGAGTGGTTTCAGCCCAGACATTACTAGTTTATTGTCCATTTTGGGCTAATTCCTATCTCTTTCATTTCCCTGCTATAAATACCATATTTGCCCAGTTTTGAGCACCGGTAAAACTATTCCCGCCTCCACAAAGTCTCCTCTTCAATTTTTCCCTTGGAACTAGACAAACTTTCAACTTATACACTCAAGCCATTCATTTCTCAGCCCGGCACTTGCTCAAAACTTATAGCAAGCACTTATAAACCCTAGCACTAGACCCTCCTGTACTGTACAGAAGGACAAGGCTCTCTATTCGACCTTACCAGCCATCCAGTAAAACAGTTCACTGTACCTATCCAAGCATGTCCAAAGGGCAGTTTCAGGTGTACTCTCCAGTCCAACTGGTGAATCTGGGCATTTTGAGACAATGTTACAACTGCCTTATGTACACAGACAACCTCCTCCTCCTACCACCAAATACTAATACATGCGAGAGATGCAGTTATACAGCCAAACTAGAGGCTAAGCTCTCTCAACCCAAGACTGGATCACACCACCAGTCTTACATAGACCCATTAAACCAGCACCTGCAAAAAACACACATAAATACATGGAAATATACTCGGAGGCTCTAAATAAAAATCTGCAAAACCAGCAGAGACCTCCAAAGCAAACATCCAAGCAACCTCCACCCCACCACCCAACTCAAACCATGAAACACATACTTCACAAAACCAGTGTAACATGCAGTCACAGCCCTTAAGGCAAAATAATGTACCCAACATACTAGTAATAGATGACTATAGTCAGGCACACTGATGTCCCACTCACTAGGCAGAATAAGGAGAAGGTTACTGTTAGCTGCCTGTTGGGTGCCAGGATCCATCACATAACACAAGCACTCAGATCACTCCAGAACAAGTACAAATATGACTCTGTCATTGTCCATGTTGGTGTGAATGACCTGAGCCATACCTCCCTGGACTACATGAAAAGAGACATGGAAGAGCTCTCTGATCATGTAGCCCAGGCCGGTATGACCCTGACCCTGAGTAGCATCCTGCCCTCACCAAGAATGATACTACGGTATAAAGAAAAACTTCTTGATTTCAGCAATTGGCTAGTGTTTCTGGTGTCATTCAAAGGGGATTCAGTATTTGTCCACCTGGAATGACATGCTCGATAAGCCAAGCTGCTTTGCTAGAGACGGCTTGCACCTGTCACCCTTAGGCTTTCGAATACTGGCCAAGGCTCTTGCCACCCCCATAGTGCCTTTTTTAGGCAAGGCTCAAAGGACAAACCCACCACCATAAATTGCACAAGTAACAAAAAACTGAGGGTAATGCTACTCAATGCCAGAAGTCTAAACCTCAAAATGCATGCACTCGAGGCACTCCTCAGTATGGAGAAAATCGATATATGTGCAGTAACAGAAACCTGGTTTAAGGCTCCAGAGAGCACCCCAGCACTACTAGGCTACAACTCATACCATACATTTCAGCCACAAAACCCAGACCAAAATACAAAAGGAGGGGGCATATCCATATTCATCAAGGATAAACACACCTACAGGTTAGTGGCACAGCACGATGCTTCAGAGATCATCAACAATGAGAAAAACTGCAATTCAAATTGTAGCTTGCTACAGATCACCCACCATGTCCCAGAACCTCCATTCCATGTTTCTGGAAACACTGGGAAACATAAAGGTCCTACCAAACACCCTAATATTGGGTGATTTCAATTACCCAAACATTAACTGGGAGAACTACTCAAGTACTAACTCCCTTCCCCAACCTTTCCTAGAATTTATAAACTTAAACGCCCTGGTTCAACTGGTCAACAGCACTCCCACCAGATGTGACAACATATTGGACCTGGTCATCACCAACATGAGCGACCGGTGTTCCACACCAGAGATCAACCCCTCGCTGGTTAGATCTGACCATAAACAAATCACTTTGGATATCCATATTCTACCCCCACCCCCAGACAAGAAATCCACCATGAAAAACTTTTCAAAAACAAACTTCACGTTACTTAAGACCGAGTTGGAAAGTTTCAAAGCCCCCATGCTGAAGGATAACACTGCCCAAGCTGCAAAATCCTTTATGAATGCATTCTATGGGCACCTACAAGAATGCATGGATCGTGCCATCCCAAGCAAAACCAAGACTCACTCCTCCAAGAAAAGGAAACCAGTCTGGTGGACTCCTGCCATAAACAAGCTATACAATAGAAGGAGGAAACTAGTACAGAAAAGAGTAAAATCCCAAGAAGGGAAGACATCCCTGATCAGTATCAGCAAGAAACTATGATCCCTCATAAAATCATCCAAGGCGAGCTTTGAAAGAAAAATTGCCAAGGACTCCAAAGATAACCACAAGGCATTCTTTAGCTATGTCAAGAATCTAAGTGGCAATGCTCAGATCTGCTCTGAGTTAGTGCAGAATGGCACAAAATGCACTGAACTGACCGATATTGCCAACATCCTGGTAGACAGGTTCAGTGCAAACTTCACCCCCCTCTGGCCCCCAAAAGGGCCCATAACCATACCAGAAGAATGTAGAGTCCCTGAAATCACAGACAGGTTAGAACAGCCCTCTCCAAAGCCAAAAACACAGCATCAATGGGACCGGATGGTGTCCCAGGCTGCGTCCTACATGAGCTCAAAGATGAACTAACCCCTCACCTAAACACACTGTACAAACTCAGACTCTCCACAGGCTACATACCCATAGAGTGGTGCACAGCAACGGTTATTCTGCTCCACAAAGGTGGAGCCACAACAGACTCTGGGAACTATCACCCTATAAGCCTGACTAGCTTGGTCTGCAAGGCTATGGTTTGCATCATTATGGAACTCATTAACAGAGGCATTGGGAACCTCCAAACACTAGACCCTAGAAGAAGTCTGTTTATATTAACAGCTGAAAAGCGCTTTAGACTTGGATTTGCTGATTCTTGTATTTTGGCTTATTTTGGACTTTTTTCCATCAGAACATTGGTTTTTAAAGGACATTGATTTTATTAAATACTTGTTTGTGGATGCTGGCATTTTTCCTGAGCCATTTTTCTTATTTTTCACATCAGTTTTTTGTTCTTGGTGGTTGACTAGATCCTACCCAGTTTGGCTTTGTTAAGGGCAGATCATGCCTACTAAACCTGGTGGACTTCTTTGAGACAGTTTCCAAGGCTATAGACGAGGGAAAGGTGGTACACAGCCTACCTAGACCTTGCTAAGGCTTTCAATACCATTCCCCATTCTGGTATTATAGACAAGCTCACCAGCCTGAACATAAACCCCTACGTCATAAGATGGGTTACCAACTGGCTCATGGATAGAACCCACATGGTGAGAGTTGCGGGATCTAGGTCCGTCTCTAAACCGGTTACAAGTGGTGTTCCCTAGGGCTCAATCCTAGGACCCCTCCTGTTCGGCATATACTTTTCAGAGGTACAGGCAAGCACAGGAGGACTACGGCTGACCAAGTTCACAGACGACTGTAAACTAGGGGCTATAATTGACTCTCCGGCTGACACAGACATCCTCCAAAAGGGTCTCACTGAGACGGATACCTGGTGTCAAAATCATGGCCTCAAGCTAAATGCCAAAAAGTGCATAGTCATCCCCTTCGGAAAAAACAAAGTACCCACAAACTACCACATAGGTGGAAGTCCCCTAAATATGGAAGACGTAATAAGGGATTTGGGAACCCAAGTAGATAGTAATCTCACCTTTGATAATCACATTGCCAAAGTGGTTAGAAAATCCTTCTACATGGCCCCCCAATCACAAAAGGGTTCGCATCCAGATCAAAAGAGGTCATTGTGCCCCTCTACTCATCACTCATCAGACCCATCTTAGAGTACAACGCCCCATTTGGGATGTACCTTACAAGACACTGCAACAGCTGGAAAGAGCACAGAAGTACCTCACCTAGAGGATCAATGACCTCAAACAGATGCCCTATGCAGCTCGACTGAAGAAACTCCAGTTGTACTCGATTGCATACCACCTACTCAGAGGTGATCTGTGCCTGACATACAAAGCCATGTCTAACCCAGAATTTATGTACATGTTCCACATTAAGAAAACCTTATCCCCCTCGAGCCACACGCTCTAGGGATCTAAACCTCACCACAACAATAAATAGGACATGCTGGAGGGATAGATTCCTGTCCCAGAGACTTCCCATGCTTTGGAACAAGATTCCAATCTACATTAGGCAGAGCTCCTCGCTAACACTCTTCAAAAGAAACCTTGACGAGTGGATGGGAAACAGAAAGTTTACCTCGGGGATCACTTCAGTGGCTCTGCTGGACAGAGGCACAGGGAACTAATCAAAGCGGGCGGTGAAAGCCAACACATTCTGGCTAGGCTTATAAATGCCTTTGGGCAGATAGCCTAGTACCCACCTATGAACCTATGAACCTATAATTAATATCTGGAGTTTAAACCTTCTATTTACTACTGCACTGCTATGTGCCACTGACTCAGTAATGATTTAACTGTTACTATTTGCTACAAACTGTTCCTTATAAGAGAATTTGTTACATAGTATCCCTTACATCTACTTCACATTCTCCTACATAAATGAACTGCAATTGTAGCACTTCACTACATTGAAGATGAAAAGTTTTCATTAAACTGGTGCCCTACTTTAAATTTAAAGCTATACCAAGCGAGTTGTAATTGCTGCTCTACGCTAAATTTTAAGACATAAAAAGGTTCCCTTTAATTGAACTATTTATTACTGTCCTATGCTTTGTGTTAGCTATAACCATCGCTTTATACTAAGCTGTAACCACTGCTAATTTTGATTGGCTTCAGCGTTAAAAGCTTGTTAAATGATCGCTGTTGAATGTTACTTAACTGAAATAAGAAATGGAGCCATATCCTATCATTGAAATACTTTTGCTGATAATATTTTAGTGCAATTTTTGATGTTCACTGACATATATTTGTAACATCATGATGCTATTTTAACCCTTTTGTATGTTATTGAACTGTGATTTATTACCTGCAATTAGAGTTTTAATTCTGGCAATTTACTGTCTTATTGTGCTGTGTTCTAAAGTATTTAACTGATTTGCTGCCTCTATCCTTCCCTTAAAGCCTCCCCTTTTTTCATGCTCTGTATGCTCATACCTACACTGCAAACCCATCCCTAGGCAACTCACCATCACTCACATTGTACCAATTAACTCAATCCTGCAACTCACCATCACTCACATTGTACCAATTAACTCAGACCTGCAACTCACCATCACTCACATTGTACCAATTAACTCAGACCTGCAACTCACCATCACTCACATTGTACCAATTAACTCAATCCTGCAACTCACCATCACTCACATTGTACCAATTAACTCAGACCTGCAACTCACCATCACTCACATTGTACCAATTAACTCAGACCTGCAACTCACCATCACTCACATTGTACCAATTAACTCAGACCTGCAACTCACCATCACTCACATTGTACCAATTAACTCCAACCTGCAACTCAACATCACTCACATTGTACCAATTAACTCAGACCTGCAACTCACCATCACTCACATTGTACCAATTAACTCAGACCTGCAACTCACCATCACTCACATTGTACCAATTAACTCAGACCTGCAACTCACCATCACTCACATTGTACCAATTAACTCCGACCTGCAACTCAACATCACTCACATTGTACCAATTAACTCCGACCTGCAACTCACCATCACTCACATTGTACCAATTAACTCCGACCTGCTACTCAACATCACTCACATTGTACCAATTAACTCAGACCTGCAACTCACCATCACTCACATTGTACCAATTAACTCAGACCTGCAACTCACCATCACTCACATTGTACCAATTAACTCAGACCTGCAACTCACCATCACTCACATTGTACCAATTAACTCAGACCTTCTCCCCCTTTTATTAGTAAATATGTTATTCTTCTTGCTATTTTTTTTCCATCTGTTCCCTTTCCCTTACAGCTCACTTCTGCTGCATCTGTCCTACCCCAGGCATCCTCAGCTGCATTACAAAATACCCTGGCTTTCCCTGAAAGAACTACCAAAAAGGATCCTACAGTGTATTTTCTTTAACTATTCAGCCTCACCCCAAAAGAACTTCTACAGCATGTATGTACTTAAGTTGAAACCTGATGTAGTCTGACTTACTGTTGTATAATTTAATTCAGTGTACGCTTGCTAGCAGCCTACCTCAGCCTCAGTTTTCACTTTCCCCCAGACACCTTTCTACTTTCTCAGCCCATCCTCATAATCTTTGAATTTTGGCCGCTAGGTGGCGGATTTCTTCACTGTCTCCCCTTATTAAATGTTAATACTTTAAAGTTCTTAACTTTTCCATAGTTTATCCAGTTTTAATTTATAACTGCCCATCTTCAGTTCCTAACCCTGAAAATCCTCAATTTTCCACTATAGTTACACAGTGCCCTTGTGTCTTACCCCTGTGTCTCCTTACCTTGAGTTTGCTCCTTATCCCACTGATTGTTTCCTGCTGGCTATTCCTTTTCCTTGGCTTTTCCCTGCAGGCTCACTCCACTCCCCTACCCGCCCCCAGTATCTCTATTCTTATAGATAGCAAACCACACCCACTGCCTCCAACACTCAACCCACCCCACTCACAATCAATCTTCCCCTCCACTCCACCCCCAAATTAATTCCACCTCTTTTCATTCTACCAATTCCCAACTCATTAACGACAGATATTAGGATATCTACTCACTAAATCAAAACCGTTATTCCATAACATACATAAATACCTACTCACCCCAAACTCATATATTCATCAAACACCATGCTTTCCAAACCCCCTTCACTGCTAACTCACACTCTACTTCTTATCAGCTTATCCTTCCTAAGCTATCGTACCACCCCCCCTAAATGCAAATCACCCCCCCACTGTATACAACCATTCCATCCTTCATAAAGCACACACATTCCTTATTCTACATATCCCCCCAGCCTTCACCCCTTCAACAATAATATGCTCTTCTCCTACAAACTGTTATACAACCCTAAAAACATTACCCCCATTTCCTCTAGCCACATGTCCATAAAGTTTACAACCCACAAATCACATAGTAAGCAATATATGTACTTCTTTCATCACCTTATCTCCATCCTCCTCTCCGGGGACATTCACCCTAATCCCAGCCCCTCTCCCCCACAAAATTCAACCTTCCTACCCCATCATTCCCACACAACTGGCAAATCCTTCTATTTCTCAGCTGTAAATGCTCAGAGCATATGTAACAAAATTCCCAACCTCCATTCCTGGCTTCTCCACAATCAGCCTGATATTCTCTCTATCTCAGAAACCTGGCTTAAACCCCATATAAAAGAGTATTACCACCTAACTACTGTATGATTAGGAAAGATAGAACACACATCATCCCTTTTAGTTACCCCTTACACCAAACCTATTCCCAAATTTGGTAACACAGAACCTAGCCAGATAAATAATCAAAAACTTATATGCATAGTCACCCTTTATATCCCTCCTGGAGACAATGTCTCAATCCTTGAAGATATTCTCTCCTAGTTTTCCACCAACATAACTAACAAAATTATAATCCTGGGTGATGTTAATATTAACTGGGTCACTATTCAATCTCCCACTAACTCACTGAATATAAAGTTATACAACTTTACTCAGCTTATTAATTTGACAACTAGGCCTTCCAAGGACTTCCATACTGGAAGCACCCTAGACTAGAGCCTGGTTTCCCATTCCCATTATATCTCTGATAGTGGTACTCTTCCTGACCCACTAGGTGACTACTTTCCCACTTTTGACCACCGTCTTCTCTCCTCCTTAAAACTAACTCATACCTATGCCTCCACTTGGTGCCTAAAAAACTTTAATTCTAGCACATTCTCAGATGCACTAAAAAGAATTAACTGGAACCCACTTAATACCCTTCCCTTAGAAAATGCTGTTATGTACTTTAACTCAAACTTCTTAACCCGACTTAGATTTAGCCACCCAATTTAACTCTTTTTTTTTTATTTGATTCCATAGCTAAATTAACATCATCCTTCAACAATTCAGCTTCCCTACCCCCACCCCCACTTACCCCTTCCTCCCCCAGCATCTCTCATTCCCAACCTCCCCCCTTCTCCATGAACCCCATCCCTATATCTACCATAAAAAAATTCTTCTAAAATTGAAACCTGGTTCTAATGCCCCTGATGAAATACCCTCCTACTTCTTCAAAGTAGCCACAGAACCCATTGCTCTTCCCATCTGCATTCTAATACATTGATCTATTTCAGAATGCCTTGTTCCCCAGCTCTGGAAAAAGGCCCTTATTATTCCACTCAACAAAGATGGCAACAACAATAATATCTCTAACTTTCGACCTATCGCCATCTTATCCCCCATTTCAAAACTAGTCAAAAAATACATCCACCTACAATTGTTACCATATCTTATAAATAACCATCTTCTTACTCTCACACAACATGGATTCAGACCCGACCATAGCACCACCGCAGCTCTCCTCTCCTTCTTAGAAACTGTCAACAAAGCCTGTGACTCTAATCATATCATGTCCACCCTCATCCTTGACTTCTCTAAGGCATTCAACACCATCTCTCACAATCTTCTTCTCACTAAACTCTCCAAACTAAACATATCCCACTCCTCTATCAACTGATTTACCAGTTACCTCTCAAATAGGCAACAAGCAGTCAGATGGAAAAAAGCCACCTCTCCTTTCCTCAACACTTCTACAGGTGTCCCCCAAGGTTCAATTCTCAGTCCTCTTCTATTCAACGTATTCATAAACGGCTTCTACCAAGTCATACCTAATGCCAACCTCATCCAATAAGCTGACGACTCTACTATACTCTGCTCTGCCTCCTCTATCACCACTCTAACTAAACTAACCCTACTCAGAGGTGATCTCTGCCTAACATACAAAGCTAAGTCAAACCCAGAGCTGTTGGACATGCTCCACTTAAAGAAATCCCAATCCCTCCGAGCTACATGCTCTAGGGACCTAAACCTTGTCACTACAATAAACAGAACATGCTGGAGGGATAGATTCCTGTCCCAGAGACTTCCATACTCTGGAACAAGCTACCTATCTTTATCAGGCAAAGCTCCTCATTAGCACTCTTCAAGAAAAATCTTGATGATTGGATGGGAGATAGGAAATTCACCCCGGGGATCACTTCTGTGGCTCTGCTTGACAGGGGCACAGGAAAATAATTTTCTTAGGTGGCAAAAGCCAGGGTACCGTTTGGATAGGCTTATATGGGCCCTAGGGCCAATAGCCTAGTACCTACCTATGAACCCATGAATAGGCCTTCTCTTCCACTGAACAATGGAGGCTAAATAACCATCAATGCAACCAAAACTAAACTTATGGTATTTACCACTTCCAAAACCACTGCCCTAGATAAAAACTCACTCAAAGTAGTCACCAGGCAAAATAATACTCCTCTCGAAAAAGTTCCCTAAGCTAAACTACTAGGAGTCCTCATTGATGATCAGCTAAAGTTTGATAACCATTTACAAGTAAATATTAAAAAAACACATAAGAAAGTTGGCATGCTTTACCACCACAATCGTTATATCTCTCCATCCACCAGGCTCATCTTAGCTAACACACATCTTATCCCATCCCTCCTATATGGTGCTTCTATCCTCACTAACCTACAATCATTCCTAAAAACAAAATGCTCCTCTTGCTACAACAAAATATCAAAATTTGCAACAGGCCACAGATCCACATTCCATCATTGTATTGCCCTGCATCAACTGAATTGGCTTGAGCTGCCCAATTTCCTCATCTACACTCAACTTGTCCAAGTACACAAACTTATTTTTAGCCCCCCCCCTCTGTCCTTCCCTTGCCTCCACCTTTAAAATGCATTGACCTGATAGACTTCTCAGATCTAATTCCCAAAATCTAGTTGAACTATATAAACCTGCCCACCCAGCAGGCAAACATTTAATGTCCTTCTCTCTTTCATGTCACTGGAATTCACTCCCACTGCTCATCCATACCACCAGCAGCCTGTCTTCATTCAAAACTTTACTTCACTCACACCTACCTTCACAATGGATATGCTCTTGGACTCATCCTACATAAACTTCCTACACTTTAGTAACTCTCTAGAAGCTAAAACATCAGTAAATAACCTCCTATAGTTTTATATCTCCAATAAATTGTAGGAATTTGCATAACTTTATAGGGTCATAGGTTCATAGGTAGGTACTAGGCTATCTGCCCGAGGGCATTTATAAGCCTAGCCAGAATGTGTTGACTTTCGCCACCCCATTGATTAATTAACTGATCCTCTGTCAAGCAGAGCCAATGAAGTGATCCCAGAGGTATAGTTTCTGTTAACCATAAAAGGTAAGGTATATGTAAGTATATACTTTCACATATAGGAGACTGATAGTTAATCAAGGAATACACCCTGACATGCATTGTTTTAATACAGGATTCAGGTAATATATAGGCACAACAAGGTCAGAGGGACTGACATATGAAACAGTGAAAACAAAGACAGACAGATGGAAATGGCATGTATAGTGATAGCTATTAGTATTGTATGAACCTTGCTTAAGTGCCACCACAGTATATACACACCTGCTTCAAAGGTGTCACCACAGTATATACTCACCTGCCACAAAGGTATCACTAGAGTATATACTCACCTGCTACAAAGGTGATCACTTAATGCAGCTTTAAAAGCAGGTTTGTTATGGATGTCTCTACCTTTTAGTTTCTTGAAGCACAATTGATATTTTCCATATACGTTTTCTACTTATGAATCAACCGACCACAAAGCCATGATCACAGACACTTATTTGTGCCCCACTGGAGTGACACCTCCAGTGCACATTTAGTCCTCACCAGGGTATCAACCACAAAAGTCTATATATTTATTGTCTTTTGTTTACTGGGTATGTACAACTGGGCACAAGTCTTGTTTTTTAGCATTAAAAAAAAAAATTTTTTTACAATGAATAACAGCAACTCAACATTTTAAAATATCACCTTGCAGGTAATATTGAGACATAATAGTAAAACATTTATCATACAATTAGTAATCATATTATACATAAAACAAGGACATTTAAACATATACTAGCTGGAAATACAAATGCAATGATATTACATAAGCATTCAGTATGTATACTGACATAAATGAGGTTGGATATCACTATAGGGCAGAAATAGATAAGGAAGTGTTATAAGCAGAAAACAAGACCTTTGTAAGGAGAACAAGTTCTGATAATGGACAAGTTGCGATAACAGTAGATAAGTAAAAAGATGAGGGGGGTAAAAAAGGGGGTGGGGCAGTACAGGATTATTGATACAGTTTAGCTGAGAGAGTAGCTGTGGAGGTAAAATGAATGTAAAAAGAGAAAGGAGATAAGAAAAGTGAAAAAAAGTCAGAGTGAGTGATAAAAGTAGACTGGTAATGGAAGACGAACAGAAAAACAACTGAGATTAGTTAGGATGGTAGCATGTACATGGCCATATAGCCACGAGGAAGCTAAGTGCTGTTTTAGGTTGTGCTCAAAATGTGTGATAATGATGTCTTGTTTTAGGCTAAATGGGGTGGGGTATCCAGTGCTTAGCAATACAGGTTGAGTAAAGTGTGTCATCTTCACTTTAATGAGACTTAGCCCTGGTCAGGAGATATTTGTTGTGTGAGCAGAGATTCTTGGGGTTGATTTTAGAAGGTTTTATAGAGAGCGGAGGTGGTGTGTTTGTGAATTATTTTATGGGCAGTAAGCAGTTGGAAGTAGGTAAGTTAATTAGGTAGTTTGAGCCAATGTAGGTGCTTTGGTGCTAGGCAATGGCTTGAATTGTTTGGTAAGCTGGATGCAAACATAACTATTTTATTTTGTAAGATAGACTGAAGACAAGTCAGGATGGGTGCTGCATAAAGAAGTAAATGGAGAAAGTAAGATGTTTCTACAGAATTCCTAGAAGAGTCAGTGAGAAAGGATTTGTTTCAGTACAGGAAGCCCAGCATTTGGTGAGTTTCCTTGATGAGTTGAGTAATGTGTTAATCATATTTTAAGTTATTGTTAATTATGACGCCAAGAACATCATGTGCTGGAAATTATTTCAGTTGTGGTATTATTTGCTGATGTGATGTTAAAGGCTTGTTTTTGTACTGACAGAGATGTGGGTATAAATAGCATTATTTTTTCAAGTACCTTTATTTAAGTATCACTTAAGATGTTGGTACACATACATTAATAGAAAAGAAAACAAACCATATTGACATTTTTTGCATTTACACACATTATACATGTTCTCTTTCTTTATAACACCTGTCTTTCAATCCAACATTACATAAATCACTCAATTCCTGCCTTCCCTTAAACCTCCCTCCTCCTCCTCCTCCTCCTGAACATTAGTCTATTGAATTTGCTCCTTCCCTTTTCGAAAGATCCTTGTTCTAGTTTTTTATCTTTTTCACAATATTCAACATTTCAGCTACAGTTGGTTTAGATTTTGATTTCCATTTTCTAATAATTGTTTTTTTGTCAGTCAACAAAATTAAACTTAATAACACCTTAGTATTTCTAACAATTCAGTTCCTGTGACCAGCTCAAAAGAATAATTTCCTTAGTTATAGCCATTTGCTCCCCCAATAATTCTGACAGAGTACTTTGTAGGTATTTTTTTTAAATCTGCCAAATCATTACATTCCCATAAGACATGTTCCAGTTAGTTCTTTGTTCCTCATCACACCTCCAATATTTGCTGTCTACCTGAGGAAAAATTCTTTGAAGTCTGTGTGGGGTATAAAAATACCTACACAAACTCTTCCAAGCAAAAGTACTAAACCTTCCTAATTTTGTTACATATTTGAGAGCCATCCATATGTCCTCCTATTGTTCCCTTGTAAATTGCTTTTCAAGCCTCTCTTCCCAATTTTTTTTCTAGCCTCCTCTGCTTGACTCATAGTTATCATGCAACATTTTCTCTTCTTTACTAATTGTCTGTTTTCTAACAATAGCTTCTGTTCTTAATTTGACTAAAAATTCTACCAGAGCTGGTCTTTCATTTAGGACAACCCTATTGCTTTCTCTTTGCATATACTTTGATATCAATCCCTATCAGGGAAGACAGTCTTTAACTTGCAGTCCAAAGTTCTTCTTGGCCTCATCCCATGCTATTACCTTTCCTTCTCTAGTTACCTGCTCCCAGTACCTTGATTCCATTGTTAGATTTCTCCAGCAAATTTTAGCTCCCTCTTGCCTATTTTCTGTACCCCTATTTCCAGTCATCCCTACTGGTAAAATCCCCGTTCTTCATTCATATGTTGACTTAGTTCTTAAAATGCTTTCTGCAGCTTTATGAATGTAATATTCTATATGGTGGTTGTTATTCTCCTTAAGGAGCTGAACTGGAAATGACACTCTTATTTCTTGAACACTCCCATCATTCCTTTCCACTTTGAATTATAACCTTCTGTTTGCATTATGTATATGAGCTTTAACTGTGTAGCTTTAAAATATCCCCTCAAACCAGATAATCCTAAACCACCTTGTTCTACTAGAAGGATAAATTTATCCCACTTAACTCAAGCTCTTTTCCCTCCCAGATAAATGTATTCAGTTCCTTATTTATTATTGTTCACAACTTTTCACTGGTTGATAAAAATATGCCTGACCTATATATAAACTAAAGGAAATAAAAACATTTTCACTGCTTGTGTCTTGCTATCTATAGCCATAAACAAGAACTTCCAGTTTCTCCATTTTTGTATTATCTTTTGTTTAGTCTCTTCCCACATAGCATTGGCTGCCATAACAGAAGCATTTTAATCCATATTCCTAAATATATAAATTTGTCATGTCCCCATAAATATGAGAATTACTGAACAAAGTCATGAGTGGGCAGATAATTTACTGCTATAGCCTTTTATTTTATTTTCATTAATTTTATACCCTGAAAAGACTTTAAACTGTCCCAAAATGGCCCACAGCACCGAGAGGTTCATTTCTTGATTTATCAAATACAAAATAACATCATCTGGAAATAAAGCCAACTTTTCTTGAATACCATACCAATTTTATCCTTGAATGTGAGTATCTTATTTTCTTTGTCAGTGGCTCTAAATATAAAGTAAATAACAAAGGGGAAAGAGGAACCCCTGCCCAGTTCCTCAATTCAAACACAACTTATTGGAGAAGAATTCTCCTACTTTAATTTTTTGCCTCTGATCCTTCATATATCCCCCTAATTAATCGTATTATTGCATCAAGGAATGCAAATCTTTCATTGCCCAACTCATAAAATCTTAGCTTGCTCTGTTTAATGTCTTCTTGAATCAAGACCCACCAATAACAGCAGTATTTTTATTACATTCTGGTTCTCTATGGATCATCACTGTTCTATTAATGTTGTCAAATGTTTATCTCCCCTCCACAAAAGCAAAATGATCCATTTATATCTATCAATTTTGGCAATACCTTTGCCATTCTTTTAGCTAGGATAGGCATAAACACTTTATAACCATGGTTTACATTTGAAAATGATCTATATGAAGCTGGATCTGATGGGTCTTTACCCCCTTTAGGTAATACAGCTACCTCAGATTTCCTCCAAGATGCTCTTACCTCCCCTTCATTTAAAATATTATTACACAAAATCTTCCATGTCTTTATCACTTTCTTCCATCCTAACTTCCAAATGTCCCCAAGAATACCATCTGTTCCTGGTGACTTCCCTGCAAATTGATTATACATCACTATTTTTATTTCATCTTCTCCTATCGTAACTACTAGTTTTTGAGCCTCATCTTCTAATCTTGGCATCATTGTCTTCCATAAATATTTGCATGTGTGCTCTTAATTGATTTCCACATTCCATTGCTTTATAGAAATGTTCATAAAATTTATGAAATATTTCTAATACTTTTATAGGATCTCTGGTTATTTTTCTTGCAATATGTTCCCTAGGTTTGGTGTCAGCTCTTTCTCTTTCTGTTGCCTTAGTGGCTGTGCTAAATGTTTTTTGTGCTCTGGACATGTTATCACAAATAGTTGCTTTACAACAATCTTTCTAAGCTGATGCAAACTCACACAGAGATGTGTATAGCTTAAGCCAATGGCATGAATCTAGACATCTACCCTTGTAAAGACAAGGGAAATTATCATCTTAGTTTTACATATAATATAATCAGTACAGTTTTACACCCCACCTCAACAGCCCAACAGCATTATATTAACTTAAACTTGCTTCTGTTCAGCCTTTCTTCTCTTTTTATACTGTAAAACCTATATTTTATACTTAAAAAGGGACTAGTTTAGTATCTTTAATCCTTACAGCAGTCACTAAAAATGCACTCTATACAAAATTGCTTTACAATATAATATGCAATTTATATAATGAAATGTTTTATACAAATGGTAATAAGAACAAAACACTTACTTACAGAGATACATTTCCCCTTTAGTATCCTTCTAAACATTAAAGACATAGTATGGGGTATATGCTTTGCAGTTCATCCACAAGTTTAACAAAGTCAATAAAAGTCCAGTCCTTTCTTGGCCACTTTTATTTGCAAAGCCATATTTTACAAATGTGACTGATGCTTAATAATCTTACCTTTATTCACTAATTTCAGTGATGTTGGTCTTTTTCCTAATCATTTGCCTTTCCCAACACATTTTCACTGCTTTTCACTGTACTTTATGTGAAAATCTTACTTTTAAAGATTTTATATTTTTAATGGCACTAAGAATAATATCCTAGTCTGTTTTCATAAGCACAACACTAGACTATTGTTCAAGTCCAAGATACCCTTGTTTTTATTTATTTGACATTTGTTTACTGGACACAAGTCTGACTGGACACAAGTCCTTTTTCAGTGGAGGCCCAAGGAGAAAAGCTCCAACAACAAGAAAAGCACACATTGTAAAAGTTAATAATACAAGGAAATTCTAGTAGCATTCTTTGACTCAATTACTGTGCTTTTTTCTGTCTACCAATCATTTCCCTTTGAAACATTGGAAAAGGTTTAACTGGCAAAGTCTCTTTCTGAACTTTGCTGTCAAAAGAATGAGAAGCAGAGTCACCTTCTATTTGTTGGCTTACATTTTGTTGGATAAGCTTTTTATTTCCTCCTTAGCATGTTCGGCTACAAAATATGTCTTTGGCTTTCCAGAAAAAATACTCTGAAGACAGATGGATGCACATCTGCCTCTTGACATTCCGTGATTACTGGGATAAATTTGCTTCTCTTCTGCCAGGTGTACAATGAATAATTATTTTCCACAAATTATCTGCTGTCTCCAATTTTTAATACCTTTTCCCTTCTGTCACAGTTTTGTCATGATCAACTCTTTCTGCTGGTATGTTTACATTTTTACTAATAGAGGTCTTGGCTGCTTTCTTCTGGACAGATTTGGAGCATATACATGATATGCCCTTTCAGTTAACAAATCCTGCTGTGGAACACCAGTCCAGTGGCTTATTTGAACTTTCATAAAATTAATAGTCTGTTTTTTTCCAGTATTTCTGGTACAGCGGAAAATATCACTTTTTCTATGCACACTGTCTTCTAACTCTACTTTTTAGGAACAGCTCTTCTTGAGAAACCTCATACTCACCCAGCTTCTTTGTTTCAACCTCTGTTTTTTGAAGTTTTATCAGTTCATCTGAATAACCAGTTAAAGCTAATTCTGTTGTTCTATTTTTCAGCCTTTTGTTATTAGAGTTGATATATTTGTTCAATGTTTCATTTATTTTATCTACCTCTGAGTACATTTGATTGATTGTTTTCCTCTTGAACCAAGGCTGATGCTTGAACTGCATTTTGCTGAACAGCTGCAGAGTCCTTCCCAGGCAGTGTTTTCTCATCACCTTTCTGGTTGATTTTGTTTCAGATTCTTTATATTTCTTCATTGGTGGCATCCAAGCAGTGTACATACTAGCCAATAACTAAATTTTACCCCAAAAATATTTTCAATGGTACTTCTTTTTCTCAGTTTTTCTTTTTACACCGGGAAAGCTGAAATAAAGCTTTTAATCAGTGTGAAGTCATCTTGGAAGGCCATTTTTTTAATTTTCATTTAACAGTAGTTGGTTTTCATTTAGTCAGACCTCAGTAGAGGAAAATGAGTCCTGAAGTGATGGTAGACTTGGTGCAGAGCATCTGACAGTGGCATCATCTGCATATTGGACTACAGAGGCATCTTTGGTAGCTTTGTGAAGGTTATTTGTGAAGCTGTTCTATATTAAAAGGCCTAGAGTAGATCTCTGAAGCATTTCAACAGAGACTGTGGGGGGAGAGATCCAATTTCAATTTTACAGCCTGTAGTCTGTTGGTGAGATAGCTGTGGAACCAGCTTAGGGATGAATGGGAGAGTCCTAAAGAGGATAATTCATGAAGCAGGTGTTGGTTAAAAACTGTGTCAAATGTTTCTGATATATCTAAGAATTGGGAGAACACAAGGCTGATGGCATTTTTATTAGAGTTTATGGTTTTGGTAAAACTTATTAGAGTAGAAGTTGTGCTTTGTTGAGGCTTAAAAACATTTTTTGTGGTGAAGAGAAGATGGTTATTGTACATTTGTTTAGTAAGTGGAGGTAGAATGGTTCTGGTTCTGTAACTGGAGAGGTCGGTGGTGTTCCCCTATCAGGTGAGAGTGGTCCATGACATGACTGTAATGAGGTAACCATGAGGGGAATTTTTCATTATGTTCCTTACCCTACCTCTAATGGTGACTAAGTACCCACATCAACATGGAGCATACTAGTGCTCTCTAGGCATGTGTACAGGAGCAGCAACATAGGGCTTGTGATAGCTACAGAAAACCTGCCTTAGGTAGTCATACTCATGCCTTTGTACAAAAATGACCTAGCAGAGTGAACTGAGACTCTAACTACCTCTAGATTATATAGCCAGTAGCTAAGGAGCCACCAAATCAATTCTAGTGGGCAACCACACTGGCAGATTCTGTGGTTTTGCTGGCTTCCTCCAGGGCCACTAATCAAACTCTTATCTTCTGGGTCACAGTCAGGTTTATATCCCTCTGAGCCAGAGTTGGGGATACAGAAATGAAATGATTCCTGTTTTGTTCACTGGGTTAGTCCCACAAGACCTATGGCCTATTTTCTGAGGATACATGAGATAGTATTCATGCTGACTAGGAGAAATATGGTCGGGACACTGGGAAAACTGCTCTTTTTGAGTGCAGGAAGACTTTTGGTGTGACATGCAAAACAGAGGGGGAGGAAAGCATGAAAGTAGCAGTGGATCAGACAGGAAATGGTTGGCCATTTAATGTTATGGATTTAACTGAAAGTTCAGTTACAATTCTGGATGGTAATTGTTTGGATGATACTACATTGATTCACAAGATGCATATTGAGGAACCCACAGATGTTGGGTATACATGGTCTGGATAACTGCTTAATTTTGGAATTACAAAATAAGAATAAGCATGAGAAAGCTTGTTCTGTGGACTTACCAGTTGAAGAAACTCACTGGCAGGAATTTTGCCTCTTTTTTTTTCTGAATGTGGTGAATTTGATGGTATGATAGATGAGAAAGATGCTGAGAAACAGGGACAGACTGGTGTTTTGCTTACTACAATAGCAGCATTGTGAGTAACATAAATAGAAAAATATGGATATTTAATAAAAGACCAGCACTGAGGATAAAAAAGAGATATGTGAAAAATAAGTTTTTAGGTTTTAACACTCCAGACGTTAATTCCTTAATTCATTTGGGAAATAAAGAGGTCTGTGAGGGGAGCATTTGAAACATTTCAGTTTCTGGAGAAGTATATAATGCTAACAGAAAAGAAAAAAATAGGCATATCCATGAAATTAATGTTTAACAAACATAAATATACAAAACAAAAAAGTTGCAGTGTAATCCAATACAGAAATTTCAGAATCTAAGCTAAAAGAATATGTTAGGTAACTGTATGCAAATGTGGGAACTGTTAAAAGAAGAAGAAAGGAACTTTTTGAGTGGGGTTTGGGAGTTCGTGATAATGCTACATATTATACATAAGAAAATGCAACATATGCCTTGCGTGACAAATATAAAGGAAAAAAGAGGAACTGTGATTCATGGTAGCCAACCAAAAAGGCATTACTTCACAGAGAAGAAACAGAACTAATTAATGACTGTATCAAACAGATGTTACCATTGTGAGGAGGTAAAATGGTAAAATGAAGTGTAAAAAAATGTTTGAAACTGGGATATATTTGGTTTGACTGCACTATGCGAGAAGAAGTGGCAAATGAAAACTAGAAAATAATGAACATAAAATACAAAATGGCAAAACTACAAAACTCATAGTCAAGATATTTTTGAAAATCGGTGCCTAAAAAGAACATATGTTTTTAGGAGAAGAACAAGATACTGATGACAATGTAAAAACAAACACAGAAAATGCTGAATATTTTTTTACAGTAAATATGTCTGAATGTCGTCAAATTGAAGATGAAAGAAAAGAAAGTAACAGTTTCATAAATAATTCAATAAGAGAGAGAATAAAACAGAAAAAGAACAAAGAAAATGAAAGGAGAGATTAAAAACACAAAAAGGGAAAGAGGTAGCTTCTCTGTCATTAAATGCAAACAACATTAAGAGTAATTTTAAAAAGATCATGTGTACAAATAATGTTTTTCAAACATTTATTGGCTGCAGCAGTAGTGTTGTTGCCTCACAGCAAGAGGTTCTCCGGTTCAGTTCTTGGCTGGTGTGCCTTCTGTGTGGAGTCTGGATGTCCTCCCTGCATTCGTGTGGGTTTCCTCCGGGTGATCCGGTTTCCTCCCATTTTACAAAGACATATGTATGGAGCATTTCTCCCTGGGCCTCCTCTGGAAATTGACTTTGTTCCAAGTCGGACTTTCCCAGTTAACATATGTTAAATAAATAAATAAATAAAATTCATTGTTATTGGATGCAAAATATTTAAATAACAATCAAAAGTTGTGGAGTGTGGGAAAAGAAAAAAAAATCCTCTGTTGTTGCAGTACTAATAAGGTGCAAACAAAAACATTAGATGTAATGGTGTGGATCCAGGAAATAAGTTAATATAGAGGATTATCACTGACTTGCTGATCATAACCAATTTGTTATCTGTTCAAGACATGGATGTCAAGAACCACACCTCAAGAGTGAAGCTCAAGTGGTGAATCTTTGCATCCATGTCAGGAACACATAAGTGAAGGCTATGACTAGAGACCCAGACATAATTCTTTGTAGTGCATGAAGCTTTATCTGCTCCATGTACTACTAGTTACAAGGAAAAAACTAACTGCTTTGTCAGCTTTCAAACCTGTAAAGCACTTAGCTACTTGGCAAGTGCTGTCAGAAAGGCAGTGTAACACACAGTCTCCTATGTTTACACTGACCTCTCCATGCCTCTAAATTGTACAGATTTTCACAAAATGTCCAGATTTTTGCCTCAGTTGTTTGGCCTGTTCTTCATAAAGTCCATGGTTTTTAAACAAGTTACACCGGATTTAAGTCACTGAATAGTGACTTACATATGAGTTTCATAGTTCATATCTTTCAGAAAAAATGCAGGTGAACACACACATCCTGTTATTCTAGCTACTTTCAATGTTTGTAAGAAGAAGGGACACCTTTATCAATATGGACAACAAGCAGAAACAAATTGTATATCTGCAGCTGCCATTTGCTGGTCTGTACTAACAAATTTTACAGTGTAGAGCTCGACCCGACCTTAACTTACACAGGGGGTGTTAAGATTGGGTCTTACACCACTGTAGCTCTTAACTGTTGTGCCTTATTCCAAATCTCAGAACATAATTACCATGTTCCATGCATAGCGACTGCTTGTAGAATAAGACCAGGGATACTGAGAATTACCATAGCAGATGTTTATACAAGTATAAAAGACAAAGCATGCTGAAAAAAGAAAAAAAGTATGTATTATCAAACATGAATGACTTTGATTTTGATGTAAGGGCAAAAAAAAAAATACAACTGATGTAAAAAGAAAATGTGTTTTATTAGTGGTCTACTTATAAAAAAGTTTGGATAAATTTCTTTGTAGAGTTGGTAAGCTGAAAGCATGTACAGTTGAACAAAATAAGCTGGCTTTTCAGTCCATACAAAATATGGGATGTTTTTGGAGATGATAAAGAAATTATTAGGTAGTAAACTGTATAAAGCGACTTACCTGAATGTGTACCTCTTAAAAATGTTTAAAGAAAGAAAGATGTTAGTTAAGAAACATAAAGTTATGAGACCTTTTTATAAGTTATGGACAGATTAATGAATACAGTATAAGGTGGAATATGAAAAAGTATACTTGGAAACAATCTGAAAGGCATACAAAATGTATGGAAAAAAATGCAAGAACCTGACAAAAGCAGTAGGAGACGATGAGGTACTGTAGATTGTGTAAGAAAGTTAAAAGAAAGTTGTCATTTTAAGACAAGCTATTTATTGGAAAGAAAGAATATTTATTTATTTAACATTTGTTTACTGGGAAAGTTTGACTTGGAATGAGCCAATTTTCAGTAGAGCCCAGGGGAGAAATGCTCCAGACACATGTTTTTGTAATGTGGGAGGAAACCGGAGCATGCAGAGGAAACCCACATGAATGCAGGGGGGGACATGCAGACTCCGCAAGAAGGCACCCCAGCTGAGAACTGAACCAGAGAACCTCTTGCTGTGAGGCGATAACGTTAACTGCTGCACCATTGCACCATCCTCAATGTGACACAGTGTTTAGAGAAAAGGTAAAATAAGACAGAAAGTAGACTACAGGAAGTAGTAAGGAAGTAAAAGAAATGAAAGGGTAATTTTTAAAAACTGGAGAAAATTATGTAGGAAATACTGGAGAATGATGCAATGGTAATAATAGGAAAATAAAGGGTAAATAGAAGCTGCAGTCACTAGATGACATAGTAGAAATAAAGTGAGAAGAAATAAAAGTATAAGAATTGGAGTCTTGTGTAAAATTAAGAAGACTACAGGGTACGATGGTACAGAATATGAATTTTATAAAGAAATGGAAAAGGAAGAGAAAAGATGGTGTTGAAAGTAAACTAAAGGCATGAAAGAGAGAGAAATGCATTTATGAATAATATTTTTATAGAAACAGAGGAACTATTAAAGTTACAGAGTTGGAAAGCATTATAATGTAGACTTCAACACTGTAATGAAAATTTTGCAAAAAACATTTGCATTTGTGATGAGTAACGCATTACAAGACTCAAGGGAAAAGATGTGAAAGGTGCGTTCATTTTTTGAAAGAGGTGGCAAATTATATAAATGAGGGGAAAAACTAAATGCAGGAGGCAGAATGACAGCTTATCACATACAGAAAGGTTTTGATTATGTAGAACATGGACACTTGTGGAAGAGTTTAAAAACATATGGTATGGGAAAGTGATGACAATTTTTCAGAACATTTATGAGAATATCTAGGTGCAGGTGTTACTAAATGTACGAGTAAGTGTAAAAAAATAAAATGAATAAAGGATGGAGGAAAGTCCAAACATATGAGGTTAAAGTGCAGTTACTACTAATTCAGAGTTATGTTGATGATTTGATTATATAGTAGAAGACTGTTGAAGGCATGGATGTCTAATATAAAGTAAAGAGAAACATGGAGGTTATGTACTTAAGGTAAGAGAAGTGTATTTTACAAAGAAATCTACTTCAGCTTTAGGTATAACATAAGACGAAAGATATGGTTCAACAGTAGTCAGAGTTTTTATTACAGCAATTAAAGAATATGTTATGTTTATCAAAAACATGTACATTTCATAGGACTGCATTTAGGGCCAAAGACCATCTATGAATGTAGATTCCCTAATACCAAAAATATTTATTTCCTCCCATGTACTTATCTAACATGATTTTAATTGGAATTGTGGTGATGGAGAGGCTTCAGAAGTCAGTGAGGGATGTCATCAGAATTAATGACACATTCAGGGCAATTAGTGTTTAAACCAGTTTGTACTTGTTTGCTCAAAGTTGCAATGAGATAGGCCTTCTGCCATTGCTCTGCTGTGAGACTGGAAAAAGATAAGTGCTTATTTTCAACTATTTTCTGCACTTCTATTTTACTAAAAAAAGCATTTGCTGCGTATCTGTTTAAACTGTGCAACTGTTTTTTTAGACTTAGTGAATTCAATCCTTACCTCTGTTCTGATCTTTGTCTCCATTTCGTTGTCTGTTCTTTTTACTTGCTGTACTTGAAAAACACTAGCATAGAGATGAATAGCTGTTACTGTTTGGGACCTTTGGAGCTTGTAGTACAATCTTTTGTCTATAGAGGCCTAGCTGTTTCTTCGTGGGAGGTAGAATTCAGTCTGGTCTGATCTAGCTAGAGGCATTACTGCAAGGCTGTGTTTATTTGATTGGATAATTTGGCTGGTTTCTTTTTCTCTGCCTTAAATAGCCAGTGTTTAAACCAGTTTGTACTTGTTTGCTCAAAGCTGCAATGAGAAAGGCCTTCTACCATTGCTCTGCTGTGAGACTGGAAAAAGATACGTGCTTATTTTCAATGGTTTCCTGCACTTCTGTTTTGCTAAAAACATTTTCTGCATATCTGTTTAAACTGTGCAACTGTTTTTTAGACTTGATGAATTCAATACTTACCTCTCTTCTGATCTTGTGTATGCCACCCACCCGCCCAGCTGCTGGTGTGGTATTAAAGCATGGTGGCTTTGAGTTGCCTGCCTCTAGTATAAATTTGATATTGGGCACACCCCCCAGTCCCATTACATCAGCTTATTCTACTGTGTACAGTGAGATAAGTTGTGAAGGCCCACCCATTTAGCTTCTCAACCTTGAATTATCTTCTGTCTCCTCACTTTCTACTAAAAAAAATGTGCCTCTTTCTACTTCATCTTGCTGCTTGCGCTTAGGAGTTCAACTCCATTTAGTTTGCCGCATTTATTACTGCTTGTTGGTAGTTGATGACAGTATTCTACTGATTTTATTTTATTTGAGCTTTGTCTTTTACTGTTGTGATTGTGAGCTACTGTTTTAAAGCAGCAATTTACTGATTAACAAACTATTTCATTGCTATCTACTGCAATTCATTACTGTTTAACTGCATTTTACTGCATTTCGTTACTGTTTAACTGTAGTTTTTCATACTGTGAGTTTTGGACTTTTGACTGTATGTGGTTAATCTGTGCTTCTTTGTTCTTTTTACTGTGTTCTTAACCTTAAATTGTGAGGCATAGTCTAGATACATGTTTGCTGCATCCAGACCTTCAGCTGCATGTATTTTAACACTTTTTGAGGTATTCCAGCTACAAATTTTCCCTTAGTAACACTTGTGTGATCACCTAGTAGTACTACTCTTAGACCATCCACCCTTTGCTCTCTGGCCTTTCTCCCTCAGTTTCTGACATGTATGGATGGACAATTTCCTAAGTTGACATGGGCATCCTGAGACAGTGTAGCAACTGTCTCATGTACACAGACAACCATCTACTACTATCACCTAGGAACACAATTTGTGAGAGATGCAGTTACATCAAGCACCTACTGTCATTGCTCTCTCCCCTACAAGCCGGTATATCTGGCACTGAGAAGGTTGTCAAGATGAACACCACATGTTAAACACCACCAACACCTACACAACACCCCCCCACATATGCGGAGGTCCTCAACAAAAGCATATCCAAACAAAAGAGACCTCAGAGTCAAAAATACATGCGAACTCCACTGCCCACCACATATAGTCCACACACCTGTGTCTCACAGCCACTAAGGCCTAAACATAGACCCAACACATTAGTCACAGGAGACTCCATTGTGAGACACACAGATGTGCCCCTCACCAGGCTGGATAAGGAGAAAGTCACTGTTAGTTGTTTGTCTGGTGGCAGAATCCACCATAATACCCATGCACTCAAGTCTCTCAACAGGTACTGTTATAACTCTGTTATAGTCCATGTTGGTGTGAATGACTTGAGATATACCTCCCTGGACTATATGAAGAGAGACATGATCAATCTCGCTGTGTATGTGTCCCAGGCAGGTGTGTTCCTAGCCTTAAGCAGCAGTCTACTGTCACCCAGAATGATGCTTCAATACAAACAGAAAATGATTGACTCTAACAACTGGCTTAGTTTCTGGTGTCATTCCAAGGGGATCCAGTACCTGACAGCCTGGGATGACATGATTGGCAAACCATGATGCTTTGTCAGAGATGGCCTACATCTGTCTTCCTTGGGCTTCAGGCTCCTGGCAAAGGCTCTTGCCTCCTCCTTTTTTAGGCAATGCCATGAGATCAGAACTACCAAGATGAAAATTTCATCAAAACGTAAATTAAAGGTTATGCTGCTAAACGCTAGGAGTCTAAACATGAAACTGCACTCATTGCAAGCATTCTTAACCCTGGAAGATGGTGACATTTGTGCAGTCACATAAACCTGGTTCAAAGCTGAGGAGAGCACCCCAGCCATACCAGGCTACTCATCCTGACTTACATTCAGACCCCAAATCCTGGGCAGCAAAGCAAAGGAGGCAGAGTTGCAGTATCTATAAAAGACATACACCCGTCCAGGCTGGTCAAACAGCGTGACGCACATGAAACATTACAAGTGCAGTTAACAATAGACAAGATCCCTATTCAAATCATAGCTAGCTATAGGCCTCCAAATTTGACTCAGGATGCCTACTCCACCTATCTGGACCACTTCAAATCTATCAAAATTCAACCCTTTATCCTGATCCTGGGTGACTTTAAATATCCAACCATAGATTGGAAGAAATACTCATGCCAAAACACAAATGCCCACAGATTACTTGATTTTGTCAATGCAAATGCCTTGAACCAGTTGGTCATGGCCCCCACAAGAGGTGAAGATATCTAGGACTTGGTATTAACTAACACGAGTAACCACTGTAGCATCCCTACAGTGCCATCATCCCCGGTAAGATCTGATGACAATACGGTCACTTTCGAAGTCACCATTTCCCCCGACCCCCCCCCCCCCCCAGCCAGGGTCAAACAAAAAAACTTCTCCAAAGCTGATTATAACTTCCTGAGGGAAGGTATAAACAGCTTCACAGTCCCCCCCCCCACCATAGGAACTGGCACATATGTCCAAACCTACACCAAGTACTACATGAGCATTTATATAGCTGCATGTAATACCCAGCAGGATGAAATCATCCACCTCAAGGAAGAGTAAACCTATCTGGTGGAGATCTGCAATAAATAAACTCTATAATAAGGGAAGAATTGCTGTCCAGGACTAAGAAGGAGCAGGTGCCTAATTGGAAGCAATCTCTCCTTAGCCTGAGCAAGCAAATAAGAGCATTAGTGAAATCCTCTAGAGCAAACTTCGAGTCCAAATTGGCCACATCTACTAAAAACAATCATAAGGTCTTCTTCAAATATGTCCACAATCTCAAGGGAAGCACCCAGATCTGTTCAGAACTGGTGGTCAAGGATACCACATATACAAATGCTTTAAGTATAGCCAACCTGCTGGCAGACAGGTTCAGTGAAAACTTTACCTCTCTGTCCTCACAATCAGTAAAACAGGACATCCCCAGTACCCACCCCCCCCTCCTTTTATCTCTAGGGAGCAAGTCATCACTGCCCTCTCAAAGGCATAAAATACAGCCTCCATGAGACCCAATAACATCCCAGGTTGCATCCTACATAAACTCAAGCAGGAACTTGCAACACCATTAAGCACACTATTCAACCAAAGCTTGAGTACTGACTTCATCCCAGCGAAGTGGAGGACAGACACTGTTATCCCTTTGCACAAAGGTGGAGCATCCACCAATCTGGGAAATTATAGACCCATCAGCCTAAGCAAGGCCATGGAACAAATTATCATGCACCTCATTAACAATGACATTGGAATCCTCCAAACACTCGATCCCACACAGTTTGGCTTCATCAAGGGGAGGTCATGTCTGTTTAAATTTGGTTGACTTCTTTGAGACAGTCATCGAGGCCATGGATGAGGGGAAGATGGCGCACACCGCCTACCCTGACCTGGACAAAGCCTTTGATACTATTCCACACTCAGGTATAATAGATAAGCTCTTTCAACTAGGCATCAATCCATATATTACCAGATGGGTAGCAAACTGGCTCACTGATAGAGCCCACCTAGTCAAAATAGGGGAAGCCACCTCAAGCAGCAGGCATGTAATGAGCGGTGTACCCTAGGGATCAGTCTTGGGGCCTCTGCTGTTTGTGATATACTTTTCTGAAGTGCAGGCCAAAACCAGTGGGCTAAGGCTGTCCAAGTCTGCAGATGACTGCAAGCTGGGTACTGTCATCAATTCCCCTACAGATGTGGACATCCTCCAAGAGGCTCTCACCCAAACAAATGCCTGGTGCCAGAAACATGGCCTCAAACTGAATGACAAAAAGTGCATTATTATCCCCTTTGGGGACAATGATGTCCCCATAGATTATCACATTGATAATAAGGTCCTAAGCACGCAATCAGTTGTGAGGGACTTGGGCACCCAGGTTGATAGCAAACTGAATTTTGAACACCATATTGCCTCTGTTGTATGGAAAGCTTTCTACATGGCCCACCTCACTAGTAAGGGTATTTCACGCAGGGACAAGGTGGTCATAACATCCCTGTATTCTTCACTTATAAGACTTCATTACTGAGTACAATTCCCCTTTCAGCGTGTAGCTCACAAAGTACATGCAGCAGCTAGAGAGACCACAGCAGTTCCTCACCAGGAGAATCCAGGGCCTCAAACATCTACGTTACACAGATAGGCTAAAGGCCCTGTCCCTCTACTCAGTCTCAGACAGACTCTTCCAGAAGTTACCTCTGTCTGGCACACAAAGCAATCTCAGACCCCGTCTTGATGGGACTGCTGCATATCCGCAAGTCAAGCCCCACTTGTGTAACCTGCACACGCAACCTCAACCTGGTCTGTGACATCAACAGGACTTGTTGGCAGGACAGATTTGAGTCCCAGAGACTCCCCCTTTTGTCGAATAGACTCCTTCTCCATGTCAAACAGAGTAACTCATTAACCCTTTTTAAGCACAACCTGGATAACTGGATGGATGGGGAACAGAAAACACACCCCTGGAATTCCACCTGTGTCCCTGCTGGACAGTGGCATAGGTTGCTGACTTGTTGGAACATGGGCTAGATTCTTGGCTAGGCTTGTAAGTGCCCCAGGCCAATAGCCTAGTACCTTCCTATGATTTTATGAATTAGACTCCAATCTAATGATAGGGCAGTATTCATAATCTCAGCCTATGCTCCACAGCAAAGTTGTGATATTGAGGAAGAAAGTGCATTCATATAGCAGTTGCAGGACTGATTAAAAATACAGGATAAAGAAGGACAACATGAACTGGTTTGATAATGCATGAGCTGAATACACATACTGGGACAAACAGAACAGGATGTGAGACTGCCTGGGTCTACATGGGTGGGACTGTGACGATGTGAGGTATTGCCAGCTATGCCAAGATAAGTAGGACAGTGGACATGTAACATGCCTACACAGCTAGCTGGAATGTTGTAAAGAATTATATGTTATTTAAATATCAAACTGATTTGTACAGGTACTTGTGTTGAAAATGTATTTGTAAAGTTGCTTGTGTTAAAAAAATGTACCAATAGTCGGCCCTGCTAGACAGAAAGAGAAATACACCTGTATGTCAGACTGTATTGTAACTCTGTAAATTAGTAGAAAGTAAGACGGGAGATGAACAGTTCAAATTCAGATCAGGATGCAGCACAACTGATCTGATGTTTGCAGTGAGACAGATAGTTGAGAAGAAGCTAGAAATGAGGAAAGAGTCCAAATGTGCATTCTTAAACTCAGAGAACGCATATGACAAGGTCCCAAGAAAGCAAATTTGGGCACTCCTGCAGTGGTTTGAAGTCCCAGAAACAGTATAATTGCTGCAAGCTATGTACAAAGACCCAATGACTCAAGTACGAAGAGTGTTCGGTCTCACAGAGGGGTTCCCAGTGGGAGTGGGTGTGCATGAGGGCTTAGCTCTGAGCTGATTGTTTATCATACTGTCATACTGGTGATAGACTACATTAGCAAATAGGTAGGAGTGGACAGATGAACAGTTACAGTATGTAAACAATGTGACATTACAGGCGGACTCAGAGAAAGAACTTCTGAGAAGGATTGGGGAATGGAATGCAAAACTGAAGGCACATGGGATGAAACTAAGTACAGTTGTAATGGCAGCAAATGGCGTAATCAGAAGAAGATGAGAATTGAGAAAAAAGGGAAAATAGTAGAACAAGTTAACAGCTTCATGTATCTGGGAGGGGTGGTTGAGGAGAAGGGAGATCTGAATGAAGAGACCAAAGCTAGAATCAGAGGGGCTGCAGCCAAATGGCACAGAGTGTCAGGGGTAATGCATAAGACAAATGCTATAGAAGCTGAAAAGTAAGGTGTACAAAACAGAGGTGCAACCAGTAACCCTATATGGTACAGAAACCTGGGCAGTAAAGTCAGAGCAATTGAAGCTAGGGGTGAAGGAGATTAAGTGCCTGAGACAGGTGTTAGGATGCACACTGTGGGGCAGAGAAATAAATGAGGACATAAGAGCAGAAGATAAAGTAGCTCCAATTGCAGAAAAGGTCAAAGAGAACATATTATGGTGGTTTGGGCACATTTGCAGAAAAGCAGAAGACAATCTGATGAAGAAGATTTGGGACAGACATGAAGAAGGCAAGATGAAATGAGGGCATCCAGAAAAGAGATGGATGGACTGAGTGAGAGAAGACCTAGAGAGAGAGAGAGAGAGAGAGAGAGAGAGAGAGATGGACAGTTGACACAACAGCCCAACCCTACGTAGAAAATGGGGAAAAAGGGGGTTGATGTTAATGATCCTTCAATAACTGCAAGGCAGCACAAAAGCCATTAGGCTAATCACTTTCTGAGTCAATAGAAGACAAATGTAACAGCTCTCCCTGCATTTGTCCTGTCTTGTGCTATGAAGTTTAGAGCTAGGGCTCCTGGACCCTGTCCTTCCTCCTCCTTGTAATGATCATCACAAACTAGTAGAGGCGTTGAACAATGCCTGAAATCTGAAATATACAAATGTACAAAATGCTTAGTATACTAAATGTTTAGTTAGTACAGTGTGCTAGTGCTGTGGTTTACTGTGGTTAAAGGTGCAGGGTTCGAGTCTCTTTTACTGCCTTCCCTGCATTCTAAATAAGAGACTTCCTGGTGTCTAGTGGTTCCCTGCATATTTTATTTATTTATTTTATTTTCATTAAGTGCACACACACACACACACACATATATATATATATATATATATATATATATATATATATATATATATATATACCTATATATATATATACACAGTATCTCAAGTGTCTTGCATCCCCCCTACGTATTATGTGTAAGTGTAGTCAAGGCACGAAAAGAAGAGTTCTTCCTGGTGTTTAGTGTCTTTTCTCCCAATCCCTATTATGGTTAAGTGCAATTCAGACATGATTTAAAAAACTTTTCCCCGGTGGCTAGTGGTCCCCCAACCCAATGTTGCAGGATTTGCTCATTAGTCTGGGGTGTCTTGAATTATGACAGCCACCTCAACCCACTCATCCTCACATGCACACATTCATTACATTCACACACACACACACACACACACACACACACACACACACACACACACACACACACACACACACACATACATAATTCCTGCATTCACAAACACACTCACACATTTATCCATACACACAGCTAACTTACAGCCTCACTTACCTCCTCATACTGCTACCTCCCAGGTAGACATGCAGTCATATCATGACTATAAAAATGTCACCGACATGCAGTCCCTCACATACATGCACACATGCACACACACACTAACACTACTATCTTACCACTAAACTCCCCAGCACTTATCTGTACTGCAGTGGATGAATGCGGCCTTTTGGGAGGCCAGCAGCAGCAGTGTGAGGCTGGGTAAATGCTGTTTTGTAGGCAGTTCCAAGGAGAGTGTATAGCTAATTAGCATATGTCTTGGACTACCTCATGAGCATGTAGCACAGCCAGCATGGTAGGGCTGTCTTTGAATCCAAAAACGTGGAAACATTAGGTATGTCACCGAGAGGTGGAAACATTAGGTCTGTCACCGAGAGGTGGAAACATTGGGTATATTACCGAGAGGTGGAAACATTGGGTATGTCACCGAGAGGTGGAATATTGGGTATATTACCGAGATGATGGAAACATTGGATATGTTACCGACAAGTAGAAACATTGGGTATGTCTCCAAGAGGTGGAAACATTAGGTATGTCAGCGAGAGGTGGAAACATTGGGTATATTACCGAGAGGTGGAAACATTGGGTATGTCACTGAGAGGTGGAAACATTGGGTATGTCACCGAGAGGTGGAATATTGGGTATATTACCGAGATGATGGAAACATTGGGTATGTTACCGACAGGTGGAAACATTAGGTATGTCTCCAAGAGGTGGAAACATAAGGTATGTCAGCAAGAGGTGGAAACATTGGGTATATTACCGAGAGGTGGAAACATTGGGTATGTCACTGAGAGGTGTAAACATTGGGTATATTACCGAGAGGTGGAAACATTGGGTATATTACCGAGAGGTGCAAACATTGAGTATGTTACCGAGAGATGGAAACATTGGGTATATCACCGAGAGGTGGAAAGATTAGGCATGTCACCGCGAGGTGGAAACATTGGGTATGTTACCGAGAGGTGGAAACATTGGGTATGTTACCGAGATGTGGAAACATATGTCTCACAGTGAGGTAACCTTTATGAATTCAGCTCAGACGTTTATGCTTCGGTGTTCTGTAGCCTAAGCTAAATAGATCTAACTTTTGAAATCATTATTTGTACATGTTATTATTTTTTATTGTAAGTCTTCTTTGTGCTAACACTTAAGAAAAATATATACCTAATACACTCAGTATTATTAGATAAGTTATAATAATTTGCTGTATTTTTCATTTTATTTATGTATTTATTTAGTTCTGCTGGTCAGGATAGAACATTGATCACAACAGACCAATTCAAAACTCAGCCTGGGTGAACACAGATGCAAAATCGGTGTTAACAGTTAGATTATTATAAATAAATTACACACAACAGAGTCATAGCAAAGGAAAAGAAGGATTAGAATTTGCTTTCCATGCAATATGAGGGTTGAGACTTAGTCCCACGAAGACAGGAATTTTATGTGATAAAAGAAAGAATGGAGGGTTGGTAAGAATAAATCTTATATTATACAACGCATCACATTATCAGATGAAGAATAAAATGTGAGAAAGAAAGCTGTTTAGAAAAAGGGCTGGCATTAAAATATAGTTTATTCTTTGAAATGTACAATTGGTCTTAACAAATACTTTATTCAGAATAAAATGATGGAAGCAAATTGTACAGAGATAAGCCTTTATTACACTTTACTTCATTATACTGTAATGTCATAATGCTTCATTCCTAATAAATATCTCATTCCATATTCTCTTTACAATCACTTTAATCAACAGTTTTTCTTCTTCCTCAGTTTCTTCTTTCCATAGATAGTTAGCAGTCTTCTTTATACAATTTATCCACACTTATTATCATATTAGTCATTATTTGTTGTAATTGTCACCATAAAAACGTTTACTACATAAATTGTATTACCTCTGCTTATGTGCTATACATAATACATGTATCATTTCTGTATTTTACTTACTTGAACTTTGCTTTGGGCCTGGATCATGACTATAAAAAAATCTCCATTCCTGACAAAATAGCAAGTTAAATTAATGAATGAATGAATAACTAAATGAATGAATAAATGAATAAGGAAGTAAATAAATACATAAATAAAGTATTTTAAAATTAATTAAGTTTTTTGTTCTCTGAGTTAGCTGAGTGTGCAGTTAAAGTATAACATTACTAATTTCAGAATCTGGCACCAAATTGGGTTGTCATGGTAGTAAATGGTTATGTTATGTGAGACACCGAGCCGTTTCAATGCTCTGTGTTTAATCAGGTGATTTGTATTGACTGTCTCTAAAGCCTGCACATGAGCAGTATGTACTGTTGTTGATATTTGTACCCCTTTCATGCAAACTGATGCAGAATTAATTCAAAAGTTTTCACTGTTATCATCACTCAGTACACAAATTGTGCTTATTACAAACTAGTTTAATTTTAATATCTAGAACATTCAAAAGTAACTTCTCCTAAATGAAAAGGGACATACGGACTGATCCCACTAGTTCTACAATAAATAATAAATAATGCCTGCATTTCAAAGTCTTCATTGGACCTATTAATTACAAAGACAATGTTATTATCCATATTTCAGCACTCTTGAGCTTTTAGCATAAGCAACAGCCATCAGAGAACAGCATTGTGAAGCTAAAATAGCTTTAAAAGCTGTAAAGCATTTAATTTTTTTGTTTGTGGCACTGCAAAATGTACCATGTCTTTTGCCTCTTTGACAGAATCAAATATGCAGTTTATTTCCCGTCACTGTTGGTGAACCAGCTTTTGAAGCTATAAAACATTTTACACTTTTTTCTTTTTCTGTGTTTTGTTGTACATTGGAACAGCTAAAACTTTATTTACTACAAAAACACATCTGGCAGCAGCAGCAGCACTAGGATTTAGAAACATCATTTATGTTGGCAGATAATGGCAAAATAATGCAAGCTAAGTAAAGTCGCGCAGCAGGAAGCTGATTAACAATGTAATAAGAGAGAGTTAGCAAAATGGAGATCAACTAATTAAAGAATGCACTGGAAAAAAACAAAAGTCTACACTAAGTGGAGTATTGCCTGAGCAGTCATGTGAAATGCAGATCCCAGTAGTGTGCATGTAGCATGCTTATGATGATACACATTCAAATGTGCAATAACTTGCTACTAAAAGAAAAGCTGAGAGCCATAATATGTGCTTCTCAGCAAAGTTCCTACCATTTTTATTATCATAAATTGAAAGAAACTGAATGAATAGCACAGAACTGGCGAAGAGCAACACACAGAAGAGCAAGAGGAAACAAAGACTGGGATGGTGGGGGGAAGCAAGGCTACATTTTTTTTTGTGGTGCCAAAGACCATTATTGCTTTATTTAAAGAAAGGCAGAGGTAGTAAAATGTAGGTCTGAGCAGAAATGAGGACACAGAGATGGCAGCAGGAGCAGGAAAAGAAACATAAAGATCAACAGAAGAGGTACTGACACAAAAAAAAAGGGGAACACAAAGGGATATAGACAATCAAAGGGAGGAGAGGAGGTGACAGAGGACTGGTTTACAAACTGAGTAGGGACGTGAAACACAAGTAAGAGAAACACCATGATGTTGGGTGAAAACTGATGCCACACCTAGCCAAAGGTCAGTCACCACCATGACTGCCTTCACCACTGAAGCCCAGCTTCTGATGCTATGATGGCCAGGAACAGTCAGTGAAGTTTCAGTTACACAAGGGCATGCAGCAGGTGGTCAGTGCCAGGGACAAGCCATTAGTCTACTAACACTGTCACCATATCCTTCAACTCCTGCCAGGTTACATATTGTGACTTACTAGTTGCATCCCTCTAGGGAGAACTTGTACCCCCCAAATGTGAGACACCACTACAGGCCACCACAGACACCTCCAGATTACCTCCTGCCAGAGCAGGCCTAGAACCACTTGGGTACCCAGCATAAATAGAAACATAAAGAAGAGAAATTAAACAAGAACTAAATATAAAAGAACAGTGAAAAAAGGGAAGTGAGAGAGAGAGAGAGAGAGAGAAAATCAGTTGGGAAAAATATTAGCAATACTGTAGAACAGTGTTATGCATAAAATTACCTGGAGAAGAAAATGTTTAGCGATGCAAAGTCATTCTAGATAATACACCTGCCAGACCAAAGAATTCTTTCTATTGTAGGCAGTGTGTCACAAGGAGTAGGATGACATAGGCCATAAGCAGTCTCCCTGTGAGTATACCATGAGAACAGTGCATGTGGTACAATGAGTAGCTGCAATGTTCTACAAAAAGCAGCATAACTTAGGTCATAGATAGTCACCCCACTGTGTATATTATTAAACAATTCACTTGGTACACTGAGTGTCCACAAAGGCCATGAAAGGTGAATCAGCACACATCCAGTGCACTATTGTAGGGCCAGGGATATGCAAGGGGTTGGTAGACATGGACCTGCAGAGAAATATACGTACTATGCCATAGGGCAAGACTGCAACTGCCAAAGCAGTGGCCTAATAAGAGGCATTATACAGTGGTTGGAAGTCACGTACTATGACATATGACAGCTACTAGTACATGACAAACTGTTACCTGGCGGTTCCAGGGGCCAAGCAAGAGAGAGCATGCATGCTGTCTGCTGGGCTGACAGACTAGTGCAAAGTGTATGGATGACAGAGCTTTGACAATGGACATAGCAATGTAGGCAGCCAGAACCACAGAATGGCACAAGGAATGCTGGAGGCACAGCCAGAGGCCTCCCACTTATCATTATCCTGTTAGCACAGAGGTAAGGCTGGAGGGAAACAAAGCAACCTTCAGAATGCATGTATTACTGATTGAAGGGTTTCTGCTACCAGATGCAAAGTAACAATATTCAACTGTGCTTATTGTCCTCAATCACTCCAAGAGCTAAAAAACGTAAAGAAAAAGGACAGTATAAATGAATCAGATATCACTTGACTGGACGGTGAAGATTAAATTAGTATATGATTCACCTATTTATTTTTATTATTTATTTATTTATTTTACATTTGGTGACAAGAAACGTCTGACTGGGCCAAAGCCCTTTTTCAGTAGAGGCCCGGGAAGAAAAGCTCCAGGTAATACAAACAATTTTACAGTTCCAAGGTAATTTAAGAACTCATGCAATAATATATTGTGCTTAAAAATCAAAAGGAAACATCAGTACTGTGTTACAAATAAAGGTAAAAATGCATAGGAAATTACATGAAAGCATTGGTATTTTTTTTTTGTCTTGGTTGACAGTGATAATCTATCTAGACAAAGCCTATTTGGGTCTACTTTCGAACAATGAAAGTGCAAAATGTGGAGCGCTCACGAGTGAAAAATCAGGAATTCGATATTGATTTTTTGGGATCGTAGTACAGTACAGATCGGAATATTTGCCCTTTCCTCACTGTAGTGCAATCTCGGAGTAGAAATATATATTTATCAGGGGATGTGGGGGGCACAGCCCCCCACAATAGTGATTTTGAGTTCCTGATTATTTGCTCATGTGAGCGTTCGATACTTTGATTTTTCGTTGTTCTGACATAAACCCACCTATTTTCAGCAGTGGTCAAGGGTAGAAAATCTCCATTTAATTACAGATTACATACTGTATATACGAAGTAAAATGGACTGTATATACATGTACAATTTACAATGGTACACTATATAATCAAGGACAATTTACAATGGCATACTATATGTATATACATGTACAATTTTCAATAGCATAATTAGTCATCAGCTTTGTCTATTACATTACTATGTGCAGTAGTTTATAGGTGGTTAAGGATTGTGTCATCAGTAACATTTGTGTATTTGTTAGTCATGCTATTGCATTATTTTGAAGTTATTAACTTTTATAGCAAAGGGTGTATCTAACCAAGCATTGCAAAGTCATATAGACAGTCTGAAAGAGTATAGGTAGTATAGGTAGAATAGGTAGTATAGGTAGAATAGGTAGAATAGGTAGTATAGGTAGTATAGGTAGAATAGGTAGTATAGGTAGAATAGGTAGTATAGGTAGAATAGGTAGTATAGGTAGTACAGGTAGAATTTATAATGTGTTAGAGGAGATAATAAGTTAGAAAAGATTTAGGTGAAGTCAGAAAAGAGAGAGAGAAAGAGGTGTATATGACTGGAATGGGCATTACTTATGAGGGGCAAGAAAGATAGATGAAATGCTGGGACATCAGAACATTTACTGTTGAACTTGGCAGCACTTTCCCTATCCTTCTCTTCCCATTGATGAAGGTCATGCTGCTTCCACTTCAGGTCAGTGTAGTGGTGCCTAAGATGCTCACCAGAAGGGTGATGCCTATGTGGGCACTCACTGCCCTGGCAAGGCAGTCTCTGGCCAATGCCAGGCATCCACTATGAGGACCTTCATAAGAGATCCACAGCAGGTGTTTTTTGACTCCTTCATTTGCCATCTGGGAGCCCTACCAACAGTCCTGCAGAAAATCATAGCACTTTCACATTGATACACATTGCAAGTATCATTTGACATGCATCAGTGACCACCTAGACAGTACAACATTGCATGATGTTGCTTTCTAGTGGCACTTAAATAAATGGCATGAAAAGGGTGATGTTTAGAATGTGAGTGGCACAATGTCTTGATGGTATGTAGTTCATACAAGCCATATCTGACTCTTTGATTGCTGTAGAGCTTCGCTAAGGATCATGGCACAGCTTAACATACTTACTTCCCCACATGGTCAGTGACCTATCCAGGTATATGCAATGCATTGTGCAGCCTTTCAATTTTTGTGCACAGCTATTTACAAGCCTCCCTATCAAGTCTTGTTCTAGTATGGCATTTAACTTTGATGAACTCACTAGCATAATTGTTGCACTATGAGCCTTGTCTTTCTATTATTGGGGGTATTTATTTTATTTGTATTTGTTTTCCATGGACCTTTTTTTGAGACTCAGCAGTGTCTGGTTAAGTGACTTGCACAGAGTCACATAGGCAATGGAAACTGAGAGAATCAAACCTTGCACCACTGCACCACAGGAAACAGCTCATTAACAGTTCCTTAATCCTCTAAGTCAACTGCCAGACAAAGAAAAATATATGGACTGAGGAATAATACATATGCAGCATGCTGTGATGTGCCAAGAAAGTTTCTCTTAATGACATTATAATGTAACAGTACCTGGGAACCACCACAGGGGTTGCATGTAACATACTCAGGTAAGGCCTGCAGTGTGCCACACCCTTCTCTTATACTGACCACCTACAAAGTCCAGGAGCACATACCACTGAACAGAGGACATGCTGTAATTAGACCTGTTACTTGTATGAAACAGTTTGTCATGGGGTTGGTGGGGAATACCAAAAAGCAGACAGGTACATAGCTAATAGATGCTGCAGAACACCACTAAGAGACAGACAGACACACCACTATAGCCATCCATATTAACGATGGAGGCCATACATGTGATGAGGCAGGGTCTTGCTAAATGAATCACATGTAGAGATGCAGTGACATTCACACACAATATCACTGCAGGGGTCACAGGTACATCAGGTACATATTACATACCTGCAATTGAATACAGACTGCTGCCCTGTGTCAGTGAACTGTTGAGGTGCTCTGAGCCTCTTGGTGGGGCAGGTGTTACAAAATCCCTACTCACTGTGGACTGTTGGGGAAGGGTTTATAATGTGACTGCAGCAGATATAAATGAGCAATCACTTACCAAATGTATATATTCAAATTTACAGCCAGAGGTGGCTCCAAAGGAACATAAAAAGACTGGAGAAAATCTCCCTGGCAGAAACTGACATTCTGCTATAGGCCTGCCATGAATACAGATGACCGATCCTTAACAGATAGTGGCCATATCAGATCACTTCATCAAGAGTGCTGTAGGCTTACCAAAGTGATCCATCATGTTTGCAGCAAGGCAACCAGCCTTGTATAAGAGTAGATGATCACCACTGGGTTCCACCTACACAGATATCACTGATGGACAGACAGACATTTTTGGCATCTCTGTCTAGAACTTCACCCACCACCACGAGTGTCAGTGGGAGATGCCACAGGTGGGTATGCCTTTACATATGTGTCATGTAGTCCAACATGCTTGCCCCAAAACCAGCCATACAGGCAATATGGTGATATCATCCCTACAAGCACATCAGGTCTTCAGCCAATACTTCGGCACAACTTATCTGGCTTTATAGTCTTTACACACCTTACATTTTACAGATGTTGCACACTGGAATTTGGGCTTGTTACAAAGTAGGACTGATACACTAGGGTGCTTTTATATACCTTTACAGACATTGTTATCTGAGCCTGACAATAATGGCAGCCAAAGCATGTGCAGTCTGCAGACACAATGCTGCTGTCAGACACAGGTACCATGGTGAGTGTATTAGCTTCCCCTACCACAGCAAGGCAACAAGCTTGCTTGCTTGTGCAACTCACACCTCTGTCCCAGTTGAGCAAAGGCGGACAGGAATTGGTCAACATGGTAGCCCAGGGTGCACCCTTGTTTCCCAAATCCCAGGCAACAGTGGGTGCTGACAGCAATAGTGAGCATAGGGACAGCACTAGGGGGGCAGTGTACCAGTGGTCAGCAACACCTTGTTTCTCACCCCACACCTCAGCTACTGACATGAGTATTGTACAAGGCAGTCATACAAGCACAGTCTGTTGCCACAGTGAACATTGCAGAGCTGATTAGTATTGCATATGGCTTGCAGGATGGCATCAGAGAAGGTGTTGCCTATTTAAATAGAATTTTTGAAAGATATCAAGGATTGTCTGTATCCTTCAGGACATATGTGCTGCTGCACACCAGGAGCAAGGCAATGCATGTGGCCATCCCTCTTATACCTCCAGTAGCATCATGTTCTCCATGCCTATAACCACTGTTGAGGGTGTTACAGCCCACCAATGACACACATGCAGATGGGGTTAACATGCTGGTAATACCTATAGCACAGTCCACTATTCATGCTAAAGAAGCACATTATCCTCTGTGCCATCTGCAGACTGCACCAGTGCCATTCCTCAGAATGGATGCCCTGGTGGTCAGGGATATACATGGTCTTTGCATATACTTACTGAGGTTACACTGGACCTGTCTCTCTCTCTCTGTCTCTTGCTGTGTCTCTGACACACACACACACACACACACACACACACACACACACACACACACACACACACACACACACACACACACACACATACACACACACACACACACACACACACACACACACACACACACACACACACACACACACACACACACACACAATGTGTAGCAACATCTGCACATGCTGTGTTCACTCACATGCCATCTGACCAGGTACAACCCACCTCTGCATACATATCCCACACTGGTAACATTTTCCCTCTCCCTGCACAGTCCTCAAAGTTTGCCACACTCACTCAACTTTGGCATGCATACCTCATTAACCTGTCCATGCCCTTTGCCAAACTCTCTCACTGTGGTCCTCCCCACCAGTGCCTATGATGACAGCTGTATTCTGTCCTCGGTATTCTGTTACCAGGGCAGTCTGTGTCTGGTGCACAGAGTGGCCAGTCTTTGCATGGTGCAGCATAGGCTGGTATTAGAATTACATACATTGTTGTTAATCTCTGTTACATCAAATCTAGCCCTTAGTTAGTTCTCATCAGGTCCATCCACCACTGCTGACTCTGATGAATCCTCTCCCCTGATGGCAATACCCTGCTGTTTCTGTTTACATACCAATATGTTTTGTAACATTGCACACAGCAAATATCTTGTTGCAGGTTTCTGGAGCATACTACAAGGCAATAAATGAGGCATCTAAGCAGCAAAAGCAGGCCTTCAGTTAAAACATGCAGTTCATGATTTTGGGTCTGTTATATTGTGGTATTCTATGCATTGTCTGCCTTGATCAGTGGTTTGCATATGAGTACTATTAACCATGGTTCGATGACATATCCCTCATTACCTATAAGAGTCCCTGAGGAAAATCATACCACACAAATCACTGATATAAGCCAGATGTTTGCCAGATGTGGGAATCATGGGCACTGCCTGGGTTGTGCACCAGCACATTGTATGTTATATGCTGTGCATTGCAGACCACCTGGCAGTTGGACCAGAATCCCTTACAGCTGATATACCATTGCTCCTGTGTCCAAATTGGAGCCTAGATGGCCATGTGAGTGCAGCTGATGCCATCAAATAACTCAAGGAAATGGGTGATGTCATAGAATGCCTGCAATGGGGCTGTTTCTGTCCTCTGTAGGCCACATATGCTCCTCCATGCGCTGCAGGATGGCATAGAAAAGCTGGTGTAGTACCCATAAGCCAGATGCCTGAGCTACACCCAGATCTATGTCACTTTGTTGAGTATCCAAAACATTGATTAGCTAAACACTGAGCCATAAATATCAAACCAACAAAAAAACAGAAAAGCATCTTTTTTGCAGGGGGCAACCCTGTGCACTCCCCCACACCCCAGGCTAATAATATATACGGACTCTGAGATCACTCTACAGTGGGGACAGGGCCAATTCCCCTGATCACTGTTGCATTACCCCATATAACAGACTTCCTATTCACTTCTATGCTTTGATGTTCTGTGGTTCGATATTTATGGCTTGATGTTTAGCCATTCAATGTTTTGGACAGTCAGTCATGTGACATAGGCCAGATAAACCCAACCTGCGCACTGTTAGTTACTGGAAGGTCTCTATGACAAGCATCGTTAATGTTACACATATATTTAATTCCACAAGAATGGGTAATCCATGCATCCCATGAGACTGCATTTGATGGGACACATTTGTACCAGATCCTGCATGGTGTCTCTGTCCACACTATTTGTGTGTCAGGGGGAGAATGGCATGTTAAGTGTAAATGGATCCTTTGGTGATGTGGAGAGTGATGACATGTACCTTTGTGGCTACTGGCTAAAAAATACCAACAGATCTAGTTATGCCTGTCTTATATTTCTCATATGCTTCAGTGTTATATTGTTGGCGTGGAGCACACTGTATCTCCTAAGTCATTATAATTGTCAGCCTATTTGATTCCTGAAGCATCCCAGTAATATGGTCCTTATATTCTTTTGTTACCCAAATGCATAACATTTCCAGGTTCTCTTGAAAGCTGTTTGTTTTAACCTATTAATCTAAGTAATTTCAAGAACTGTCATGTATCATTGTGGTCCATAATATTAGAATAACATACACTCATTTCATTGTCATTTGCATACTTAGTAAAGAAAATGTTGTGCGGTATTCTGAGTTTTGTTTTGAGTCAGCAACTAGCAAGGAATCTAGCAATGATCCCTGAGATACACACATTTTCATGCGTATCCGTGTTATTATATAGAACTCTTTTAATTCCCTGTTATTAACTCAGCCCATTACCAGTCTGATTATGTAAGGCTATACATTCACATTTACAAGGGTTTTATTAAGTATTTCATGATCCACAAAACGTTTGTGATAAATTCATGTTTACAAGGGTTTCATTAAGCATTTCATGATCCCCAAAACCAAATGCCCTTGGAAGGTCCAAGAAGTTAATGTCTCCCAAAACTCTGTGATTTACTGCTTTTGCTGCTTCCTCACAGAAACTGACAGCTTATCACATGTGACATGCCCTTCCTATATGGGTATTGTCTCCAGTCCAGAGATTTATTTCTCAAAACATTTTCAGAATCTACAGTTTGTTGCAATATTTTACCTAAAGCATAAAGCAAACGTATTGATCTGTATTTTACCTAAAGCCTTACCTCTCTACTGTACAGAATTTTGCAGAATGTCCAGATTTTTGGCTCATATATTTGGTCTGTTCCTCATAAAATTTGTTGTCTTTTTGCAAATGACTGGGATGATCGGATGATTGAAATCACTAAATAATGACATACATTTGAGGTTCAGACTTCAAATCCTTCAGAAAATGTATGTTAAAATGAACCCTGTTACTCTAGCAACTTTCTAAGTTTATAAGAGTAACATTTAAAATATGTCCCTATTTTTGGGCCATTGTCCCCCCATTTTGTCGGGCTTTGTCCAGATTTCTTGCACTAAGAAGTTAAGAGGTATACCTAAAGCATGCAGCAGACTTATTGACCTGTAGTATTTCTGGTCATCAGGCCAACCTGTCTTGGTCTGAGCTATGCTCTAGGAGTTATATTTGCTCTTTTCAGACTTTAGGTATTTTTGCTTATTACAGCCTATTGTCATATATTGCAAATAGTACAAAAGATAGTTTTCCCAGAAGTTATTTTGGCTGTTATTCTTTATGCCATCTATGTCTGTGCTTTTGCTGCTTTCAGCTGTATTAAATTTTCCTTATTTTTCACTTGGATATAATCTTATCACCACACTAGCTCTCACCTTTTCAACACATCAACCATCATGAATCTACCATCTTATTACCTGTAACAACCCCTCCTCACATACTACAGGATATAACTCACAACCTTGTCCACAGTTTCAGTTACACTAACAGACCAACAAACAATAAGCTATAACTATCTACCAGCCTACAAATATACCCATATACTTCATCTTTCTCACTGCTCCTACTGCTACCCTCGATCACATCTTATCTGGCCCCAATCCCACTGACCAGTCCCTTTCTCACCATCACCTGTATAATGTATCACTGTACCAAACACATCCACCATAATATGTTAAAGTATTAAGAGAAATGAACTGTGCAGTAAAACCAAAGTAAATATTCATGTAAAAAAGCAAAGACACAGATGCATGACTAAAGCAAATACTTTTATTGCCACAAATACGGTAAGTGCTTTCAAACTCTAAAGTAGTGCTTCATCCGACCATGTTAAAAAGAACCATACACTTAAATAGTAAAACCATCCTTAATGCTCCCAGCCCACATCATTACTGCATTCAAATGAACTAATCATAATGATCTACCAATAAAATATTAAAATTACTTAAAAAGCTGTCTCCTTTTTAAGGCAGGTTTTAAAGAGATCTTGCCATTCAGTCCTGGAGATTTGTCTGCCTGTAAAGTAATAATCCAATGCAGTTCATGTTTTTCAGTGTAATTCCTAAAAGCACCCTTACGTTCACTCATCAATGTTCTTTCAATCACCCTAAATATAAGAGTGATGATCTCTCCTTTCAATAATGTGCTTAGCTTTGGAATTTCTGGGATCCTTCTTCCGTACACAATACAAATGCTCCCTAAAGCGCTCTGCAAGAAAGCGATTAGATTTTCTATATAAAATCTTACACATTTCAAGCAGTTAGCAATATATATGACATTACTGTAGTACAATCACCTTGTGGCTGGAACTTAAACTTAGTGCCTGTTAACGGATGAACAAAAAGGTTTGAAGTGTTAATATAGCAAATAATTGCATTTATTACAGGGATGTGGATTTCCATGGTGTTTAGTTTGTGGTTGGCTCTAACCAGGGAGGAGTTGATTAATGGTGTAGAGCAACGGTCGCCCATGTTAGTAATGACCAGGTCAAGGATGTTGCTACCTCTAGTGGGGGTAAGAATGAGCTGGTTCAGGGCACTGGAATTAATGAATTCCAGGAAACGTTGGGCAAGTGTATTGGTACATGAGTAGTTTTCCCTGTTAATGGAGGGGTAGTTGAAGTCACCCAGTTTAAGAGTGTTAGGATGGACCCTAATATTCTCCAGGGTGCTTAGGAACGTGACGTGTGAGTCTTGGGACATGGTTGGGGACCTATAGCAGGCTATGACCTGAATTGCCATCTTACCCAGTGTTAGCTGCACCTGAAGTATCTCTGATGCGTTATGTTGGGCCACCAGTCTGGAGGCGTGCGCATCCTTTATGAATATGGAAACACCACTGCCTTTGGAGCTTCGGTCCAAGTTCTGGGGCTGAAAAGTGTGGAATGAGTTATAGCCTGGTAGTACAGGGGTGCTTTCTGCTGCATTGAACCAGGCCTCTGTTACAGCACAAATGTCAATGTTCTCCATTTTAAGGAGTGCTTTGTGCAAGTGCATTTTGAGATTTAGACTTCTAGCGTTGAGCAGCATGAGCCTTACACTGCATTTGTTTGTGGCTGTTACGGTGGTAATTTGGTCTTTGGAACACTGCCTAAAAAAAGGCACTATAGGCATGGGAAGAGCCTTGGTCAGTATCCAGAAGTGCGGGGTGACAGATGCAGGCTATCTCTGGCAAAGCATCGAGGTCTGTCAATCATGTCATCCCAGGCAGACAGATATTGGATCCCCTTAGAATGATACCAGAAACTTAGCCAGTTGTTGAAATCAGTCATGTTCTACTTGTACTGTGGTATCATTCTGGGTGATGGTAGGAAGCTACTCAGGGCTAGGGTCTTACCCGCCTGGGCAACATAATCCGAGAACTCCTCCATGTCTCTTTTCATGTAGTTCACACACACAATGATAGAGTCATATTTGTACCTGCTGTTGAGGGACTTGAGTGCATGTGTTATGTGGTGAATCCTGGCACCTGACAGGCAGCTGACTTTTACTTTCTCCTTATTCAACCTAGTGAGTGGGACATCAGTGTGCCTCACTATCGAGTCACCTATGACTAGTGTGTTGGGCATGCTGTTTTGCCTTATGGGCTTTGGTTGAGTGGCACACTACTATTTAGGAGAGTTATGTGTCTCATGATTAGTGTTGTGTTGTGGTGGTTGAGTAAATACAGCAAGCCCTTTCCTGATACTCTAAAGAGCCTAGCCCATGTAGGAAGGAAAAGTGACAAATATTTGTGTGTGTGTGCGTGCATGTGAGTGCTCGTCATCCCTTGGATGCAGTTAGTATTAGGGAGGTATTCCTTTTTTGTCTAAGAGTTTCCAATGTTTGTCATTAAGTTTACCAGAATCCATGTGCTGTTTTTAGTTGACCAGGTTTCTAACCTCTGGCAGTTGCTTTTTTTTTGTTGTACTCTTGATTTTTTCTGATATTAAAATTATTCTATTTTTTTTTATTTATTTGTTAACTTTTAAACAATAGTCCAATATGTCATCACCTCAGTTTCAGATTTTTGTCTGGTGTCCTTCCTCTTTTACATTAAAGCAATAATTCCTTTTCTCTATTATAATTTTATACATTAGTATAGACCCAATATCCAAAGTTGCAAGTTATAGTCAGTTAGCTAGATATATCACCTGTGACCCAAACTGACACAGCTAATTGATGCTTACTCCTTAAAGGAGAACCACACCTAATGACTGAAAAAAACATGCTTATTTCATCATGTCTCAATGTTTCCTACATTTTAACATGACTTTGGGACTGTATGTACTATTTTTTATATTTTTAAATGTAATTCCAGAGTCTGCCCACATGGGGTCCAGCATCTTGATTTTTTTAGTCTACTACTAGGTATCCCACAATGGAGTGTTTGGCTTTAAAATATTACATCATAGCCCTAAGCTCCTGTCAGTGCATTGACTTTATATGTGTTTTCACACATACCCTGCTTTCTTTAGTCATTCAGGTTTAATTACTATTTCTTGGTTTTCAATGACTACTTAAAAGACAGACGGGGATAATCAGACAGAACAGTATTCTCAGTGCCTGCTACTTATTTTTCTTTCTAAAGTCGCTAATTTTCATTCTTCTGCTATGCCTGAGTTGTAGACCTTAAACTCATCTCCTCTCCCCCTAAACATCTCCAATGCCAAAGGAAATTTGAACTGTTTACTGCTGTGATTAATAACTTCAGGCACTGTTTACTTATGCAAGCCTTTTCCTACAGTCAGCAGGACACCATAGACTCTTTCTGTCCTCAAACTAATCTACACTCAGTACTAATTTTTTAACACGTTGCTTGGCAAACCTTACAACTTAATTTTGCAGAAGTTCATAAGAAAGCAAAATTATTAAATAATTATGTCACAAAGACTGTAAAACCTAGAACATTGTTTTTCAATATCACTGTGAGGCTCTTAAGAATACTTTTGCATTAACATGCATTTTCTAAACAACAATCGTTCAAGATTGATGTATCATATTATTGATTTCCAGTAATCACCATTACTTTACCTGAGCAAAAAGAAAATGATGGACAAGTCCAAAGTATGATTACAACATCAGGAGCATTCTGCAAAAATCAGATACACAGGAAATATATTGTCTCGGGACATTTACTTCTTACTGTAGTGCTGTCTGCATTTACTCCCTGCAATTTGTCTCTTACAACTGTAGGACTTTTTCAAGTTTTCTGGAATATGTTTTAAAACAGTAAATCATTCCTAATGCATCAGCTCAGATTTTTTTCACACATTTTAAGTCAATATGCAGATCCTCATTCACAGTTTTGTTTCTGCCTTCGTTCACTGTTTTACTTCTGATCCCAGTCCCTTCAGTCTTTCAAAGCTTTGCTATGCAATGTGCATTCCTCTTTATACAGCTTCCCCACATGTTGTTGTCTTTTGACTTTTCCCAGTTAGGGGTCGCCACAGCAGAACTCCGGTCCGCTAATGATTGACAGTAGATTTTGACGAACACCGAGCTGCCAGCTCGACGTTCAACCTTCAACTAAGGCACGCCCATTTACGCATGTCTTTTGAATGCCCACCCAACCACGGGGAGAACATGCAGACTCCACACAGAAGGCACTCCTCGCACTCCAGCTGAGAATCGAACAGGAGAACTTCTTGCTGAGAGGAAACAATGCTACCGCTGCACCACCGCGGATGATTATTACTATTAACTCACTTTATTTATTTATTGACATTTGATTACTGGGAAAGTTTGATGAGGTAGGCCCAGGGAGGAAAGTTCCAAATTATTACAAAACATTTTAAGAACAACAATTTTACAAACAATAAAACAAAAACATCTGCAGTTTAAATAATTAAAACAAATTAGACATAATATAAAAACACTGGTTAAGAACTGATACAAATTAAATAAATATTTAATATTATGAGAAATTTTAGACAGTTTGTAAAGAAATTAAAGGTAAGTTGGTCTAATACAAACAGGAATTGCAGTATGAAGTGAGGGAAAAACAGGCTTATGGTATATATACTTAGAGAGAAAGTTATGAGAAAAAATGTTGTATAAGTAAGGACGTAGAAGGGAGAATAAAGAGGTATAAGGAATGAAAAGATACTTGTTCACACCTAGGGATATATTTTTTTTCTGGTTTTGAACAGATTTCAGCTAGGAAGTCCTTCAGAGTGGTTTTGAAAGATGGAAGGGAGGGTATTGACCTGATGGATTACAGGTAAGGAGTTCCAGGCCTTAGCAACCTTGTACGAGTACAGACAATACCCAGCAGATTTGATATGTTTGTAGATAGACAGGAGTTTTTGGTCACTGAATTGTAGTGACCAACTAGGAACATAGCTGTATAGAATGTTTTTTAATGCTGGATAGGCAGATGAATGCTGGATAATTTTATAGGTTGAAAGAAGCTATGTATATGTTACCTGATGAGGCAGTTCTAACCAATTTAGACTTTTTAGTGCTATACAGTGGTGGTTTCCGAAAGGGGTATTTGCTACAAATTTAACAACTTTGTTATAGCACTGAACAAGTTTTAATTTTTGTGAAGCCTGGAGGTTAGTGTAGATAGGAGTGCTGTCAAGAAATATGGAGAGGAGATAAGTAGTGGCAAGTGTAGTTTTAGTTGCATTGGTAAGAAAGTTTTTGGCTCTGTAAAGTGATCTTTTTTGGGTTAAGCACGAGTTGTGAGTTCATAGGTTCATAGGTTCATACTAGGCTCTCTGCCCGAGGGCATTTACAAGCCTAGCCCATCGTTTTGTGGCTTACGCCACCCCTTTAGTATGGGGAACTATACTCCTTATTTTGCTGTGCCTCTGTCTAGCAGTGACACTGAGGTGAATATGACATCCTGGCAAGTAATCAGCATAGTTTCATAGGTTAGTACTAGGCTAACTGCCCTTGCGAGACATTTTAAGCCTAGCCAATTATCCCTTGTGAGATTCAAACCCTGCACCTTGTGTTTGTAAGGCAAGCACCTTAACCATTAGGCCACCCTCCCAATACGTTATGAAGCCATGTTTTAGTGGCTGCTAAAGCTTCCTGAGTAATTGTTTTGGAGGTGCACCACATTATCAGAAGTGCAAATGAGAGTGGAATCATCTGCGTATTGTATTACAGTGGCCTGTTGTGTGGAAGTCTAGATGATGATGTTGGTGAAAATGTTAATCAGAAGGGGGACCAAGTATAGAGGCTTGTGGTACACCGGTGCTGACTGCGAGCTAAGGAGAGAGCATGGAGTGCCATTTTGCTGACTGATACCTATGGGAGAGGTAGCTATTGAACCACAGAAGGGTGGGCTGAGAGAAACCTAGTGTGGACATTTGAAGTAGAAGTTTGCTGTGACAAACTGTATTGAAAGGTTTAGACAAGTATAGAAATAAAGAAGAGACTAGTTTGCCATTATCTCTAGCTTTATTGACAATATCTATATAGATTAGAAGGGCAGTGCTAGTATTATGGGAAAGATGGAAGCCGTGTTGTGTAGGGGAGAGGAGTTTTTCCTGTAGGAGATAGCCTAGCAATGTTTTCTGACCACATTTTTCAAATATTTGGGTGAGGGAAGATAAGCCTGGTCAACGTAACAAAACAAAAAAACAGAACAGACCTGCTTGAATATAAACAACTGCGGAACCAAGCTAAAAAAGCAAATTATACTCGACAAAAAATCTTTTTTCCTTAAATCTCAGCAGAAACAAACACACAACCCCACAAAATTCTGACATAGCATTAACCACCTCCTAAAGCCCAGTAAATCTTCCACTCTATCCCCACACCACTGCAAATGTTACAGATAGCCTAGCCTCACAATTCAACTCACACTTCATCATCTCTATAACATCCCTCATACAAAATGACCCCAGTGTGCCACTAACCATCCCAAATCCCATAAATTCCCCTAATTCTTGCAGTATATCACCAGTCCAGACTAGCTACATCAAAATGCTTCTCACAAAACTTAAACCCTCATCCTCTGCTGCTGAATTTTTAAAGCTAGCTGCTCCATCTATCTGCCATCTTGTATCCATTCTCATTAATCATTCCATCTCTGAGAAGTATGTTCCCACTATCTGGAAAATTTCACATATCATACCCATACCTGTCAACCTTCAGATCAGAGAATCAGGGACAGAGGACCTTAAAATCAGGGACATTTAGGGACACCTAATTAACATAAGATATGCATATTTAAATAAGTGCATTAATGGACACACCCACCCATTTGTTCAATTACACAAAGACAAGGCATCATTTTAAGCAATTTTTTTTATCACAGAATTATATACATAGACCTGTCAAAATAGAGAATTATTGATATTTTTCAGAAAACTGTATAACATTAAAGTAAGACATGCTCAGCTCACCCGCTCCCCTCACACATACCCTTAAAGACAGGTGCTTAAACACTTATAAAACACATATGCTTAACATGGAACGGAAGCAATACATGGAATAAGGCAAACACATTCAGAATATTGATTCAACTTCAGCACCTTGTTAGGTGGAGGTAGTTTCTGCAGCTGATGCCGTGGAGGAATGTTCTTTGTTATAAGTTGCTTTTTTTGCTGCTTCCAGCGTGTCCTTAGGATGTTTTACACAGTAGCAGTCACTGTCCTCATTCATTCTGCTTCACTGTTTGAGTGAGGCAAACAGAGAACACTTCTCATTAGCTTTTGAAATGTTGGGAGGTCTTGTACTGTAGGGCTCCCAAGCACCATCGACCAGTACTTTAAAAAATTAATTGTGTCAGATCCGTATGACCAGTCAGTCATCTGATATACTGAAAACTCATCTATCAGTTTGCATCGCTCCACTCGTGAACTACAAAAAACGAGACGAGTGCCAATATCTGCTATACCAGTTGAAGAAAGCTGCAGTTTCACAGCTGGATCCAATAAACTGGCCATGTTCTGCAGCAGGGGATCTTTTGCAGGGAAATGCTTTTTCATTTTTAATAGCACTGCAGATTAAAATTACTTGGCTCTCTTGAATACTTTCTGCTACACTGTAGTACCCGCAATATCATCCAAATTTTCATCCAAATATGTTTTGGCATCAGGGCCAATACGAATTTCACTGTCTTCTAAGATGCTGTCTCGAACTTCAAGAATTGCATCAATACTACTAATATTACCCAAAAACTGCCTTGCAATTAGTGGTTTCAGTACCCTATTAGCATATGCCTGCAGTACTTTGCGGATGCCATTATGCAATGTGATCAATTTGCTTTCCCTGCTTTGCATTTGCATGTTGAAGTTATGCAGTGGTTCAATGGCATACTGCAGGAAGAGGAATGCCAGCTTAATGTCATGGCTCTGCAGTCTCTCAGCTATGAGATCCACTTTAACAGACAGTGGTTCATATGACAAGAAGCATGATCTCAGGGTGGGCCACAAGGCAAGCATTCTTTTTATGACTTTTGACAAATAGCCATCGAGTGGGGGCATATCTGATAATTTTGAGCGGTTCAATATCTACAAACAGTGCAAACTCCTTAAGCTTCTGCTGACGCTGTGCACTGCTGGAAAAGTGATAATAAATGTCAGCTATGAATTCCTCTACAGGTACAGCCATTGCTTTTACACCAGATGTAATACATAAATCTGCAATGTGGCATAAGCAGCCCATATTGAAAATATGTGGATTAACCTCTTTTATTCTAGATAGCACCAAATTCCGCTTACCAATCATGGATGCAGCATTGTCTGAAGAATAAGCCACCATGTTGGTCACAGGAATGTCAAACTTGCTCAGAGTCTGCATTACACAGTCATAAATGGCTTGGCCAGTTCCACTGATACAAGCATGCATGTCAAGTAATGTTACAACATTTTTAACAATGTCATGGTCTAAAAAAACAAGTAAAATCACAAGCAACTTGTCATCCCCCATATCTGTACTCTGGTCGAGGTACAAACAGTATGGCACTTTCTGACAAACTTGTGCGACACCCTGCTGATATCTTGACTCCATTACATCTCTTAAAATGTGAGCAGCCATTATTGGTCCACAGGTCATTTTTTGTACCACTTCTGGATCCATGTAGTACCTCTTCATGTACTTCAGGAAATGATCCCCAGTTGTAAACGGCAAGTTGTGTTCAGCAAGTAGGCTCATAAAGGCTACTTCAGCCTCCAACACTTTAGCAATGGTTTGCTGAGTGGCAAACATTTCTGTCACCTTCCTTCCATTTGACTGTTTGGTGCTCATCTTGTGCTTCTCAGTGTCCATATGCCACTGCAGATCATTCCTCCCTCCATGTCAGACATTAATATTAGTAGCACAGTCTTACAAAATGCATAGCCTGGACCACACCTGCTTTCCATTACCCAGTCAAAGGTGACCTTCCAGCTGCTTTGGAATGTTGTCATTCACTTCTTCTTTTCAGAGGCAGCATCTTCAAAGAAAGGGGGGGTCTTAATTAGAAGGCTTCAAGGTAATTCACAGGTGTGCTGTGATTACACTTTTACTTACAATAAATGAAGCTTGTATTATGGCAAACAGGCAAAAAAAATTCTTACCCTTCTGAGTTGTTGCACTATAACAGTGTAAAAAACTTTGTTTTGCAGCCCATTCCATTATGGCTTCTACCGTGCTGTTCTGTGATTCAGCCATGACTTCGCTTCTGAAGAAAATTATTGATTCAGATAAAAGATGAGAATGCAATCCATCGACCTCTTTAAACGTGTGTAACTCAGTAAGACTGAGTAATACACAAGACCGTACATAGTCAAAATGTGAGTAAGCATTATTGCAAGACAATAATGCAGCCGGGAAAACCTATTTCAAGAATAACTCATAAATAACTCATAACACATCCAAGAAAAAACACATAGCAAATATTTCATAACATATTCAGGAAAATCTCATTACTGCAAATGACTCCATCCAAATAAAAGGTCATTCCTGCAAATAATTCACAATGCACGCAAGGCCATTGTTGCAAATTATTTAAAATGTCTGAGAAAATGCTTATTGCAAATTATTTATAACAGACCAAAGAGAAAGCTCATTATTGCAAAAGATTCATAACAGAACAAAGAGATAATTCATATTTGGAAATGATTCATAACAGACACAAGAGAAAGCTCATTATTGCAAATGATTCATGACAGAACAAAGAGTAAGCTCATTATTGCAAATTATTCATAACAGAACAAAGAGGAGGTTCATTATTGCAAATGATTTATGATGCACACACGAAGTGCATACAAGGAGCTACAAAGCTAACAAAACATCTGGCTAACAAAGTTCGCAGATGACTGCAAACTGGGAGCCATCATTAAATCCCCAGATGATGTGGATATGAAGGTCTTACAGAAACAGATGCTTGGTGCCAGAGCCATGGGCTCAAGCTCAGTGCCAAGAAATGTATAGTTATCCCGTTTGGGAAAAACATGTACCCGTGAATTATCACATAGGTGGCAATACACTAAACACTGAAAGGGTGATAAGAGACTTAGGGACACAGGTGGACAGTGGTCTCACCTTTGATAACCATATTGCCACAACAGTCAGGAAATCCTTCTATGTAGCACACATCATCACTAAGGGCTTTTCATCCAGAAAAAATGAGGTCATTGTCCCACTCTACTCATCCCTCATTAGACCCATTAAAGAATACAATGCCCCATTTGGTATGTACTGTTACTTTACACAACACTTTGAAAATGAAGACAAATAGTTCTTTCTCTCTTTCAGTGGTTTTTATTATCTACAGTACACACGTGTGGGAGCCTCATGGAAAGTGTCAGGGAGACTCCCAGAACAAAGGAATAAACAAACTTATATACTGGTGATATTGCTGACAGTACAAAAATATAAAAAAATGAACTAATTAGGTCATTATACAGGGCAATTAACCAATCAAAGATTTACCCGTAAACATAAGACAATTCACATCATCATGTCTCTGGGCAAAGAAAGAAAATCGGATGCACTTCCATAAAAGGCACATTTCCTGCTTTCAGGGAGACTCTTGTTTTTCAGTATTTTCTTGTTGCTCAGAGTTCATTCAAAGTTCACAGTACACAGTACATTTTAATACATACAAACTGTCACATACTCAATTCCCTCAAACACATGCTTTGGCTGTTCATATTCTACAATCCCCTGTTTGATGCTGTGTAAGCATCACCATTTAACCTATCATACACTTGTCCCAATTCTAGCATAACCATGCTACTGGTCTTTTCATTATTAGAAGACATTGCCATTTTATCATCTATATTCATAGCTGCAGGCATATAAAACTTAGGCACTTTCTTCACAGTTTTTGAAGACATTAATTTCAAGATCAGTGCTTTGATTAGGAATAAAACAAGAAAAGCAACAATTGCTAATACTGCAATTAATAAGATCAACTTCAACAGTCCACCTCCCCAGCCTGAGAACAGGTTGGTTAACCATGTCCATGTTGAACTATCGGCCTCTTTGGCCTTCGAGAGTTCAGAAATTCTTTGAATCACTTCAAGATGACTTTCAATTTTGTGCTGATTATCAGGAATAAATGTACAGCACTCCTCCTGGATTAAAGTACAAGTTCCTCCTTTCACCGCTAGGGTGAAATCGAGGGCCATATGGTTTTGGAGTACTACAGCTCTCATAGCAGTCAATTCATCAGTCACTAGTTCTAAGGCAGAAAATGTAGCATTGCTTAAAATTTCAAGCAATTTAGATAGCTTTCTCAGTTCCAAAATTGATTTCACTGCTCCGTATGATGGAATTATACCAGCCCATGATATGACGTCATCACCCAAGTCCATGTGAGACAGTCCTTTGGTGCTAGCGGGAGCTAAATCATGGTGATAGATCCATGAAGCATCAACGTGACCTACAGGATTGGTAGGCTTCTTGACCTCTCAAACATTCCAAATTTTCCCTTTAGGTAATGCAGATACATGTCAAATAGCTGGAACTAGGTAACCAGGAAGCAGCTGCCAGACCATTTTCCTGGCAGCCATTTATATGCTTTTCTTCCGCACACAAAATAACAATTTTCTACTTTAATGATGATGTTGATAGGCTTCAAACAATCCCCGGCGTCCTGCAGTCCTTGGAATATTTTTGAATAAATAGTTTCTATTTTCTGGGAAAAGTTAGCTGTAGAGTTTTTAACAAGTCTTTTTACAGGTGTAAAATCTGTTACACAACCCAAATTGTCTGCAGTGCAGTTATGTACCAATGTTTTGTTACAATGGCTCCACCCGACTCTAGTTTTACCAAGTTTTTGAAAACAAACAGTTCCGTTTTGGCGGAGGGACAACTGCAATGCTATCTTGTCCTTTGAAATAACATCTAATGTATCATAGATCAAATTCATCCAGGTTTCATTAACCCCTAAAGGGGCTATATTTAGCATCAATCCCCCATGAACAGTAGGAATAGCAGTGCAAATCCAGCAGTCCGAGATATTGAGGGATGACGCATAAGCATATTTAATGGCTTGGTAGGTGTTGAAAGGTGGATGCCATGCTGCACGTTTGGCATGCGGCATAGTTGGAGTAGGAAATAGAAATGGCCACAGTAAAAATATCAAAACGACAAGAATAACCACCAAAATAGTTGTGCAGTACCTTTGTGGAAATGGTGATTGCACCTGTATTGTGTCGGGAGGATGAGGTTGACCAAATAGATAAACGTCAGGCGTTGTCAGTTGCTGGTACAGTATGACTTTGAGTATGAGTAGCAATAGATGGAGAATCAGGAGTAGCAAAAGGTAGAGGTTGTTGCCCTTCCGATGGGATGACCTTCTTAACGTGCGATATGTGAATCCAGGTGGGTGAGCCTTGTAGTCGAACCGCTGATGATGTCATCAGTAGAACCAAGAAGGGCCCCTTCCAGCATGGTTGGAGCACTGATTTTTGAGAGAATGACTTGACATATACCCAATCTCCTGGTTGTAGCGCCGAGGACAGGAAAGACTCAGGGATATGTTGAGCCACTGCTACCTGGCAATGATGAAACTGTAAAAAAGAAACAAGAGAAGTGCAATACCTAAGAATATCATGATCAAATGCATCATACTCAGAAAAGGGTGGTGGTGGAGTCATGGACATACGCATAGGGAGACCCATGAGGATTTAATGAGGAAAAAGACCTTTAGTAGGATGTACTTGCACTCTCATAGAGAGTAGGGCTAACGGTAGGGCCTGTACCCAAGTGAGGCCCATTTCAGTAGTAATTTTAGCTAGTCTGGTTTTCAAAGTCTGATTCATGCGTTCAATAATACCTGATGCCTATGGTCTATATGGACAATGAAATTTTAGAGTGATGCCTAACATTTTACACAGTGAATCAATTAACTGAGCAGTAAAATGTGTTCCACGAGCTGAATATATTTGACAGGGAACACCAAAATGAGGTATCAATTCATAACAAAGTTTCTTAGCAACTGAAATAGCATCATTCTTAGTGCATGGATAGGCTTCTAACCACCCAGAAAAAACATCAACAACAGTTAAAACATATTTGAAATGAGCACAAGGCGGAAGTTCAATAAAATCCCATTGCAAAGCGCAAAATGGTCCCAATGGTTTTGGCAGTGGTTGTGTGGAGCCATAGTGCCTTTTGAAATGTTATACTGTAAACAAGTGGAGCATGTGCTCAAAAAATGCTGTACAGAAGCAGAAAGTCCTGGGGCAAACCAGTCTTTTTGGATTTGTTTTATTAGTGCTTGTACCCCAACATGAGCTGGCAAGTGATATGCTTTAATAAGAGAATTTAACATGGACATTGGGCAGACCAGTCTGCCATCTGGATGTTGCCAAATAATATCAGAGCATTTAAAACAACCTTGAGCCAGCCATGGTTTCCTTTCTGATTCTGGAGCTTCATCCTGTAAAGCTTTCAACACTGTGGTATCAGAAGTAACTATTGGTTGCAAAGGCTGCAAAAAATGTCCCTGAACAGTTTGTGAGAGAGCAGCCTGTTTAGCAGCCCAATCAGCTAAATTATTGCCCTTAGTTTCAAAAGAGTCATTAGATTGATGGGCTGCACATTTAACATCAATTTCAGATGGTAACAATAAGTCCTGTAACAAGTTATTAATATAAAAATGGTTTTTAACGGGTGACCCGGAAGAAGTTAAAAACCCTCGTTCCTTCCATAGTATACCAAAATCATGAACAACACCATGGGCATAACAGGAGTCAGTATATATAGTAACAAACTTGCCCTTAGCTATTTTGCATGCATTCGATAATGCCACTAGTTCTGCAGCCTGCGCAGAAGTGCCTGGGGGTAATCGTGATGACCTTAAAACTTCAGTCGGAGTACAGACTGACCAAGCTGCTTGGAATTCTCCGGAGTTTGTTCATAAGCAGGATCCATCAACAAAGAAAACCAAATCAGGATTTTGCAAAGGAGTGTCATACAAGTGTAACCTAGGAGGAAAAACAGAGTTAACTACAAGCACGCAATCATGTGGTTCGCCCTCATCTGATGTTGGTATTAAAGATGCAGGGTTCAGTGGTGGGCAGCGTATGACTTGCAGGGTGGGGTTATTTATTAAACTTAATTCATATTTAGTAAGACGTGCATTTGAAAGATACTGTGTTTTTGTTTTCAAAAGTAACACTTGGACTGCATGTGGGACTGCTAGTATAGTATCATGTCCCAGGGTTAGTGGAGCTGCCATGTCACCCAAGACAGCAGTGGCTGCCACGGCCTGTAAGCAGGCTGGGTAACCAGAGGCAACCGGATCTAGTTGAGTGCTGTAGTAAGCAATAGGCTGGTAGCCTCCAGTGTGTTGCTGGGCTAAGAGACCCAAGGCAGTTTTGTTTCGCTCACAGCAAATGAAAACAAATGGTTTGGAATAATCTGGCAACCCTAAGGCAGGAGGATTTACCAAGGCTGTCTTGATAGCCTGAAAAGCCTCATTGTGTTGTGAAGTCCAGGGTAAAGGTTCCATAATATCCTTTTTTAGGAGTTGTAACAGGGCTGCTGAAATTTCTGAAAAATTAGGTACCCACTGTCTGCAGTATCCTGCTAGGCCAAGGAATACTCGAAACTGCCTCTGAGTTACAGGGCATGGGGCCTTTTGAATAGAAGTTATACGATCTGGGAATATTTGACGAGAACCCATTGTAATAATATGTCCCAAATACTGCACCTTTTCCTGACAGAATTGTAATTTCGATTTATTTACTTTAAACCCTCGTGTAGCCAAAAAGTTTAACACTAGAAGGGAATTTTCCCTACATGAGTTACTGTCTGGCAAAGCTATAAGAATATCATTCACATATTGGACTAGAACTGAACGTGATGGTAGTTACAGATCTTGTAGCTGTCTATGCATCTCTCTAGAAAATAAGGTTGGGAATTCTACATATCCTTCGGGCAATCGAGTCCAAGTATACTGCTGTCCTTTGTAGGTAAATGCAAACAAATACTGACTATCGGGATGTACTGGAATAGAGAAAAAGGCTGATGAAATATCTATTACCGTAAAACATTTTGCAATAGGTGGAATACAGCTCAAAATAGTTGCTGGACTTGGTAAGATTGGGAAAACAGGCAAAACAGCTTTATTAACTTCCCGCAAGTCTTGCACAAATCTGTAAGCTTGTTTGCCAGGTTTTATCACCAGTAATATTGGGGTGTTACATGGGCTGGTGGTGGGTACTATGATCCCTTGCTGTTCTAATGCAGAAATAACAGGGGCAATACCAGATATAGCCTCAGCTGTCAAAGTGTACTGTGGTAACCTTGCACCTGGTTTTAGGGTTATTTTTACAAGATTAGCTGAGGTCAGAAACCCTACATCACTGTCACGAGTAGTCCACAGGTGAGAGGGTAAGGAATGTAAATACTCGTTTCTGTCAGAAGTTGGCTGGATACACATCATCTGTAAAATTACGGAGTCATCTAAAGCTGCCAGGGTACTATCCTGTTGGTCTGAGAGTACTTGGAGATAAACTCCATCAGCTGTGCAAAAAATGGTGGCCCCCATTTTGCATAGCAAGTCTCTTCATAATAGATTTAAAGGTGCTGACGGTCCTACTAAGAATGCATGGTTATCCTGCAGAGGTCCCAAAGTTACTGGGGCTGGAACAGTTTCAGAATACTCAATAGGTATACCAGAGACACCCACCCCTCTAGTTATTTTGTTGGAGAGGAGAACATTCATGGCTACTTTGCCAGCTAGCATGGATTTAGTCGCTCTGGTATCAATTAAAAATAGATAGGGTTTATTTTTAACCAGTAACATAACATGTGGTCTATCCTGATCCACAGGAATAAAAGGACACAATTGCTGTTGTTTCTGTTCAGGGAACCTTCATTGTGGTTGCTGTCGATTTGACGGCGTCCAGTTAGAATTCCACTGTTGCGACGTATCGGTGTATGGTGCAGGTTGCTCAGCCAAATATGGACACTCATTTTTCCAATGGCCTGGTTGGCCACAATTGAAACACTCTGATTAGTAGAGTTCTGGGGTGGAGCCGACTGTGTTCCCTGCCAGTTTTGTCTAGTTTGATTTACTGCTCCTTGGCATCCACCCCTCCCTCTCCCTCGCCATCATCCTCTACCCCACTAACCAAAAGCGCGACACATTTGGATTTGTGCTTTGACTAATTTCCCCTGTAAATCCTTCTTTTCTTTAGCTAGATGGTCAGATAGGTATTGTACCTGTTGGACTAACTCATGTAGGCCTAAACTAGGCCAGTTTAAACACACTTCCTTTAACATGTCCCTCACCTGAGGGCGAAACCCATCTACAAAGGCAGCTGACAGCCCACTTTGTGCTGGTCCCTCGGTGGGCTCTAGGTATAGGGAATATGCCTCAAAGGCATCAGTGAGTCGATTTAAGTATTCGTCTATAGGTTCATCCTCTTTCTGTATGACTGATTTAATTTTCGACCAATTGGGGGTAGGTGGCACTATTACATTTGTAGCATCAACTATACGTTGCCTAATCACTTCAAATCCATTCTCCCCTTGTGTGTTGTGCTTCAATATTGGGGTAGGAACATTAGCATGATCCCAGATACGTTTCATGAGATCAGCTGGGACAGCGTATTGGAGGACAGCTCTAACCTCTTCTATGGTAGGATTTTGCAAACAAATATGTCCTGCCAATACGCGTTGAAACTTTGCTGGGTTATTATGAATAGGCGGAAGTGATTTAGTGATCGCTTGAAAATCAACTGCTGACCACTCCCTAGGTACCACTACAGTAGCTGGTTGTCTGGTATCTCTAGCATATGCTGGGTTTGGGACTTCTCTCAATGGGAATACTCCCTCTTCATCTGATGGGCTAGTGCCCGATTCAGAGTCAGAATCTGGATTAGATTTGTCCGGACCACTGTAGTCGTCTTTGTCTTCAATTACAATTGGACATTGTTTGTAAGTTTTACCCTTGTGTAAATATACGGCTTTTTTATTATAATATTTTTTTGACTGGCTAGACCTAGGGTCAAAAAGCATTTGTGCTTTTCTTTTCTGCTGTTTTTTGTCTTTGAATGGGTTAGTCTAGGTGATGGTTTACCTGTATCTGTTTGGTCAGGTTGCTCTATAGGCGGTCTGCTAGGCTGACCTCCCATTGCCTGAGTTCCGCTTCTAGAGTTGAGTTTGGTCTGCTCTTCTCCCTGCCAGCCTTCGCCCTCTGTTGTGGAGCTCACTGCTCTGTCTTGAACCTGTGAAGGCTGATATTGCAGTGGAGGGGCCGTAAGGGGTGGGGGGAACTAGAGGTTATCATCTTCAGATGATTCAGTTATTTGCAGTTTACTTAATTCTTGTACAGGATATAATCCCTTAAAGGGCGGTTCCTTTAAGCGTTTACCGTTTGCTACATCTAGATTACTCGCAGTGTGTCGCAGTTCCTTTATCTGCTCTTTTAGTTTCATTTGATTGTCCTTAAGACTAACGACCGAGTCCTTTTCCCTTTCTTTAGCTTCACACATCCAATCATTAAAAGCTGCCCAGCACAACCCTGGTATTCTTCCTTTCTTTTTAAATTTCTTTTGTAAATTAGTCAATATGTCTTTATTAAAACTACCATTTTCGGGAAAAGCAAGATCACCGTCATTTTTAGTAAGGGCGATCCACTGATTTAAAAACATACAACTGTCCCAGGACACATGATAAAACATATAACCAGCTGGTGTACCTCTTTCTGGCTCCGTTATTTTTCCCGCACTCGCTCCCATTTTCACTCAATAAGCTATACTTGCTTAACACAGGTTTAGCTAAGGCATTATATAAACATCTTGTTACCCCCACTATCATTCCTCCTTTCATACGTATGTCGCCAGTATTTCCGTATTAACCCACACTCATACTGCACATTTAATAGCAGAAGAGAAATGCATGCCACTTACCTCAAAACAACTGAATGAGAGAAATCATATCTTTTTCTGCATAAAAAAAATTTCAAATCTTTAAGGCAGGCAAATACAGAGAGATGAAAGAAACACTGCTGAAACAGAAAAGTCTGTTATGGGCCCTTTCATTAGCAGTATTTCATCCACTTCCTGACTGCTGCAGCTTGTTCTCAATTCAGATCCGAGTAAATGGCACCAATTGTTACATCACACAACACTTTGAAAATGAAGACAAATAGTTCTTTCTCTCTTTCAGTGGTTTTTATTATCTACAGTATACACATGCGGGAGCCTCATGGAAAGTACCAGGGAGACTCCCAGAACAAAGGAATAAACAAGCTTATATACTGGTGATATTGCTGATAGTACAAAAATATAAAAATGAACCAATTAGGTCATTATACAGGGCAATTAACCAATCAAAGGTTTACTCGTAAGCATAAGACAATTCACATCATCATGTCTCTGGGCAAAGAAAGAAAATCGGATGCACTTCCATAAAAGGCACATTTCCTGCTTTCAGACAGACTCTTGTTTTTCAGTATTTTCTTGTTGCTCAGAGTTCATTCGAAGTTCGCAGTACACAGTACATTTTAATACATACAAAATGTCACATACTCAATTCCCTCAAACACATGTTTTGGCTGTTCGTATTCTATAGTACCTTTCAAGACATCTGCAACAACTGGAAAGGCCACAGAAATACCTCACTAAAAGAATCACAGGCCTAAAGCAGATGCCATATGCTGACCGTCTAAAAAAACTCCACCTATACTCTGTTGCATATCATCTACTCAGAGGCAATTTCTGCTTAACATGCAAGGCCATGTCAAACCCAGAGCTGTTGGACATGCTACACTTAAAGAAATCCCAATCCCTCATAGCCACATGCTCTAGGGATCTAAACCTTGTCATCACAATGAACAAAACATGCTGGAGAGATAGGTTCCTGACCCAGAGACTCCCCGGACTCTGGAATAGACTGCCCATACATGTCAAGTACAGCGCCTCATTGGCCCTCTTCAAAAGGAATCTTGACGATTAGATGGGAGATAGGAAATTTACCCCCGGGATCATGTCAGTTGCCCTGTTAGACAGGTGTCCAGGGAAGTAAATATTCTGATAAGAAATAGCCAGGGAATTGTTATGGCTAGGCTTGTATAGGCCCCAAGGCCGATAGCCTAGTACCAACCTATGAAGCTATGAACTGACAAATCATGGATACGATTCTACACAGCATTACTTCAACCTAGTTCTTATTGCCAGAAATCAACCATTCCCTAACTTCCATTCTTACACCACTTCCTGCAAATACCTCACACCCCTCTCCTGTCCCATTTCTTCAATTTCTAACTGCCTCCAGCTAAATTCCACAGTCCTCCGCCCATCCCTCTTACTTTATATCTCTCACCTAATCTACATTTGTCAAATATTTTCCTACTCCTTAGGACTTAAATATGAAACACCTTCTCATACCTACCATACTCCTCCTTATTCTCTCTATCAATACCTCTTACCACTGCCACCTACCCAACCCATTCCATCTCTCTCCTACCTCCTGCACATACAACAAGCCATCATCTACTCACTCCGTGACTATCTCCCCAACTCTGTTTAACTTCCCCACTACATGTCTACACAAATTCTCTTTACTCCATATCCTCAACCCTACCATCAAATCTAAACTTAAGCTTTATATTCTCCACTTACCTATTACTATACTCTCTCTTCTCCCAAATAACCTACTCTGCTCTGGTGACATCCATCCCAGCCCTGGCCCATTCTCTTGCCCCAACACCCAAATTATACCCAACATTACTCCCACCCCTTCCTCCCCTCATACTTCCAACCATGCACATCCACAAACTCAAAATACATCCCTACCTAAGCACCTAACTATTTACTCTCTCAATATTCAAAGCTTATCTAACAAAATCACTGACTTACATGCATGGATAACTCACACTACACCTTATATTATTTCCTTGTCAGAAACTTGACTCAAACCACAAATTTCCAATAGCAAAATACTCCCACCAGGCTACAACATCTACCGCTTAGACAGAGTTCCCAAAAAAGGAGGTGGCATAGCCATTCTCTGCTCCAATAGCTTAAACCTCTCTCCCCTTCCGTTATCTCTTCCAGACTTCCACCCAGCTGAACTTATCATCACAGACTGTCACTTGAATCCCAGCAAAAAACTTGCTATTGCCTCCATTTATCTCCTCCTGGAAATAACCTGCCCATACTAGAAAATATCTTATCCTGGTTCTCCCACTCTGTACCCTATGAAACCCTTATCCTTGGAGATATGAACATAGACTGGTCCAAACTTATTTCAGACTCTCCACAACTCAGTATCAACTTGCATGGTTTCCAGCAACTAATCTCAGCCCCCACTCACTTTCACAAAACTCCTCATCCAGCACAACCATTGACTGGATCCTTACTAACTCCCCCCAATACTATCACAACCCTACTACCCTACCCGACTCCCTTAGTGACCATCTCCCTACCTCTGTTCTCAGATACTCCTGCCAAACTCCCAAATCACACCTTACTAAAGATTGCCGTACACTATCCCATTTTGATGCCAACCATTTTAACCATATTCTTGCTAGCATAGACTGGTCCATCCTTAAAGAACTACCTCTAAACAATGCAGTAAGTACATTCAGTAGCATCTTCTTTAACACGCTAGACTCTCCACTAGAAAGGTTAGAATAAAATCAAACCAGGCACCATGGCTTTCCAAAAAAACTCGGTCCATTATGCATCAAAGAGATAGAACATGGAAAGCTTGGACCAAAACTAAACAACCCTTACTACTCAAATTTAAACTAAGAAACCAAACAAAAAACATATTATAAATGATAAAAAGTCATACTATAGCTCAGCTCAGCTCAACAACAAATCCAATCCTTGCAAATTTTGGTCTACCCTGAACAAAATTCTCTCTCCAGGTAGTCCCGCAAACCCATCCCCATACCCAAATACATCCCCTCTGGAAACTGTTACCCTCCTTAATCAACACTTCATTAACAGTATTCAGAATCTCCTACCCTCTAAATCTAACTCTACTTCTGCACCACCTCCAAATCTTCTAAACTCAACTTCCTTTTCCTTTCACCCCATTCCCACATCCTATATCAAATCTCTCCTCCTTAAGCTCAAACCTTGTTCTCCCTCCACAGATAACCTACCTCCTTCCTTCCTCAAACCTGCTGCTGAATCTACTGCATACCCTGTATCTATTCTAATCAACAGATCTATCCTCAAAGCCACTGTACCCACCTTGTGGAAATCCTTTTTTACTATTCCATTACAGAAAGGTGAAAATTCCACTGACCCCTCTAACTACCGTCCGTCCCATTGCCCTTCTTTCTCCCCTCTCTAAAATCCTAGAAAAGTGTATCCACACTCAGCTTCTAAAGCACCTCCTCCAGCACAACCTACTCACCTCCACTCAACATGGATGCCGCCCCAACCACAGTACAACAACAGCTCTTCTATCTTTCACCCATACTATTGCCGAGGCTCTTGACAACAATAAACTGACTTCCTCTCTTTTCCTCAACCTTTCTAAAGCTTTTGATACAGTCACACATTATCTACTACTAACAAAGCTTGCCAACCTCAACCTATCTTCCACCTCCTTAGCCTGGTTCTCTAGCTACCTATCCAGTAGGCAGCAATCCATTAAATGGCTCTCCTCCTCCTCTCCATTCCTCCCTGTCCCAACTGGGGTGCCTCAAGGCTCCATCCTAGGTCCCCTCCTGTTTAATGTCTTCACTAATGATCTTTTCACTTCTTGCAAAGAATCTTCCCTCATTCAGTATGCAGATGATTCTACACTTATCTCAACCTCAAACAGTATTTCTGAGCTCCACTCCCTAACACAACAAGCCTTTCTATCCACTGAAAAATATCTTTCAACCTACTCATACTAAACCCAAAAAAGACTAAACTACTACTCTTCCTCCCCCCACTCTCTCAGCTTTAAACTACTTTTGCCATCAAATCCTCCAACAACACAGTTGTCCAACCAGACACCCATACTAAACTCTTAGGGGGTCATCATTGATGACGAACTAAAATTTAACCTCCACATACTCCAATGTATTAAGAAAACACATCAGAAATTGGGCCTACTCTATCGGAACAAAAAATTCCTAACCCCCAATTCTAGACTCACCCTAGGACCAGCTCTCCTCCTCCCCTCCCTCCTGTATACTGCCCCAGTTCTCACCAACATTCAGGCCACAACCCTAAACAAACTTCAAACATACCACAAAATAGCAAAATTTATTCCTAATTCCCCTTACAAAACTCATCACTGTATCTCACTAAACTCTCTCCAATGGCTAGAACTCCCCCAACAACTGCAGCTATCTCAGTTCCAAATATTACACTCTATTACCTACAAACCTTCAGCCTGCCCTTACCTTTCTTCCTTGATCTTTCCCTATACTCCATCTGAAACCTCCATACCCCCAGCTAGAAACTACTAGACATCTACCAACCCAAAAGAAAACATAGGCAAGTTGCTGTACAAACAAGCTTCCTCTTCACATCCACTCCATCACCCACTCCTCACACTTTAAAAATGAACTAAAAACTCATCTTCGGAACTCCAAAACCTGCCCCTGCTTTGACCCAACCTAATTCCCCCCTTTCTCTCTTTGGTGCCTCACTCTGCTATCTTTTCCACATCTCCCTGTAAGACAGGCTCATTTCTCCATTTTTTATTTTAAGTTTGGTGGATTTCACAGGAACCCCCTGTGTAAAATAGAACATTTGTACTTGTCTCTATACTTGCATGATTGTTTGCTTTCCCTCTGAGCCTGATGCATTTGCACACACACAGCTGTATTTGCACTCTGTGTAACTTGTATATATGTATGATCTACTATCTTAGACTTAATGACTGTACAATCGTGTAAACTTGTAATGTATTTGTATATCATCTATTTTGGTGCTTTTCTCCTTGGGTCTCCCATGAAAAAGGGCCCAAAAGCCCAGCAGGACCAACCTGGTTAACAAATGCCAATGAATAAATAAATAAAATAAAAAAATCATAGATCTCCTGTGAATCAACTCAAAACCTATATTCCTGTGTCAGTTTCACCAACAACTGGGTCCACACTTCTCAACTGTACAGATTTTCATAGAATGTTCACGTTTACCACATATTTTTGGTCTGTCCTCTTAAAATTCATGGTTTTCTGGATTTCTGTGGCAAATCAGTGAGGACTGAATTCACTAAATAATGACAACCATTTGAGTTTCATACGTCATAGCCTTCAGAAAATGCATGGTAACACAATACCTTTTATTCTACCAACTTTATACTTTTAAAAGAGTAATATTTAAAATATGTCCCTATTTTTGGGCTTTGTCCCCCCATTATTTTTTGGCTTTGACTAGAGTTTTCCCATATGAAAGAACTTTTAGGAGCAGTGAATAGCCTCGACAGAGAAGTCACAGGAGTATAACTTGTGTTAATAGTACATGGTGCAGCTGTCTCAAAGCATATTTTGTTTGCTTTATCCAGTTGCTGGCCACAGCCCCACAGTCAGCAGACTTTAAAGATAGAGGTAGCAACCAGGGATTGATCACTATGAGCTTTTTAATAAGTCCATCATGACACTAGTAATCAATTCTGTACTACAACTGCTAGATAAGATGCAATATTTTTTCTGCAACAAGGTAAGTAAAGTACTTGAAAAAACTGCCACTCAGAAAGGACACGTCATCACTGTAAAACATCATACAATGTATTGCTATCCATCAAATAAAAATATTCAAATATTTTGATAACCACAACCACCACAGAAAACTTTAAGTATACATAGTTAAAAATAAAACAAAACATTTGAAAAGTAAAAACTAAAAGATATAGATACTAAAAGACTAAAGCCAGAATAAAACTTGGCTGGAAAATGAACTTGAGAGATAATTTTGTCCCTAATCTAATGACAGACTGGAATATAAATGGGATTGACTATTTTACCTTGTATTCATAATCGTTTCAACTTATTATACAAACTTGCACAGCATTCAAAAATCACAACTGTAAGAATGTGATTATTTTATCAAGATCTACGGCAGTCTCTACAGAGTATTAATGTGGTTAACAAAAATGAATCCCCCCATCTACTTAATGCTTCTCTCACTAGTGATATGATCAGGTATATGCTTGTCATGTTAGCACCTTCTAAATCAAACAGTACTCAGAATTCAAACAGATTACTTCACTGTTGTCAGATAAATAAAATCCACAATAAATAAAAACCTCTGGAACAAACAACCACTCTGAGCAAAAAAATATAATAAATGCTTTATTATGCAAACCCTGTACAAACCACACTACAGAGAAAAAGTGCAATATCTAAATTTGAAGAGAATCTAGCAAGATGTCAAGAAATGATCTGCATATTCCAAAAAATGTTTAAAAATGTGTTACTTCTCTTCCCCAGCAATGATGTTTAGTAGGTAAAGAAAAATTCACACACACACACACACACACACACACACACACACACACACACACACACACACACACACACACACACACACACACACATCCACACCCACACACAGACACACACACACACACACACACACACACACACACACACACACACACACACACACCCACATCCACACCCACACCCACACACAGACACACACACACACACACACACACACACACACACACACACACACACACACACACACACACACACACACACACTGGCTGAAAAACAGCACTTCACTTTTTTTCCCCAGATAAATAAGTCAATGCAATATTTATAAATATTAATGGAAACTTAAACTTATTTCATTTTGTTTAGTTAAGCAGAGTACTACTTCACCAGTAGTTAACTATGAACCACAAATTCTAAGATGTTTTTACAGCTGTAAATCATAAATCCTAGGAAACATAAAGATTGTTAAATTCATAAAATACAAGATAGAATAATTGTAATGTGAGCTCTATGGTACTGAGGAAACAAATCCTGACTGCAACCCCATTCTTCCAAGTTATATCACATGCCACAATATTTGGAGGAGCAAAACAATCTGGCTGAAATAAATGGCCAATGCAGGCTGACCCAGTGTAGTGGAAGGGAGAGTGGTAGACAGCCAGCGTTGTACTAAATAAAAATCAAATCACCTGTTAGGGACTGCAGGCATGTTTGTGCAGAAAGACTAAAAGAAGGTGCAACCTCTTGAAAGAATGCTTGGTCACTCTAGGTTCACAGGTGTGTACTAGGCTAATGGCCCTGGAGCCTTTACAAGCCTAGCTCATAGAATTACCCTGGCATCGAGCCACCCAACCTTAGTTCCCAGTGCCTCTGTTGAGTACAGCCACTGGAATGATCCCGGTGGTGAATTTTCTATTTCCCATCCACTCATCAAGATCTCTTTTGAAGAGGGCCAGTGAGGTGCTCTGTTTGACATGTATGGGAAGTCTATTCCATAGCATGGGCAGTCTCTGGGTTATGAACATGTTTTACACCACTGGATGGCTAGCCCTGCCACAACAATTCTTCCATACAATACATTCATACAAACAGACTCATACCTGTGGTCAGTTTAGTGTGCCCAATGCACCTACTGTATGCCTTTGGGAAGAACCCTGCACAAACCCATGTGAACATAGGGATGATATGCATACTCTGCACAGAAGCTGCCCTAGCCAAGAATCAAACCGGGGAACCTCTTGCAGTGAGGCAACAACACTATTCACTGTACCACTGTGCTGCCTTAAGTCTCCACTACATACACATCTTTACTAAAAGAATCAATAACGGGCTTCTTACCTACAAGGGGCACATCTATCCATAATGAATTCAGAATACAAACTATACTGAAATCACTACCAGTCATCTTCATCTAAATGGTACAGCTCCTTCAGTAAAAGGGCATTGAAGGAAATCATTTAAACATTAATTGTAATGAACAGTTTAACTGACGTGTGTGTTCCATGTAGAATCAAGTTCAACATATCAAACAGAAATGAGCAGTGCTCAGATTAAACAACTATAACATAAAACAAGACACACACACGTGATTGCAACTAAATATCATACCACAGTGCAAGCAAAATTAGATTGAAAAGTTTCTGGGAGGATAAGTAGAAATGAAGTATTTTAGTCCAAGTATAAAAATTCCTTCAGTACATTATGCCCACTAAAAGGAAGGCCATATTTAAAGTTTATAAATGCTGCAATCTTGTCTCAGGAAATGCATTTAAAAATATGAAGAAATGCACATGCATCAATCAGAAGAAGGGAGAGTGGAATGCAAGTGTGTGGCAGCATATGCCATCACTATGGACCTAGGAAGAAGTTTCACAATGTGTTGTATGTCCATCTCATAAAAAAGACAGCAAAAATATATATATACTTCAGGAAAAAAACAGCAAAAGAAGTTTCACAATGTGCTGTATCTGTATGACCATCTCAGGAAAAAGACAGCAAAAACAATTATACTGCCATAACCCTCCCTGCACATAAACCCGCAACAGAGCGGCATCAGCAGCTTACTTTTTAGAGAAGTTCACTTACCTGTAGGCTGTACTGCAGCAAAAATAAAATACAATCCTATTCACACTCCACTACAAACTTCAGACCACTTGGGAACACTTAATTCCACACACGACCCAAGACAAGGCTACTGGAGCTACAATTTCCTTCGCCCTTGCAAAAAGATAGATGATCGGATTGACTAACCTAATTCCAGACAACGGCCATGACTCTCCCAGTCCCTCGAACTTGATAGATGATTCTTGCATCTTGACTACACATCCAAAAGATCTTCTGTCAACCATGAATGACTAGCTATCCCCATGGAATGTTAACTTCCGTGCCGATGATGCTGCCTTGATATGCGGACTGCGGGGACCTAATTGAGCACTTCATCTATACCAGGTCCACTGCAGTCGCTTCTGCATAATACAGGAAATGAAGCATGCTAGCTGCATGCAAAACAGATGCAATAAAGCAGTGCTCTGATTGGCTGAGACATCCACAGCCAGAACAGTGCGTGCTTTACTGCAGATCTCAGGTGAAGTTGTACCCAAACTGGGCACTCAGGAATGCAACCTTGTTGAAGCTCTAAAACAGGTGCTCCCGATTATTTTGGGATGATTGAGAGCTATGATCATACCTCTCCACAAAGGTGGTCCATCCACTGATTTCTGTAACTTCTGTCCTATTTCTCTTCTCCTCCCCTAGCTAATATCCTAGAAAATGCATCCACTGTCAACTACTTGATTACTTACTAAATAACAACATGCTATCTAACACTCAGCATGGATTCAAACCCAAACACAGCACCAGTACCGCTTTGATCAGTTTCACCAACACAGTAAACCACTTTAAAAACAAAGGGCTTCTCGTCTCCTCAGTCTTTTTAGACTTGTCAAAAGCATTTGACACTATGCCATCAAAAACTTCTTAACAAACTTGCAATTTACAACTTAATTTCTGCATCTCTTCACTGGTTCCGTAGTTACCTCTCCTCCTCCTGCCTATCTCTGTAGGAGTGCCACAAGGTTCTATTCCAGGTCTCCTTCATTTCACCATATTCACTAATAACCTTCTCACTGCCACTAAGTATGGCACCATAATCCAGTACACAGAGAATGCCACCCTCATATGCTCAGCCCCCACTACCCTCAAACTTCAGGAAAAAGCACAAAATTCTCTGTTAGACATGGAAACCTACCTAGCAGAAAATAAACTCTTCCTCAACCCCAAAAAACAAAGTTCATGGTCTTCACCAAAAACAAGACTACTTATAATAATCCTCCACTCACCATCTATTTCTCCAACCAAACTGTTATTGAACCAGTAGAACATATTAAACTCCTTGGTGTCACAATAGACAATAAACTAAAACTAGACAAACACATAGCTATAGCTATAAAAAAGTCCATATAAAATTAGGTCAACTCTATAGAACCAAACCCTATCTGACCAGTACCTCCAGACTAGCCACTGCTAGGTGATTTCTTCTTTCCACATTTCTCTACTCTTTGCAAATCTTTACTACTTATGTAAGACTGACTTAAACCTTCTAGAGCCATGTTACAATAAAATAGCCAGTTTTGCTGCCAGCGTTCTCTCTGGGGACCACCACTGCCTTGCCCTAAAAAAATTAACTGGTTAGAGCTACACAATCTACTTTAACTGAACCAACTCACTGTTGTCCATACAATTTTAACCAAACCAAACAACTGACCAGACCTAAAAGACTTAGTCCAAGCCAAATCTAACCTCAGAGACCTACGTTCTTCTGATAAACTTTTGCTAAAAGTTACCAAATCTACAAACAGTTTTGGAGACTCACTGTACTCCAACAAAATATTTAAGTCTTGGAATCTATTACCTCAGCACATCCTCAACCTTAACAGCACCTCCAAATTCAAGCAAAGTCTTAAAGAACACTTTTCCAACCACTGGCTCTGTCCTTGCTCCAGCCCAGACTGATGATCTCCCAACCATATTACATGCTTACTAATTTTCCAGTCTATTGATCTCATATCATACACTGTGTATATAGTTTTCACCCAGTGTTTGTTTCAGATTAGCTTGTATCTGACTCTATCTATACTATAATGATGATGCCTTTATTGTACTTGCAATTCCAAGCCAGACATTTTTGTTTTCACAGTCTTATTTTATGTACTGTTTGTTTTACTGTATTTCTCTGTTTAACTGTAAATTGTTGCGTTTTGTATGAAGCTTTTCTCCCCAGGTCTCTACTGAAAATGGGCTTCCAGTCCAGCTGGATTTACCTAGTTATATGGATTAAGACAGGATAGGCAATGCTACTGGCTGCTTTTTAAAGTACTCAATTGGAAGGTCATCAGCTGAAGAAGACCATGTTTTAAGTTTCTTTAACAGTAGTTTTTTTATAGGATGTGGACACAGGTTGAAGATGAGAGTGTCTGTGGTGATATGAGGCTGTCGGGCAGGGGTGAGATTAGATGTTGAGAAATCCTTGGTTAGAGATGCTGTGCTATTTATAAAATGAGAGTTGAACTGTATTGCAGTTTCAAGTGATGAGTTATAGGGATTCGGGTGAGGGGTTTGGGTTGAATTTTTGGCCAGGATGTAAAATTTCTTCAATAGAGGTTCAAAATTTTTTAGGGTTGAATTTAGGATTATTCTGAAAGTTATTATAGTGTAGCTTTTAGTCTTGGAAGATTGAGAGAGATGATTGCTGATAGAGTCTGACATTGTACCTGTGGTGGAGTATTTGCTAGGGTCTGATATGATCCTAGTATTTGCTAGGGTCAGATATGATCCTAGTGGATCATATCTCTGTACAGATTTTTGCAGAATGCTCAGATTTTTGCCTCATATTTTTAGTCCGTGTTTTATAATATTTTAGTATTCTGGCAAGTCACTGGTAAGTCATTAAAGACTGAAGTCAGAAAATAATGACAGAAATCTGAGTTTCAGACTTCATATCCCACAGAAAATTCATGCTAACACTAAACGTGTTATTCTATCAACTTTCTAAGTTTTTAAGAGCAATATTTTAAAAACTGTTCCTATTTTTGGGCTTTTGCCCCCTCATTATTTACAGCTTTGCCTGGATTTCTTGTTCTGAGTTTGAGAAGTATAACTAGCATCCAGTCTAACAGAGAATTTGATGTGTTGCTATAATGTGTGGAGCTATTAATTAGTTGCGTAAAACCAAATAAGTTCATGCTAGATGTAGGGTAGTTAGAGTTTATGTCCGACCAGTCGACATTCACATCACCTAGTAGCATTTTTCTTGTGGAAATGTTACGGATATCCAATGTAGGATATCTTCCAGTATAGCTATACTGTCATCAGAGGGATGTAAAGGACAGTAGTACATATTTGTTTACAATTGTTTATTTTTAAAAAAGCAACAAGAAGCTCTGCTGAACCGAATTTTGGTTTTGGTTTGCTGTAAAAGAAAATGTGGTAGGTGTTTGGGAAATATTAAAACAATACCACCCCATTTCCTTTTTATACAGTCATTACAGATGATGATATAGCCAGGAGATATAACTTCAGAGTTGTTTCTGCTGGACCTAGGCAAAGTTTCAGATACAGCGAGAATGTCAGGCTTATGTTGGGTAATCCAGGCATGTAGTTCAGCAGTTTTATTTTTATGCTAACATTTATTGCAGCAAAAATTAAATCACTGGGCTGGTCTAATTCCAACTGACAGCAATCAGTTTATTGCAGTACAATTAACAACGAGATACAAAGTAAAATAGGTTTTCTGTCATTTCCTGAGGCTAAATAACTGACATATGCAGTATAGGCTACTGGAATGGAAAAAGGGGACAGTGGCCAACTTATTAAGAGGTCCTTAAAGTGCACGGACTATATCACAGAGACTTTCATTCACACCATAGGCATGTATTTAACTGATTAAGTTAATATACACCAAGGTTCTTAATGATAAATGTGCTTACATTATACAATGACAAAATTCTCAGTACACTTGGAGTAGGGCCTTGTGGCAGAGCTCCAGCACTATCAAGGTCTGATGAATTGACTGCAGGCTCTGAAATGAAAGAAAGAGAAAATCTCTACTAAGCTGTAATATTATATTGAGGCAATAAAGTTAGTACTTTTATATAAAAAAGAGCTGGAGGAAGGAGTACAGTAAGTCATATCAAGAGAATATAGAGGGAAATATGACAGTAGAGTGATGGTAAATAAGTATATGTAGATAAACTCAAAGTAGCTTTAGCAGGAGGTATACTGATAGAGAACCACAGTAATGCCGTGTAAATACACAGCTGTATCAAGTGAATTATCAGAGCTTGGCACTACAATGATAGCCACAATATAACACCATCACTTAGTAAACGTTCATGGGATTAACCAGTAGATCAAAACTGTGTTTTTTATAGTTATATTTACACTACTGAATCACAAAATTACACAGTCCCGAAGCCCAAAATACTGAGACTATAAGCCCAAAACCCCACATTACCGAAATGTTAAAACCGCGAAATTCAAAATCGCGAAAGTACTACATACAGCACACACACAAACATACACACAGCCTCCACCCATAACCAAACAAACCACCCTACACTAAAGATAAGCAGGGGTGCTTTGCCCCCCTGCACCACCCATGTGGGGGGTTGTTCCCCCCCACCCCCCTACTTTAATATTCTAACTCCGAGATCGCACAAATATACACACAAGGCAAACTCACACACACACACACACACACACACACACACACATACCACAGTCACAACACACACTTACACACACTAAAGCCCCTCACAAACACACTTACACGCACATACTTACCTGAACCGCAACACCAGAAGCGCTAACTCAAAATCCCTTAACATCGAGATTTTGAATTTCGTGCTTCTGGTCTTTCTGTAATGTGGGGTTTCGGCTACATGGTCTTGAGCTTTTGAAATTCGAGATTTCAAAAGTTTGAGATTTAGTAGTGTTCCCATAAATATATATATATATATATATATATATATATATATATATATATATATATATATATATATATATATCTTTCCCTCCTTTCCTCTCACCTGATCTACCTTTCCTCTTCTTCATTACTCTAGCATACTTCACTTTCCCCTTTAAAAATGCTCCTGTCTATACCTCATTATTTATATATAATTCTAGATTTTGATACTTATGTCTATGGTAAAACTATCATAACCTAGTAAAGCATCAATCATATACTCCTGCTAAGATTCACATTGTACTCAGATACTTAGATAGCCTGTAAGAAGTTTATGAAAATGTTTTTTTTTATTGTATAACTTGGTATATTCTTAGCTTGTTAAGTAGTAGTTAGTGAAGCTTTTCTCCTCGGGCCTCCACTGAAAATGGACATGCATCCAGTTGGACTAGCCCGGTTAACAAATGTAAAATAAATAAATAAATATATATATATATAAAGACCAGCAACTCACAATACATATATATGTGTTAAATAGAAACATGCTCAGCATACTTATAGTTTAATCTGAATGAAATTGTTACAAATATAACACGCTACCAAAGTATTTTCACTGTTCTACACAGTCTTAGAGCAAATACTAATGTAATAACATACCAGTGAGGGGATATTTAGCAACACATTCTACTACAGTTAAATATGCTAGTTATACTCTCTTCCCTCTTCAGTTTCAAGACATCACTGTGTCATTTATTTCAATGATTTTTTTTTATTACAAAGACATCCAGGTTCATATCCCTGCATCAGACAACAGAATAAAGCAGAATCACTGACTACGTAAATGCTGCCTTCCTTGGACAGAATGCATTACTTACCCTCCTTCACTGTCTCCATTATGACTGCAGACCTTGCTTATACTAAACATCAGTGTTATGAACTCAATTCACAAATGTCCACTACTGCTAAGTAAACTCGCTGTGTTATGCCATAGCACTGACATGCCCAGACACCTTTATTCACCAAGTTGATAATATACTCCAAAGAATCAAGCCAGTGGTCAGAGATCTGGGTACACATGTAGACAGTAGCTTAACCTTCAACCACGGTGTGGCCACGGTGGCGAGGAAATCTTTTTATGTTACTCTACTCGTCACTCATTAGACCCATCATAGAGTACAATGCCCCATTTGGAATGTACCTCACAAGACACTTCCAACAGCTGGAAAGACCACAAAAGTACCTCACCAAGAGGATTACTGGCCTCAAATATATGTCCTATGCAGCCTGACTGAAAAAACTCCGGCTGTACTCAGTGGCATATTGCTTACTCAGAGGTGATCTCTGCCTGACTTACAAAGCTGTATCCAGCTCAGAATTGATGGACATGATCCACCTAAAGAAATCCAAATCACTGCGAGCCACACACTCTGTTGAGCTAAACCTCACCACAACAATAACTAGAACATGCTGGAGGAATAGATTCCTGTCACAGAGACTCCCCATGCTTTGGAACAAAATTCCAAACTACATTAGGTAGAGCCCCTCACTAACACTCTTCAAGACAAACCTTGACGAGTGGATGGGTAACAGAAAATACACCCCTGGGATCACTTCATTGGCTCTGCTTGACAGAGGATCAGTTAATTAATCAATGGGGTAGCAAAAGCCGACACACTCTGGCTAGGCTTATAAATGCCCTTGGGCAGATAGCCTAGTACCTACCTATGAACCTATGAACTTATAAGTAAAGGCATGGCATCTAGGTCCAAAGAGGTCATTATCCCACTGTACTCCACCCTTGTCAGACCAGTCATATAATACAGTGCTGCCTTTGGTATGTACATCACCAGGCATATGCAGCAAATAGATCAACCTCAGAGGTTCCTTACAAAAAGGAAACCCTGCACTTATGAATCTCCTACATCTTCATAAGTCAAAGAGTACCAGAAATACAAGGTCTTGGGACCTGAATTTTTTCTGTGACTTAAACAGAACATTCTGGAGACACACATGTCCCAGAGACTGACCATCATATTGAACAGATTTCCCATCCATGTGAATATGAGTTCCTCTATTACCCAGTTTAAGTGCAACCTAGACCAGTGGATGTGGAATAGGAAATTTACTCCAGGCCTGGCACCCATGTCCCTTATGGACAGAGGTTGCTTATAAATGCCTGGCCCACAATGTCCTATTTGGATACAGAACATTATTATTTTGGAAAAACTTGGCTAGGCTTACAAAGGTTACGCAGGTCATTAGGCTAGTAACAATCTATGAATCTATAAGTATACAGCTATAGCTGGCATGCACATACTGGCAGTGAGTTTGATTTACAACACCCATATATAATGTTGTTATATAACTATATTATGTTAACATAAGAATTAAATCAGTGAAATTATTAGTCACCCTTCATCCTCCCCAAGTAGTAACTCAGTCACTATGGCAATTACAAGCACACCAAAGACAATAAAATAGCAAAGAATGGGACAAGTGCCAATGGGCTATGAATTTACATCAGGAAGTTTTGCATACGTTAACAAAAGGGTTTTCTGCTGCTTAAAAAGTTTCCCACACAGACATCTGTAATCAAGCAATAATACTTTTCTGTATGCTATTATGATCATGGCTAAGACCCTGGTAATCAAATGTCAGCCTCTCAATGCAGTGGGAGAATGAGTCTGAAACACTGATTTGGGAAAGTGCACTGCAACAAAGCAGATACTATCTTGAAGAACATGAAGTAGCCTGGATATTTTCTACTAATAATACAGACAGAATGAAGTTGTTTGCAGCCACCTTTGCACTTTATCAGCATTAGTAGAGATATCAGAGTATTTTTAACATATATGTGCAAAACAAAAGTGTCAAATATTTTTTCCATGCTTAGTAAAAATTACGTTATTATGAACTAGTTGCCTCCACTGCTTCATTTTATACCAGATATAAGAAAATGTGTTTGCTGATCAGTTTATCATTAAATAGAAACACAAGAATGTGTGGAGGTTTTCTTAAAATGCATTCTCTAAGGTCTAGCACTGCCCATCTCCAACCATAAGGTACCCTGATTCCATCCATGCTGATGTGCCCCCTGAAAATAGCATATCTGACAAATGTCCACACCCACCAGAGGTTCAAACATACTGGACTTGGTGCTCACCAATATGGGGAAGACCTGCATCCACTCACCTGTGTTGTGCTCACTGGTGAAGTTGGACCACAAAGTGTTCTCCTTCAAAATAAAAAATCAGGTTGGCAACCCCAGCAAACCCTGTAACAGTTAATAACTTTTCTAAAGCAGACTGCACTCTATTAAACGCCCCTTCTTACCCCAAGTTCACAACAGCTTATGAGGAATTGTTCACAGAGACTCTGTACTGCCATGTAAATGCATGTATACAGGCTGCTGTACCTAGTAGAAGTAAGCCCAAAACAAACCACACTGGTGGAATGTTAACCTTAATATAGGAAAATAACAAAAGGAAAAAGTCAGGGCTAAAATGAGGAAGTGTGACTCCCATAATGATAGGAACTTGGTAATAGGAAACTAAGAGGACTAATTAAGTCTAACAAGCCTGTTCATGAGTTCAGTAGCCACACAGTCTAAAGGCCTTCTACAGCTATGTCTGAAACCTCAAAGGCAGCATAGATCTATTTACCAAACTGGTGGTCATTGGTACCACCTCCACTGAGCAGAGTGACATAGAAAATTTGCTGGCTGACAAAGTCAGTTCAAACTTTACCCGTCACTCCCCCCACCACTCTCCTTGAAATACCTACTAGCATAACTCCCCCAACTATTAAAAGGGTGCAGGCCTTGGTGGTGCTCACTGTGGCCAAAAACACAGCCTCAATAGGCCCTGACAGTATCTTAGGAATCCTCCTAAATAGCTGGCTACATAACCTATCAGGACCACTTGACTCACTTTTCAACTATAGCCTCAAAACAGGCATTGTCACTTGATAATGGAGAACTACAATGGTTATCTCATTTCACAAGGGTGGACCATCAAAAGATCCTGGAAACTATAGATCTATTATTTTGACTGGTCTAATATGCAAAGCCATAGAATGAATTAGCATGGAGATGATCAACAAAGACATAAGCATCCTTCAGACACTGGACTCAATCCAATTTAGCGTTGTTAAGGAAGATCATGCCTGCTAAACCTGGTGTACTTCTTTGAGAAGGTCACCAAGCCAAAGCATGAGGGGGAAACTGTGCACACAGCCCACCTGGGCCTGGCTGAGGCATTTGATAACTCATTCAGATATCGTGAACAAACCCATCGAACTGGACATACACACCTACATAATTTGCTGGTTTGCCAGCTGGCTCACAGACAGGACCAGAGAAATCAGGATTGGTGATACCACATCCACTGAGAGACCGGTCACCACCAGGGCACCTCAGGGTTCCATTCTTGGACTACTCCAATTTGGCATATACTTCTGAGAGGTAAAGGCTAATGTCAAGATCCTTTGGCTGACAAAGTTCACAGATAACTGCAAATTAAGAGCTATCATAGATTCCCCATAACACAAACATTTTATAAGAGGGTCTGACAGAGAAAAATGACTGGTACTAAAGTTGTGGACTGAAACTCAAAGCCAAGAAATGCAAAATACTACTGTGTGGGAAAAATGCAACGCAGACTAATTAGTCCATCAATAAGACCCCCCTAAGGGTTGACCCAATAGTCAGCGATCTGGGAACCTATGTAGACAGCAGGGTTGACCCAATAGTCAGCGATCCGGGAACCTATGTAGACAGTAGGGTTGACCCAATAGTCAGCGATCTGGGAACCTATGTAGACAGTAGGGTTGACCCAATAGTCAGCGATCTGGGAACCTATGTAGACAGCAGGGTTGACCCAATAGTCAGCGATCCGGGAACCTATGTAGACAGTAGGGTTGACCCAATAGTCAGCGATCTGGGAACCTATGTAGACAGTAGGGTTGACCCAATAGTCAGCGATCTGGGAACCTATGTAGACAGTAGGGTTGACCCAATAGTCAGCGATCTGGGAACCTATGTAGACAGTAGGGTTGACCCAATAGTCAGCGATCTGGGAACCTATGTAGACAGTAGGGTTGACCCAATAGTCAGCGATCTGGGAACCTATGTAGACAGTAGGGTTGACCCAATAGTCAGCGATCCGGGAACCTATGTAGACAGTAGGGTTGACCCAATAGTCAGCGATCTGGGAACCTATGTAGACAGTAGGGTTGACCCAATAGTCAGCGATCTGGGAACCTATGTAGACAGTAATCTGTCTTTTGTGCAACATGTTGCCAAGGTAGTAAGGAAAGCATTCTATGTTGCCCAGCTTATAAGTACAGATGGGGCATCCAGGTTCAAGGAAGTCATAGTGCCATCTTATTTGGCCCTTATCGGACCCATGGATGATAATGCCTCCTTGGCCATGTACCTAAACAAACATGTGAAAGACTTGGAAGCTCACAAAGGTTCATTACCAGGCAAATCCAGGTTATAGACACATTGTTGTATAAAAAGGTACTATCTCAATAACCTGTAGCTATCTCAATACCCTATCTCTTATGGGTTACTGACAGGTGATCTATACCTCACATAAAAGGCATCCTCAGATCCAGCTCTAGTGGACCTTTTGCACATCTGCAACATACATCTCAACTGTTCAGATTTCTGCAGAATATCTAGATTGTTGCCTTATATTTTTGGTCTGCACCTCATAAAATATGTGGTTTTCTGTAAAATCACTGAGGACTGAAGTCACTATATAATGGCATACATTTATGTTTCAGACTTCATCCATCCATCCACAACCCCCTTTTCCCATTTTTGCACATGGGATTGAGGGTGTTACACACCAGTGACAATCATGTAGAGCCAAGGTTTACACTACAAGGTGGCTATCTCTGCCACACTACACACTTGCATGCACACTCACACCTATGGCCAATTTAGTGTGTCCAATCCACCTACTGCATGTCTTTGGAATGTGGGAGGAAACCCATGTGAACACATGTAGGACATGCAGACTCTGAACAGAAGGCACCCCAGCCAAGAATCTATCTGGGGAACCTCTTGCTGTTTGGGAACAACATTATCTGTTCATACTAGGCTAACTGCTCTTGTAGGCCATTTTAAGCTTAGCAAATTACCCCATGTGAGAGTCAAACCCTGCACCTTGTGTCTGTAAGGTAAATACCTTAAACATTATGCCAACCTCCCACCCAAATCCAGGGCTTGTCCAGGATTTGAACCCAGGATCTCTTACACCCAAAGTAGGAATCATACTCCTAGACCAACAAGCCACATTTATGATTACAAGTTCCTAGCTAGTTACTAGGCCAGCTTTCTTAATAGGTCACTTAAGACCAAACCAGTTTCCTTCTCAAAGGTGGGAATCAAACACTGTACCTTGTGTCCGTGAGTCTGAGTCAAACACCTTATCCATTATACCAAACCGCAATCTTCAGCTGTATATATTCTTTTTAATGTGCCACTGTGCTGCTCCAGATTTCATATCCTTCATGTTTCAGTATGTTTCAGATTTCATATCCTTCAGAAAACTAATGCTAATAGTCTAACAGCTTGTTGTTTCTTTCAGCTTTTCCCAGTTAGGGGTCACCACAGTGGAACTCCGGTCTGCTAATGATTGGCAGTTGATTTGTATGTGCTGAGTTGCCAGCCCTAACGCACAACCTTCAATGAAGGTACGCCCATTCACGCATGTCTCCACGCAGAAGACGCTTTAGCTGAGAGTCAAACCAGACAGCGTCTTACTGTGAGGCGACAGCGCTACCACAGCACCACCAATGCTAATATTCTAACAGCAACATTTAAAAATATGTCCCTATTTCTGGGTGTGTACCCACCCATTATTATTGTTTTTGTCCAGATTTCTTGCACTAAGAGGTTGACAGATATGAACCCCCAAAACAAACAGCATCAGAACAACCAGATCCAAGGATTTAAATTTTGCTTGTGACATAAATAAGACATGTTGGTGAGACAAATTTATCTCAGAAGATCCCAATGCTCTGGCACAGATTGGCCATGCTTGCCATGCAGAGTACATCCCTAACCCTATTTAAGTGTAACCCTGACTAATGTCTGGAACTAGGAAATGTATTCCTGGTTGGGCCTCCATGTCTCAGAGGCACACAGAATAATGCCCAAATTAATGTAACCTCTAAAAACTTTTAACACATCCACTCCTAATAAATGCCTATAGCACAAATGGATTGTGAACCTCTGTGCTGATATTGAGCCAGGCTTGAACAACATCATTCCACTGAAACCTATACTAAAAGCTAGAAGACCAACTATCAGCTAACATAGAGGTGTGCCTGGCTTAATAATTCATGACTGGTCACACCCCTCAAAAGCAAAAGGTATAGGAAATGGAACACACCCAGCTGAGAGGAAAGAGGATTGGTGCGTTTAAACAGCTGATTGACAGTGTGATGATTGAATGATTGTCTCAACAGTAAAGGAAGCAAACACTATAAAAAGGAACTTCCAGTTCCAATCTCTACGATCTGAAGAAGATACCAAAAGCGCTTATCGTTTGCAATACATAGGGACTGTTTTATTCTACATCAAGATTTTAACTTGACATGAAGATTTTTTAACTTTTCCTACAATAAAAGGATTTTAACTGCCATTAAAGCTAGAAGCTTTTATTTGATCTGTTAGACTGGTTAAGCTGTTATCACAGTTCATCGCAGTCACATAGCAGCTACTGCATCTTCAGTGTGAATACTTTGTATATCAGACCAAAAAGATTGGATACTTTGAAGCCATCATAAGACTGGAAACTTTGGAGCCATCATTTCGCTATGGTATAACTGCATTCACAGCGTGAATATCTTGTAAGTGCATTTAATTTAAGTATTGGAAATGTATGCAAGTTTTTTGCTATATATGTTGCACTTTTAAGTTTTATATCATTTAACCACACTACCTATTCTGCAAGAGAACTTTACTTCATTGGCCATTGTTGTACAGCATTTCATTTTGAAAACTGTTTTTACTTGTTACTGATAGCTGTACTTTAGCATTAGGAGGTAGCCTTTCTTTATTAAAACAAAAGCCTTGGTCCTTGGAACCAAAAACTGGATGGACAAGGTACAGTGCAAATGGACTGACTAAAGCACTACACGATGCTCGACAGTAGAAATACTTAGTGATCTGGCATTGGCAAATGGGTCATTTGTCACCAATGGTGGCTCTAAAATATTAGACCATGTACTGACAAATATAGTCCACTAATGCTCAGATCCCATAGTTACCAAATCACTGGTCATTTCTGATACTAACAACCTCATTGATCTGAGTTATTTCAACATAACATCACATGTTAGACCCCGAGAACACAAACAATCTGGACCAGATACTCCATATGTCAACTTGGGGTGCAAACAGAATCTGGTCCTTGATAAACACGGGAGCACTGCACCCCCCTTATGTAGTGTCCTCCTTGGCATGTCATCGAAAGGATTCCTTATTAATATTGATTAATGGCATACTAACATGTTGATGTATTAGAAAGAAGGTTATAATTAAAAAAAAGGTTTATTACTAGAGCTTATCTTGAATGCAGAGTCTGCGCTTGCATGACGTTTCCAAATTGCACCATTATACTTAGTCATACTGACAAATGCACAGATAGTCCTTTGAAAAGGACATCTTTTGCATTAATAACTGATGTGTGCAATGAGAATTAGCATGCCATGTCAAGAGCTAACACATGCATGAATGTCATAAATGCACTTCATAAGCTTTAAAAATTTGCAGTTCAGGTGAGATGTTAAAATGAGGTCCTATCTGCTCGAGTTTGTGGTAGCACGGTTGCATATAAAAAAAAATCTCAGATCACCTATTGAAAAGAGTAAAGGAAGTTCCATGATGCCTTGGTCAAATTTCTCCTGCAACTATAAAAAAAACAACTTGTGTCTTCTCTGAATAGAGGTCACAAGCCCAGAGGGACTAACCTGGTTAAGAAAAGATAAACAAAAAATTAAAATATACAATATAAGAAAACAGTAAGCATACAGATGTATTCCGGGTATGTGCATGTGTGCCATTAGAAACTGCAGCAGAAATGGATAGAAATATGGCAAAAAATAAGGTATCCATTTGCAGAATAAAGGATAAGCTTTCCTCGTGTGGCAGTGCCAAGAAGGCTGCATATGAAAAATATCTCAGTGGAGTTATTCCTATCAGTTCCACTAATCAGTTGTGTGTGGTTGCCTTACAGGAGTCTCAGGCATTTATGTTATGGTAATTACTTCTGGAAATAAGACAGAGTTTTGTCACCTTTTTGGTATTGTCCCTGCAATATCTGTTCACTGTAATGTGGTCTGAAGCCAAGTTCAGTCCTGCATCAGAAAAGGATTAAAGTGGTCGGCACACAATTCACAAAGAGACCATGTAGGACTGTAACTACAAGGTATACAAATATACTGGAAATATAAAATGATAGGTCCTTTAGCTCTGAATGGGGTAAGTTCAGCATTAACAGCTAGCCAGGGGTATTCTTTTGGAGTTTCCTAAACTCCTCTGGAAGTACAGCAGGTGTGGTAACCATGCAAGTGATACCTGCATTGAACTTGTGATAATTATGGTTCTGCAGGAGACACACTAGAGGCTGAATGAATACAAGCATGTCCAAGTAAGACACAGTGTAGTCTCTGAAGCCGAGTTTATTCCTACTTCTCAAAATGGTGGAAAGTTGAAAGAAACACTGACCTAGAGATAGAGGTATGACACCAAGAAGAAATGAAAAGCTGACTTTGATCTGTGAAGATCAGTCTCTCCCAGGGTCATAAACTGACCCGACACACAAAATAGCAAGACCACAATAACACATAAGTAACAGTAACACAATGGTAAAGTAGTGCTTTGAATACATAGGACATGTAATGTATTCATTTCCAATATGTTCAAAATATCAAACAATTTTAGAAATACAATTAAAATAAATTAAAGATATGAGTGGGAGCAAAGGGTCTTAGTGGCTAAGTTAAGAGCGTAGAAGTATTACAGTAGACTGAAGTGAAGTAACCTGACAAAATTGCTGTATCATCTGAAATAATTATAAACCTAAATATGGATCATTCAGCTCCAGTGACCTGTGAACATACAGTAGCACTCGAGGGTATTTGCAACTACAAACAGTGGTGAGTCCATGTGTCAGTTCTCACCAGTGGACAAAATTGCCATAGTAAGTACTTGGTGGGTCAAAAGATGCACAAGTAAATGATGCATACATATAGCCTAACAAACAACCGAATTATCAGACTGTTGTAGATGAAATACTTTGTGATCATCATCTACTACATAACGCACGTATCCAGTAATGCTAGTTTCACTGAGTCACACTTATGGCCCAACTTGACTTCTCAGCAAATCCTTTAGCGTTACACTTACCTTTTCTTTTTGTAAGTGTTTGTGTATGCAGACAACCTTCAGCCATATTCTTTTAGTCTCTCTCAACTACAAGGCCACAGGTTAGCAAGAAATCTTTCTGCTTGGGCAGACAACACTGTAATAATTGTAGAGAAAATAAGTGAACCAAGAGTCACTTTAAGTTTTTTTTCCCCAAAATCTTGATCCAATCCAGTATGCATAAGTATGAACAACAGGTTTGAAAGTCCAACTTGCTTTGCAAAGGATGGCCTGCACTTGTTAATTCAAGGATCCTACATACTGGCTATAGCCTTTGTTGGTCTCACAGTGCTCCTTTTAGACAGAGTCCAGCAGATGGGCAATGAACTGCTCAACCTAAAGTGTCTCTTGAATTTGGATCGCATCCATATCTTTAGACTTACTGAAGCTTAGTTTAAATGTATACAAACCACTCTATTCATACAGAAGGTTTACACCTACAATGCCTTTAGATCAAATGGCAGTTCTGATGATATTTAAATATATTTTACAGATCACCTATCTAATCTATCCTCAGCAATCACTAAAGCAAACACCAAAAGCAACATCTAACACTAGACATAAGCCTACACCCAATGATTCTCCTAAAACAAAGTCCATAAAGCAAGCATACACTTTTCCTAGAACTCTTATCAAGGGGATTCTATTGTACGACACACAGATACTCCTCTCACCAGGATTGACAGGACGATAATGATTAGTCGCCTATCTGGAGCCAGGATCCACAATATCATGCATGCAATAAGGTCGCTTCACCACAGGTACAATATGATTCTATCATAGACCATGTGGGTGTAAATGACCTGAGATATACCTCACTGGTCTATATGAAGAGAGACATTATGGATCTCTCTTAATGTGTGTCACAGACAGGTATGTGCCTTGCACTGAGCAACATTCTAACTTCACCAAGGATGAAGCCACAGTATGAAAAGAAAATGATTGATTTTAATGATTGACTTTGTTTCTGTTGTCACTCCAGGGGAATATATCTATCAGCATGGGAGGACATGGCTATCAGACCACTTTACTTTGCCAGAGATTTTCTGCACCTATCCTCTCCATGGGCTTTCTGGTGTTGATTAAAACTTTATCCATCCTCTTGCAGCCTTTTTTGGCAATGTCAAAATGAGAAAGCTACCAACACAGCAAAAAAAAAAAAAAAAACTCAAAGCAACCTTAAGGTGTTACTGTTCAGTGTTAGGAGCCTAAACAAGAAACTCCACTCACTACAGACTCTCCTTACCCTGGAGAATGTAAACATCTGTGCTGTTACCAAAACTTGGTTTAATACTGCAGAAAGTACTCTGGCAGTGGAAGACTACAATGCCTTTTGCAATTAAGACTAACAGCATAGACAGCATCTAAAGGTGGGGTTGTCTTAACCTATGTTATCAGCAAAAACAACTGTAGGTTGGTTAAACAGGTTTATTCAATAGAGTTCACATGTCCAAGTCTGCATAGACAAGGTTCCCTACCATGTACTGTCCAGCTACAGGTCACTGTCAATGATGCACAAAGCTCATAACTCTTACCTAGACCTACCACAGGCACTCACCATCCAAATTCTCCATTCATGGGAGACTAACTACCCCTCTACAGACTGGAAAATACACACTGCCTCTAACTCACAGGCACAGCATTTCCTGGACTACTTCAACACAAACACCCTGGTCCAGATGGTGCACTCTCCAACCAGAAGATCCGGCACATTGGACCTAGTACTCACCAACATGGGAGTTCATTGCAGCCCCCCCCCCCATGTAACATCCTCATTGGTGAAGTCTCACCACAAAGCTGTCTCCCTCAAAATAAAATTCAACCCAGAAAACCCAACTAAACCCGTAACAGTTAGAAACTATCCTAAAGCAAACTATATCCTATTAAGCAACGGTTTTCCAAAATTTACAGCTCCACCAAACTGTGAGAAAACAGCTACCTATGCAGAAATATTTACAGAAACCCTGTACAAATGTAAATGGCTGCATTAAGGCTGCCATACCTACCAGAAGTAAGCCCAGATTTAACACCAACAACAAAACACACTGGTTAAATCCTTACCTTAACAGGCTGCATAACAAAAGAAAAAAAGTCATGGGCAAAATCAGAAACAGCAACTCGCAGGAGACGAGCTCTCAGATTCAATCAAAAAAGAAACGAAGAGGACTAAAAATCCAGCAAGGCCAATTACGAGGTCAGGATAGCCTTCCAGGCTAAGGACAATCACAAGGCCTTCAGCTATGTCCAGAATTTTAAAGTTAATAGTCAGCAGTGTGCAGAACTGGTGGTAAATGGAATAATCTTCACTGACCAATGTGATATAACAAATCTGCTGACTGGTACAGTTATCTCTAACTTCACCCCCACTCCCCCACCCCAACCCTCTGAAATCTTCTAGCAGGTTTACAACTGGCTTAGCTTCTAGTCCTGGAGATACTCGCCATGGCCAAAAACATTGCTTCAATGAGCCCCGACAATATCCCAGGTTGCCTCTTAAATAGCATAAAACATGACCTAGCAGGACCACTTGAGGAACTCTTCAACTATAGCCTCAAAGCTGGGTGAATGGAGGGTCGCAATGGTCATCCCTCTTCATAAGAGTAGACCATCAACTGTCCCCAAGAACTACACACACATCAGTCTGACAAGTCTTATATGTAAAGCCATGGAATTTTATCAAGGAAATGATCAACAAGAACACTGGCAATATACAGACACTGGATCCATCCCAGTTTGGCTTTGTTAAGGGAAGGTCTTGCCTACTTAACCTGGTAGACCTCTTTGAGAGGATCACTATGGATGAGGGGAAAATGGTGCATACCGCCTACCTTCACCTGGCCAAGGCATTCGATACAGTATCCCACTCAGGTATTGTTGACAAACTGTCTTAACTAGGCATAAATCCCTGCATAACTTGGTGGATTGCCAGATTGTTCTCAGATAAGACCCAAGACAAGACCCTTCACCAAGAGACCAGTTACCAGTGGAGTACCCCAGGGCTATCTGTTGGGCCCGCTCCTGTTTGGCATCTGCTTCTGGAAGTCTAGGTAAATATCCTCACCAGGTTCACAGATGACTAAATTGGGAACTATAATAAATTCCCCCATGACACCAACATTCTACAAGAGGGTCCAACACAAACTGACTGGTGCAAAAGTCTCGGATTAAAACTTAATGCAAAGAAATGCATTATACTACCCTTTTGGAAAGCATCGACCCATGCTAATTACTTCATTGATAAAAATATCTCTATGAGTTGAAACGATTGTTAAGATCTGGAAACATATGTAGACAGTTATTTGGCATTTGACCAACACATAGCCAAGATAGTAAGAAAATCATTCTGTGCTGCCCAACTCATAAGCAAGGGTACAGTATCCAGATCCAGGTAAGTAATGCTACCACTCTACTCAGACCTATCATTCAGTACAAGACCCCCTTTGGCATGTACTTAGCCAGCCACTTGCAACAGCTGGAATGCTCCCAAAGGTTCCTCACCAGGAGAATCCAGGGTATGAATACTCTGTCCTACAAAGATCACCTTAAGGTCCTATCTCTGTACTCAGTTTCCTACAGGTTACTGAAAGGCCATCTATGCCATGCATATAAGACATCCCTGGATCCCGCTCTGATGGATCTCTTGCACATTCACAAAGCAAACACTGCCAGAAACACTAGATCCAAGGATCTGAATTTTTGTCTGCAAGATAAATAGAACCTTATGTGTGTCTCAAAGGATCCCTGTCCTATGGAATAAGCTCCCTATCTACATGTAGCCGAGTTCATCCCTAACCCTGTTTAAAAGAAACCTTGATTAATAGATGGAAAATCACAAATTCACCCTCAACCTGACAACTATGTCTCTGATGGATAGAGGTCAACAATAAGTAAATTAATCCCCAACTAACATATCCCCCTCCACACACATAACCTTTAGCAACCTCTTTACTAACATACCCCATATCTACATAGATACCCAGCCAGTTTTCACTTAACTAATGCCTATTTATTCCAATACCTGTAGGATGCTACTTAATTTTAACTTTGTAGAAAAATGCAGTAATGCATGCTGGATACTCTGTAGTGCTGTTTAGGTTTGTACTGTTTTCTCTGGTGCTGTAATGCATGAAAAACTGTTAATCTCTTATGATTTATCTAACGTGAAGAAAACTTCTACCCTGTCTTAGTCAACAGACTATGGAATAATGTACCTCCTCTGTAGTTTCTATGCTTCTTATTTTCTGCTATGCTTATGTCTATTATGCTTGTATCTGTGACTTGGAGCTTTTCTCCCCGGGCCTCCGATGAAAATGGACATGTATCCAGTCAGACTATCCTGGTAAACAAATGTAAAATAAATAAATAAATACCCCACCATATAGATGTCCAAGGAGCTCTGGGACAAAATTGGGTTGGGTTGCACAGCTAGGCCTGCTAAGGCCCTGGTGGTCATTAGCCTAGTATGAACTTATAAACCCAAATGCAGGCAGATTCTTGGAGACCTACAAACTGAATTAATTTAACTCCAGATTGCAATACACAGGACCAATTATCAGCTTATAGCCTGTTACAGGTCACCCCGTATGTCTCCAGAAATTCATCTACAGTTCCTAAAACTACCTGCTGAACTCCAAGAAATGTGTGAAAAAGTACAACTGATAAATGAATAACTGGACCAGGAATCCTCACCGCTGAATATGCAAAATTTAATAGCTTTAAGCGCGATCAATTACAATACACTTTTTGTCGGATAAAATAACCAACTTCTTCAGAAGCATAAAAACAATGCAAGCATAGAACACAACCTTAAAATACTATCACATGCTAATCTACAAGGTCATTTAATGAATTAAATTGTTCCACCTGTTAATAGTTAATGGTACTGTAGCCATGGTAACACAGTTAATAATATACAATACCCGTTTTGTGTTGTTTTTTCATATTTTTTGATTTTTGTTTTTTCTTTTTCCTTGTTGTTGACCACTCCAGGTCCAAACCAAGTGCAACAACTTAGGTCAGCCCTAAATTAAACCACTCTTAGTTATAAATTATACAAGCAATGCATGTCTTCACTTTAAAACCAAGTTCCTGTCACAAAAAATTCCGTGCAATGCATTACTTTAAAATCCAAGTACCCTTACCTTTACTTTTAAATACAACAAGGATAGTATTGACTATTTGGACATAGACCTAAGTAAGGACTATGACAACAACGAGTGGGTGTCCAAAATACACCGTAAGGAGACCTACTCCAATTCCATGCTGCACTATACCAGCTGTCACCCTAGACACCAGAAAAGATCGGTGGTCAAGGGGCAGCTGGTTAGAGCAGCGCGGATGATTAGGATGGTTTGGACCTGGAGTGGACCTGGAGTGGTCAACAACAAGGAAAAAGAAAAAACAAAAATCAAAAAATATGAAAAAACAACACAAAACGGGTATTGTATATTATTAACTGTGTCACCATGGCTACAATACCATTAACTATTAACAGGTGGAACAATTTAATTCATTAAATGACCTTGTAGATTAGCATGTGATAGTATTTTAAGGTTGTGTTCTATGCTTGCATTGTTTTTATGCTTCTGAAGAAGTTGGTTATTTTATCCGACGAAAAGTGTATTGTAATTGATCGCGCTTAAAGCTATTAAATTTTGCATATTCAGCGGTGAGGATTCCTGGTCCAGTTATTCATTTACCTGCTGAACTCCCCATAAACAAGAACTAATGGAAAACTACCTCTCTTTAAACTGCAGTACCTAAACTTCCAATGTGGGATATACCCAAAAGATCCTACATTTAATGAAAAACTAGAGCACTTAATATTCTTGATCTGGTCTTTACAAATGATAGCTTCTTCCTGCACTATTCCCCTGGTATCTCCTTCCCAGTTAAGTCAGGTCATCTTCAAAGCTTCCAAATTCTCTGAAATCGATAATTTGGAAATCTAGGATGCCAAGTGTACTAACCTCAGAAAATTCTATGACAAAGTTTCAAAATTCATTTATTGTCACATCAGTGTTCAGTGTCAACATTTCCACAGCAGGTTGGTTCACAAAGGAGTTCTATCCTCACTTAGACAAATTTCCAGAACTAGCAGTCGCAACCAGATCTAAATGTAATAAAAAATTTAAAACAGACCACTAACGTGGTCCACCACTGTAAATAAACTGTACAACAAATCAAACACTCATATAAAAGGATAATATCAGAATTACTAATAACCAGCATCAGAAACTAAGGGGAATTACAAAACCTTTATCTATGTTAGGGGAATAAACAACAAGCAGCCTTGCTCTGAACCTATTCAAAGTGGCACCACCTAATCAAAATAGTACCACGTACTCTGATCTGGAAGGCACTGCCAACATAATAGCAAATACATTCAGTGTGAATCTTGCCTCAGAGACTGCTCTACAAAGTTCACCTACTCTGAATCATTCAACCCCCCACCCCCATCATCACTAAAAAACATGTACTGAAAGTGTTTTCCAAGCCAAAAATACTTCACCCATTGAACCTGATAAATCACCTGGTTGTTTATTTAGCAGTATTAAACATGCCCTGGAAGACCTACTCAAACTATTTAGCCTACATTTAGCCACAGGCATGGTCCCTAAGGTGTGGCATACAGCAGTGATGACACTCTCCAAGGGTGCCCCCTTCCACTGCCGTAAAGAATTAAATGTCCATTAGCCTAATAAATCTCATTTGCAAAATCATGACCTGACAGGACTAGACCCTGCAGTAGTTTGAATTTGTCAGGGGTAGATACCGTCTGCCAATATTTGTTATCTTCTTTGAAAGGGTAACACAGACATTTGACACCATTTCCCTATGCAAGCATGACAAAACACCGAATTCTACAACTGGCTTAGCTTCTGGTGTCATTCAAAGGGGGTCGAATATATATTTTATTTATTTAACATTTGTTAGCCGGGAAAGTCCAACTTGGAATGAACACAATTTTCAACTCCCCTGTTTGGAGGATGTTGAAAATCCTGATAGGACTGTTTCCTGCCCCTTTCAGCAATTCTTTCACTCCTTCTGGGTGGTTCATTTTCAACTCTAACCCCCTTACTATAATGCTTTCACATACATAAAAGTTTCACATACACATATTCCTCTAACTCTCAAATAATAGAACAGTCCATTTTAAAATACTGGCCTATAATATCAGTAAATGATGACATAAAACAGTTCACCCCTTGGTGCCGAGTTTTGTTAGAAAAAGAGGAATGAATTTAAAGGATTTTTTTGAGAAAAGTAAGGCTGCCAACAATTAACCCACTAGAATGAAGACGGGTACCCATAGATGTGGTTCATGCAACCAATGTGTTTTCATTGTTGTTATCTCAATCCCTTCTAGAAAATTTAGATATAAGTTTAAACAATATTTTAATTGTGCAACTAAAGGAGTTGTTTATCTAGGAGTCTGCCTACATTGTTACAGTTTTTATGTAGGCAAGACAGACATTTTAGAAAAAGAGTCTATGAACATCAATACGATATTAGCAACGGTAGAGAGGCAAATGCCTTTTTTAAGCATTCCCAAATATGTGAAAACATGCAACTTAAGTTTACTATTTTAGAACAAGTGACCCCCGATCCACGAGGGGGTAATTGGGAAGCCAGGTTGGAGTACCGGGAATTGTTTTGGCAGCTTAGATTGGATGCAGTTAGTCCACCAGGCATGAATGATGCCTTGAACATAAATAGTGTGCTCAAATTAAGAAGGGCACAACTATAATGGGGTCCCAAGAGGTGTTTAATTTCATTATTAAGCAGATTGGTATTGCATGTATTTTTATATATTGTATATCTTTACACAATTTTATGTCTTGGTCAGGTAACTATTTGACACATCTTACAATGAGGGGGACTGTGTATACACACTTTTATGTGTATTTATATTTATTTGTGTTACACACACATATATATTTATTTGATTTTTATCATCAACTTTTATACATATCATTATTATATTTTTTATTCGCTTTGTCATACAGGTTGACAGATGAGATCAGACAGGAGGCCCCGTGGACTATGATGTTTGCAGATGACATTGTGATCTGTAGTGAGAGTAGGAATTAGGTTGAGGAGACTCTGGAGAGGTGGAGATATGCTCTAGAGAGCAGAGGAATGAAGGTCAGCAGGGCTGAGACAGAATATATGTGTGTAAATGAGATGGAGGGTAGAGGAATGGTGAGGATGCAGGGAGTAGAGTTGGTAAAAGTGGACGAGTTTAAGTACTTGGGATCAACAGTTCAGAGTAATGGTGAGTGTGGAAGAGAGGTGAAGAAGAGAGTACAGGTAGGGTGGAATGGGTGGAGAAGAGTGTCAGGAGTGATTTGTGACAGACGAGTACCAGTAAGAGTGAAAGGGAAGGTCTACAAGAGGGTAGTGAGACCAGCTATGTTATATGGGTTGGAGACAGTGGCATTGACAAAACGGCAGGAGTCCGAGCTGGATGTGGCAGAGTTAAAGATGTTAAGATTTGCACTCAGTGTGACTAGGATGGATAGGATTAGGAATCAGTATATTAGAGGGTCAGCTCATGTTGGACAGTTTGGAGACAAAGCAAGAGAGACGAGATTGCATTGGTTTGGACATGTGCTGAGGAGGGATGATGGGTATATTGGGAAAAAGATGCTAAGGATGGAGCTGCCAGGTAAGAGGAAAACAGGAAGGCCTAAGATAAGGTTTATGGATGTGGTGAGAGAGGACATGCAGGTGGTTGGTGTGACAGAGCAAGATGCAGAGGATAGGAAGAAATGGAAAGAGATGATCCGCTGTGGTGACCCCTAACGGGAAAAGCCGAAAGAGGATGAATTTGCTTTGTCATACGCCATACACTTTTTATATATATTTTTTGATACTGTTGGGACTATATTCTAGTTTTTGTTTCTAGTTAGAAGTTGTACTATATATTTATACGGTATATTACATGCACTATGTTTTTAAATATTGATTAGGGGTGGTCCATTGGAGGAGTGAGGGCATGTCATGTGACTTTGTACTTAGTATTTAACATGGTTAACCACAGTAGAAACATTTTTACTCTGAAGAAGCTCGGTAATAACCGAGCGAAAGCGCTTGGTTTATTGTTGGTGGTATACTTTATGACTTTGACAACGTGTGAATAAAGGTGTTGCTTAAGTAAAATCCTGGAACCGGTCCTCAACAATATGGGACATTTCTGCTCTCTACCAATTGTAACACCCTCCCTGGTACAACTGAACCATAAATCAATAACACTCACCTTAAGACAGAAGCAAGAAGCACTCCCCAATACATCAGTTATCACAAATTATGCCATTGCTAATCTACTGAGACTGAGAAATTACCAGGCTATATGCAAGATCCTCTTCCAACTCAATGACCATACTGCTTATGTAGAAGTCTTGACTGTGAAATTCTATGCATATGTGAATAACTGCATAGATGCATTTGCCTCCCCCTCAAACACATACAATAATTTCATATGTACATATATATATATATATATATATATAATATATATATATATATATATATATATATATATATATATATATATATAATATATATATATATATATATATATATATATATCTACACACACACACACACACACACACACACACACACACACATATATATATACACAAATGTATATGTGTGAAATTATTTATATACATATTTAGTTATTTATTTTACATTTGTTGACCGGGATAGTCAGACTAGATATATGTCCATTTTCAGCGGAGACACGGGGAGTAAAGCTCCAGATAACACAGAGAGGACATAACAGATGTGAGTCAAACGTATTTACAAATCCCTCTAGTAGGTACTCACAATATACACAGTATATAATAGTATACAAAAACACAACAGGTTGCAGCAAGCTATTATGAGCAAGAGATGAGTACAATATTGATTTAAATAAGGCATTGAATAAGTAGTGATTAATCAGGGTTAGTACAGGGACAAAGCCAGTGCTCTTTAAAATACTGTTTGAGGCCTTTTTTGAAGAGACTTAAAGAAGGTTCGAGGGTAAGGTTAGATGGAAGTCAATTCCAAGTTTTACCAACAACTCTGGCAAACAGTGAGTCACCGGCTGAGTTAATGGCTTTGTGGGTTTGGACCAACAGTTTATTGGATGATCGTAGTTACCTTGAATTACTGTATGGCTTTATGATATTTTTGAGTGCTGGAGTATTTCCAGGGTGGTACAGAATTTTGTGCTACTATAAGCTGATTGAACAGAGGTAGGCTAGGCAGTTCTAGCCACCTGAGAAGACTGAGGTTGTGACAGTGATGTGACCTGTATGTTGAGCCTATGGCAAATCTGGGATATGGTTGTAACAGTGAGAGAGCTCACTAAGTTCAGTGTTGCTCAAAGTGGAGAGTATGGGGGAGGGGCATATAGAAGGGTAGAGAGTAGGTGTGAGCAGCCGACTGCAGTCCTAGCTAACAGAGTTAGAAAAGGTTTAGTTCTGTATAATGAGCCACACTATTAATGGTTTTTATAGTTTTATTGATATGCAGATCAAATTTGAGATTATTGTCCACTATTACTCCTAAAAGCTTAGTATGGTCATCTGGAGAGATAGAGGTACTGTTGTTGGATGTTATGGAGAAGGAAAATGGGGTGGATCTACTGGTGGGGGTAAAGAGGAGCAGTTTAATTTTGTTTAATAACAGACAGTGATTAGAGAGCCAATTTTCAACTGTGTTAAATGTGTTTTGTGTTAAGGTTTGTAGGTCTAAAGGGGAGGAGGCCGTACAGATCAGGGTAGAATCATCTGCATACTGAATGCAGGTTGCATCAGGGATGGCAGCATGAAGATTGTTGATGAAGATAGAAAAGAGTAGAGGACCTAGAATAGAGCCCTGAGGGACACCAAGGGTGAGGACCTAGAATAGAGCCCTGAGGGACACCAAGGGTGAGGACCTAGAATAGAGCCCTGAGGGACATCAAGGGTGAGGACCTAGAATAGAGCCCTGAGGGACACCAAGGGTGAGGACCTAGAATAGAGCCCTGAGGGACACCAAGGGTGAGGACCTAGAATAGAGCCCTGAGGGACACCAAGGGTGAGGACCTAGAATAGAGCCCTGAGGGACACCAAGGGTGAGGACCTAGAATAGAGCCCTGAGGGACACCAAGGGTGAGGACCTAGAATAGAGCCCGGAGGGACACCAAGGGTGAGGACCTAGAATAGAGCCCTGAGGGACACCAAGGGTGGGAGGTAGCAGGGTGGACAGTCTGCCCTGCCATAACACTGCCTATTGTCTGCCATTCAGATAGGATAGGAACCACTGAATAGATGGTTATATAAGGAGATGGATTTTAGGGAATGAATGAGTAATTTGGTCTAGAAATAAGGCTGAAGATAGCCTGTTATTCCTATTTTGGAATATGGTATTTGTAAAAGAAAGGAGGGCAGAAGTGGCACTGGGATGTGGCCTATAGCCATGCTGAGTGTTGGTAGGCAGACCATTCAAATTATATAATCCATAAGCTGCTTATGAACACACTTCTTCATTAATTTGGCTAGTGGTGAGAGAATGGCAATGGGTCTGTAGTTGTGGAGTGGGATAACATGGAATATTTTCCAGACTGAGGGGATAGTCCCATCAGTTAGTGTTCTATTGATTAGGATAGAGATGGGGAATGCTATGGCGTCTGCAGCTTTTTGTAGGTACTCTGCAGGAAGGAGGTCAGCAGAAAGGGTGGTTGGTTTTAGTGTTTTGATAAGGGATCAGATAAAAGTGGTAGAGACAGGTTGGTTGTTAAAGGGGGGGTGAGAAGTGGGTATATTAGTGGTAGATTTAGAGTGAGTGGGAGTAAGTTGGTTAGCTAAGGACTGCATACTTTCAGTGGAAAAGTTATTAAAGGCAGTGGCAACAGTTTCTGGAGATTTATAGGTGTAGTTTGATGGGATTGAGGTAGTAAATTGTCCTGGATGAAGAAGTCGGTTAATACATGCCCAGAACTTTTGGGAATGTTTTGGTGTTTAAATCAGAGGTTCTGGTAGTAGTTTTTTTTTGTCTAACAAAATGAGTTTTTTTGTATCATTTCTAAGTTGATGATATCTCATTTGGTCGAGGGGGGCGTTAGTTGTTCGCCATTTGGTCCAGGCTATATTTCTAAGTTTGATTTTTATCTTACTTTCCTTTGTGAGCCATGGAGCACTGTTAGATTTAGTCTTTATAGTACATGCAGGAGCATCAGAGTCAAGAATGCTCAGGAATTTATTGTGAAAGAAAGTTACAGCTTCATCTAGTGGTAGATTTTTTAGGATTGACCAGTTGACCAAATTAAGTTCATTTAGGAAGTTAGCATGATTGAAGTTTTTATTATTTCTGATTGTTTTGTACGTAGTCTTGTGGTGGGTTTCTGCCTTATGCTTAATAATATAAGTTAGTGAATGATCACTTAGGTCTTCGGGGAGAGTCCCAGCTGTATACAAGCTTGGGTGGCTATTGATAAGTACCATATCTAAAATACTTTCACTGTTGGTGGTTATACTAATCCTAGTGGGAGAGGTTATTATTTGCGTGAACCCAAACAGATTTATATGGGTGACAGGGGATTCAGCTGAGCAGGTGCAACAGTTGGTGTTAAAGTCACCAGGAACAATGGTTTCTTGGGGGTAGGTAGTGGATAACCAGAAATTGTAGTTTATTGTCCGTTTGGGCAGTTTTTCCATCTCTTTCAACTTTCTAGTTTAAAAGCCTACATTTGCACTTGTTTCCGACCTTTTCTAAAACTAGTCTAGTCTAGATACAGATTTGCTGCATCCAGGACTGTTTGTAAGCTTCTGAGCCCGCAAAGCCTTTCTGTGTTGAAGGGAAGCCTTCTAGCTTATCAGTGGGAGTGGTAAGCGCTAGGTAGGCTATCTACCACAAGAGTGGTTTCTGACCCAGAAATTGTAGTTTATTGGCCATTTGGGCAGTTTTTCCATCTCTTTTGACTTACTGGTTTAAAAGCCCATGTTTGCACTTGTTTCCCACCTTTCCTGTAACTAGTCTAGTCCAGATACAGATTTGCTGTATCCAGGACTGTTTGTAAGCTTCTGAGCCCCCCCCCCCCACCAAGCCTTTCTGTGTTGGAGGGAAGCATTTTAGATTATCAGCAGGAGTGATAAATACTAGGTAGCCTATCTACCACAAGATTCAGGTACAGATTCTTAGTTTTAGCACTTGAATTTGCTTATTCGTGCTCAGCACCTGTTCAGAACTTGTTAGCACTAAATGAGCTACAAATTACTACAGCACTCAACTCACTTCACCTAGAGGAAAACAGTTTTTGTACTTACTTTCCTCACTTGCTTAGAGAAAATCAGCTCTTATACTCACTTTCCTCACTTGTCTAGAGGAAAATTGTTTTTTTTATTCAGGCAGGCATGTCCAAGGGTCAGCTCCATGTTCTCTCCTGTCTATCTGATGAATCTGGGCATCTTGGGGCAATGTAGAAATTCCCTCATGTACACAGACAACCCTCTCCTCCTACCACCCAACACCACAACCTGTGAGAGATGCACTTATCTAGCCAAACTGGAGGTAAAGCGCTCTCCAACGAAGACTGAACTTGACAGTCAGGAGGAGAAAGTAAACACTTGCACCACACCACACTCATCACATAGTCTCACTAAGCCTACACCACCAAAATCCACACATAGAAACACAAAAACATTCACAGAGGCTCTTAATAATAATCTGCTCAAGCAAAAGAGACCTCCAAAGCAGAAACGCAAGCAACCTCCATCCCCCAACACAACCCAAATGACACATAGCCCACAGACTCAGTGTGCCACTCAACCACAACCCATAAAGCAAAACAACTTACCTTACAAACTAGTCATAGGTGACTCTATAGTCAGGCACACTGATGTCCCACTCACCAGGCTAAACAAGGAGAAGTTTACTGTCAGCTGCCTGTCGGGTGCCAGGATCCACCACATAACCCACACACTCAGGTCACTCCACAACAAGTACCAATATGACTCTGCCATTGTCCATGTTGGTGTGAATGACCTGAGACGTACCTCTCTGGTCTACATGAAAAGAGACATGAAAGAGCTCTGCGATCTTGTAGCCCAGGCAGGTATAACCCTAGCCCTGAGTAGCATCCTGCCATCACCCAGAATGATACCGCAGTACAAGGACAAAATGATTGACTTCAACAACTGGCTAAGCTTTTGCTGTCATTCTAAGGGGATCCAGTATCTGTCTGCCTGGGACAACATGGTCGACAGACCACAATTATTTGCCAGAGATGGCCTGCACCTGTCACCCCGGGAATTCCGGATACGGGCTAAGGCTCTTGCTGCCCCTATAGTGCCTTTTTTAGGCAAGGTTCAAATGACAAATTCACCACCATAACAGGAACAGGCAAGCAAAAACTGAGGGTAATGGTACTCAATGCTAGAAGTCTAAATCTCAAACTGCACTCTCTTGAGGCACTTCTTAAAATGGAGAACATCGATATCTGTGCAGTGACTGAGACCTAGTTCAAGGCTCTAGAGAGCACCCCTGCATTACCAGGCTATAACTCATACCACACTTTTCGGCCACCTAACCTGGAACGGAGCACCAAAGGTGGAGGTGTGTCCATATTCATTAAGGATATCCACACTTCCAGGCTAGTTGCTCAGCATAATGCATCCAAGGTTATCCATGTGCAACTAACTCTGGGCAAAACTGCAATCCAAATTGTAGCTTGCTACAGATCCCCCACCATGCCCCAGGATTCCCATTCCTCTTTTCTTGATATACTGGAAAATATTAGGGTTCAACCAAACACCCTAATAATGGGCGATTTCAACTACCCCACCATTAACTGGGAAAACTATTCATGGACCAACTCCTTCACTTACCGCTTTCTGGAATTCATAAATTCCAATGCCTTGGATCAACTTATCCACACCCCCACCAGGGGCAACAATATCCTAGACCTAGTCATTACCAACATGAGTGACCAGTGTTCCACACCTGAAGTTAACTCCTCATTGGTCAGATCTGACCATAAACTAATCACCCTAGATATCCACATCCCTACTCACCCCCACCCCCATTAAGGAAATCATGGTAAAAAATTCTCCAAAGCCAACTTCATGCTTCTTAAGACAGAAGTGGTAAACTTCATGACACCCATGCAGATGGACAATATAGTTGCGACTGCTGAATCCTACACAGATGCACTCTATAAGCACTTACATGAGTGCATGGATTGTGCTATCCCAAACAGAACCAAGATGCTATCCTTCAAAAAAAGGAAGCCAATCTGGTGGTCCCCTTCCATAAACAAACTCTACAACAGAAGGAAGAAACAGTTGCAAAAGAGAGCAAAATCCCATGAGTGGAGAAGTTCCCTGGTCAGTCTCAGTAAGAAGCTGAGATCCCTTATAAGATCCTCCAAAGCTAGCTATGAAAACAAAATTGCTGCTGATTCTAGGGGCAACCACAAAGCATTCTATAGTTATGTCAAGAATCTCAATGACAACACCCAGATCTGCTCTGAGTTACAGCACAATGGCATGAAAATTACAGAACCAACTGATATTGCCAACATCCTGGCAGATAGGTTCAATGCTAACTTTACCCCCCCTCACCCCCTAAAGGGCCCATATCTATACAGGAAGAATGCAGAGTCCCTGTAATCACAACTACGCAGGTAAAAGCTGCACTCTCTAAAGCCAAAAACACAGCATTCATGGGACCGGGCAACATCCCAGGCTGTGTTTTGCACGAACTTCAGGACGAACTGGCTCCCCACCTAAGCACCATGTTCAATCATAGTCTCTCATCAGGCTTTGTGTCCACTGAATGGCACACAGCAACAGTTATCCCACTCCACATAGGGGGAGCCATCACTGATCCCAGGATCTATCGCCCTATTGGCCTGACAAGCCTGGTCTGTAAGGCCATGGAATGTATCATATTGGAACTCATAATCAAAGACATTGGTAACCTCCAAACTCTGGACCCCACCCAGTTCAGGTTTGTGAAAGGCAGATCATGTCTTCTGAACCTGACCATCTTCTTTGAGACAGTCACCAAAGCTGTAGACGAGGGTAAGGTGGTTCACACAGCCTATCTTGACCTCACTGAGGCTTTCGACACCATCCCCCATTCTGGAATTATAGCCAAACTCACTAAGCTAGGTATAAATCCTTACGTCACAAGATGGGTTGCCACTTGGCTCACTGACAAAACGCACACTGTAAACGTTGCAGACTCCAAATCTGACTTCAAACCAGTGACAAGTGGAGTACCACAGGGTTCAGTACTGGGACCTCTCCCATTTGGTATCTACTTCTCTGAAGTACAGACTAATACAGAAGGCCTTTGGCTAATGAAGTTCACAGATGACTGCAAACTAGGAGCCATAGTTGAGTCCCCAAATGATGTGGACATCCTACAGAAGGGCCTCACTGAGACAGATGCCTGGTGTCAGAGCCATGGCCTCAAGCTCAATGCCAAAAAGTGCATTGTCATCCCCTTTGGTAAAAACTTTGTACCCATGAACTACCACTTAGGCAGCAGTCTACCTAATGCTGAATGTGTGATAAGAGACCTTGGGACCCAGGTGGACAGTAGTCTCTCCTTTGATAATCACATTGCCACAGTAGTCAGGAAATCCTTCTACGTGGCACATCTCATCACAAAAGGGTTCTCAGCTAGGAAAAAAGAGGTCATAGTTCCTCTCTACTCGACACTCATTAGACCCATTATAGAGTACAATGCCCCTTTTGGAATGTACCTCACAAGACATCTGCAGCAGCTGGAAAGGCCACAGAAGTACCTCACAAGGAGGATTACTGGCCTCAAACAGATGCCCTACACTGACTGTCTCAACAAACTCCAGCTTTACTCCGTAGCATATCGCCTACTCCGAGGTGATCTCTGCCTAACATATAAAGCTATGTCAAACCTAGAGCTGTTGGACATGCTCCACCTAAAGAAATCCCAGTCCCTCCAAGCTACATGCTCTAGGGACCTAAACCTCATCACCACAATAAACAGGACATGCTGGAGAGATAGATTCCTGTCCCAGAGACTTCCCATACTCTGGAACAAGCTACCCATCTATGTAAAGCAAAGTTCCTCATTAGCACTCTTCAATAAAAATCTTGACAAGTGGATGGGAAATATGAAATACACCCTGTGAATCACTTCTGTGGCTCTGCTCAACAGAAGCACAAGAAAATAACTTTCTTGGGTGGCGTAAGCCAGGGAACCTTGTTGGCTAAGCTTACTTAGGGCCTTGGGCTGATAGCCTAGTACCTACTTATGAACCTATGAACCTATGATAACCACTGGAGAATATCTTCCAGATTGCTTATTTTATTGCCTGGGGGAATGTAGACACAAACAATATTTATACTCTTATTATTGTTAATTTGCAGTTTGGTAATGAGTGAAAGAATAATAGTAACTGTTGCTAACATGATTATTAGCTTAAATAAAAAGCTGCAAAAATGATATGAAATATAAAGAGTTAATTTAGGAATAGTATAAAATGCTGAAAAATAGAAAGTAGTAAGTGTGCTGGCATAGTTTAATTAGATATTGGCATCCATATAAAGGAGTATGTTATTGAGAAACAAAGTCTGTAAAAATAGCTGTGCAGATGACAGCTGGAAAGTCATCAACGAAGTAAAGAGATGTAACATCAAGCAAGATAAAGTTAGAACATCAAGCTTCAGATAGTGCTGGAACACAACATCTTAGATAATGCAAGACTGAGTTTCCATGGATCATCAAACTACAAAGAACCAAGGACAAGGGAACAAAGGAAAACTGTTATATAACGAAAGAACTGTTATACATTAGACTTTGAGAAAAAATATCAGACATTTTGGTATAAATGAGTGTGTATAAACAAGCTTTGGGAATTTGCCATAGAGAGCTGACAGCATCTGTGTTGCATGCTTGTAGATCCGAAAGGAAAATGTAACAGTAAAGCGTATTAACTGAAGCAGTGTCTCGGTGTATTTATTGTACTTAGTACAATACAGTAATAAGACTAGTTGGTCACAATAAATAGTTAAATATACTTTGGTATGCTTGCATGTAAATGCAAGTAACAGCAAGAAACCAACAGAAGACGTCATATAATTTTTCAGTGAGGATTTTTGCATTATTAAATGGGGGCGGTTGAACTGGATCTCTATTAACACAATGTATTTTTGTAAAGAACTGCTATCCCACCTCCCTTCTTAGCTGTTCGGTCTAATAGGTGTATGTCGTAGCCTGGGGGTAATGCAGTAGATTTAAGCCAGGTTTCTGTAAGACACATTATGTCTGGGGAATGAACTGCTGAGAGGGCATGCAGGCATGCATATGCATATCTCTCTCTCTCTCTCTCTATATATATATATATATATATATATATATATATATTGGGATTTATATATATATATTGGGATTTATATATATATATCGGGTTGGGAGGGTGGCCTAATGGTTAAGGTGTTTGCCTTACAAACACAAGGTGCAGGGTTTGAGTCTCACAAGGGACAATTGGCTAGGCTTACAATGGCTCGCAAGAGCAGTTAGCTTAGTACTAACCTATGAACCTATGAACCTATATATATATATATATACATATACACACACACACACACACACACACACACACACACACATAGAGAGAGATTCATTATTGATTCATAGGTGATTACAAGGCTAACAACCCTAAATGGCCTTTTTAAGCTTAGCCATGCTTTCCAGTTTTATTGGACAGAGTTTGATACCATAGGCTTTTTACAGAGTGTATATAGCTTTGTGATGACTGTGGTGGTGATGCTGCGGTAGCATTGTCACCTCACAGTAAGACATTGTCCTGTTCGATTCTCAGCTAGAGCGTCTTCTGTGTGAAGACATGTGTGAATGGGCATACCTTCATTGAAGGTTGTGCGTCAGGGCCGGCAACTCGGCATGTAAAAATCTACTGCCAATCATTACGGGACCGGAGGTCCGCTTTGGCGACCCCTAACCGGGAAAAGCCAAAAGACACAACAACATATAGCTTTGTGATGAGTGGTTATGGATTTACAAGAGATACAGGTGCTAGACAAGGAGTAAACTTTGATTCTCCACTCACTGATCCAAGTTATGCTTGAACAAGTGGTGGGAATAACTCTGCCTCATATGAATGGGAAGCCTGTTCTAGGTAAGGGATAATTTCTGAGATACATACGTATCCCTCCAACATGTATTAGGTTTAGATACATGGATTGGGAATTTCTGATGCCATTTGTTTTGCATATATCACATAGGTCAAGAGCTGGATAAGAGGATGCTCTATAGGCCAGGCATAGAGTGCCTCTCAGCAGTCTGTAGAAGACAGAGTATAGGGATAGGTCTTTGAGGTGGTCCAATTAGGGCATATTGTTTACATCATGTATTATTTTTGTAAAAAACCTTTGTGGATGTTCCAGCTCTTGTATATGCCTGGTGAGGTACATATCATAGGAGAAATGGTACTCGGTGATTGGTCAAATGAGGGCTGAGTACAATGTAACAATAACACCTTTGGAATTAGATGGCATACCCTTCCTTATAAGTTGTGTGAAAAAGCATGATTTCCTTACTAAAGCAGGCACATAATGGTCAAAGGTCAATTCACTGTCCACCTGTGTTCCCAAATCCCTGACCACAGAGTCTACTCTCAGGTTGTATTATCAATGCCATAAATAAAAAAATAAAGAACAGAAGTCAGGAGCCGAATGTCTTCACACTAGTTTATTATAACACAATTAAGCGCTTTTATCCTGGTAAAGTAGACTTCTTCAGAATAATGTCTCATAAAAATAGAAACAATTTATAGTATCTCTGAAAGATCACATGATCCCATTAATTAATATAACTCCCATTTAAAAACCCCCTAATACAAAAACAACTTATGCACTAATTTTCAAATCAATATAAAATTATACCATACAACAAATATGAAATTTGAGAAAACAAATAGAAATTTTTACTAAAACATTTTATCCTGCCATATCATACTTCAAAGGCTGCTTTTAATCTAAGAACCCTGGTTATTGAGGTCATTTTATTCAACCCCAGAATCACTGTTGCATTTATTTTCAATTGTCATTTTAATTCCTTTAACTTTAAAAAGTCATCGGAAGGACCCCCCCCCCCTCCGTTGACCCAAACTGACATGATCAAAGGCATAAAATTTAAATTTGTGTATATTATTGTTGTTAATATGTTTATATAAAGCATTCTTTTCATCTTGTTTGCAACTGCCATAACAATGATGATAGACTCTATTGCCTGCTTGGTTTTACCAATGTAAAAACAAGCACAATGTTGGCACTGTGCCACATAAATCACCCCAGTACTTGAACAATAGTACTTCTGGCTTAACTTAACCTTACCGTAACCTTCAAAGAAAAAGTTAGACCCTTTCAGAATGTATTGGCACTGCGAACAGTGCCCACACTTAATCATTCTAACAACACCCACTGACATTTTGGTCCTTTCTAGTAATGCTTTAAAACACACATCCTTTTTATATAGAGTTCAGGGTATCTGCCCCATCAGTCTGATATATTCTTGATCAATGCCAAAAAGGCCCTGATTTTTGTATACAATCCCTTTGATGCCAGAATAATCAATGTTGAATGGTAAAACAAGTACTCTATTTAAATTTCGCCTTGGGTCTTGTCAGTATCCCTAGATAAAGTGTTAGAATGCCACAAATTGCCTATACCAAGCAAAGGATTGAAATGGCCTGATATTCTTTTATTTTCAACCTCCTTAAAATATTATTAAGGAAAGGTACAGGATATCCTCTCTTCTCAAGCATTAAGTTTAACACATTCCTCCTGGAATCTGATGTCATTAGAAACCATTTGTGATAATCTGACATATGCTGTCACTTAACGAGGGACTTTTTTTGGTGCATGGGTGCTAACTTTTATAATGTAATAAAGAGTTGGAATACATTGGTTTTCTAAATATTGTGGATTCAAAACTCTTCAACATTCTATAATGAACTTTAAAAAGTCAGTGGTGGTGTGTAAATACTGAAAAAGTGGTTTAATCTAGTCTCATTGTCAGTCCAAAATAAAGTGATGTCATCTAAAAAGCATCCCTAAAGAACTTGTTTTCAAAAATAATAAAGCTGTTCTCCAAAACTGCTTCCATTAATGTTCTAAATGTTTTGATTTTAGTATGCCAGATGTCAGTATTAAAACACAGATACTCATAAATCCACTCAAGATCAATGTTGTGAGGGATAACTGAAAAAAGATCTTGGATATCAATGGTTGCAAAAATCAACATATCAGAATATAAATCATTACAAATTTTGGATAAAAAGTCCCATGAGTCCTTGTAAAGATACTTAATGCTACCCACCACTTGATTTGTTGGTCAATGTACCTTGCTAATAGGAAGGTCTTAGATGCTTTAGTGTCCACAATTGGATGCAATGAGGGGTCCGATACATTCTTATGAATCTTTGGAATGCCAAAGATAGTGGTAATCTTTGGGTGGGAAGCACAAAAAAGACTGTTCAGATGGAGTGATGTGTTCATTCCCTAGCAACTCTTCCAACAATACATCCAGTCTCCTATAAGCTATGTTCATCTGGTTAATGGAAGCTTCCTCATATGTCTTCTTCTTCTTTTGGCTTTTCCTGTTAGGGATCACCACAGTGGAACAATGGTCCGCAGAATGATTGGCAGTGGAGTTTAATGGAGTTGAGTTGCCAGCCTAGTGCCCAACCTTCCACAGAAGGCACACACTCAAACCTAGAGCCAGTTAAGAAAGTCCAATCCACATGAAGCATGTCTTTGGAATGTGGGAGGAATCTGGAGTACCTGGAGGAAACCCATATGACCACAGGGATGACATGCAGACTCCACACAGAAGGCACCTCAGCCAAGAATTGAACAAGAGAACCTCTTGCTGTGAGGCAGCAATGCTAACTGCTTCACCAACACGGCCACCCCGAAGCTTCCTCATATGTATCTGTGAATAATAAAGGTAACATTTTATTGATCTAGTCTTTCATGTTCATGACTACTAATCCCTCTCTCTTATCCGGTTTCATCACCCTCAACTGTCTGTTGTTGGTAATCTCCCTCAAGTGTTCCCACTCAATTGAACTGAAATTGAAATGGAAATGTTTATTAGTTTTGCAGTACAACAAATTTCTTATATGATCTTCACACATTCTATCAAAAATAGATACCATAGCGTGCATCGGGCTGCTTAAATAGCTAGGTCTCAGACAGTTCTGACCAAAAGTAACAAAAGTTGGCATTGTTGTTTTTAAAATAAAAACTTAAATTAAGTTTCCTTGAAAATAATTTCAAATCAATCAGAACATCTTCGGTTCTAGCTTTTCTAGCTGGAACAAATGTGAGGCCCTTTTCAAATAAGTCAGCCCATGAACTAGTAACTTGTACTTCACTATAATTATAGATTTTAAAATCACCACAATTTTTAGAGACAATGTCACATGAACTTAGTTACTATTATACATATCCTGGCATTGAGTTTTATGCTGTGACTTTGGCACCAGTTATTAGTTTGTATCAGGCCTTCTTAGAGTATCTGTGTCTTTGGGGTATTCTATAAATGTGCCTAGTTTACAAATGTTTGCGAATTTGGTCAGCCAGTGGCCAGTGATGTTAGCCTTTACTGTGGATGCTGACAATACCTCCCTTTCCTCCTGCCCCTCTGGTATGTATAAAACTGGTGATATTTGGTCCTTCCAGGATCTGTTGTCCACTCTCTCTGGTTCTTCAGGCTCTTTAACCTCCTTAGGCTGGAAAGTCTAAAGGGTCGTCCTCAAATCCTACTTCAGAATGTAGTGCAGGATTAGTAGTCATTTCCCTGTTTAAACCATTACCACCTCATTGTTCTTGTTCATGCACTTACTGGGAGAAATAGAAGTATTAATAGAATGGTTACCAAAACTAGGGGAGTGGGATATGCTCTTCCTGCTTCATATTCATTCTTGTCCCTCAATAATTTCTTGGACTTCCTGACCTTTAAATCAGAAATAATCTGGTCCGCTCTAACAGATGGACCTGCACTCTTCCTTTTTACTCACAAACAATAAATCAGATTGAATACTTGCATCAAATCTAGAAACAGTCTCTAACAATTCAGCCATTTTCCTATCATTGTCTCTAATACATACCTGTAACAGTTCACAACCATTTTTATTAAATAATGTCAGTAACTCAGCAGTATAACTCAAAGTCCTTCACCAATCCTGTGGAGAATTTCCATGTATGTAAACTCTTGGGTATATTGTCGACCCTTAGTCACAAAAATAACTGTTTTCCAACTGTATTTTTCAATACTTGAGTGTTAAATACATGTATTTATTGTATGTACATAATTTATGTTTATTATACATAATTTTATAAGGGTTCCTATCAGTTCATCAAAACTTCAGCAGTTTGAACACCATATGTTCGAACTGTGAAGTACGAAAACTGATTATCGCGAAGCTGCGGAACATCAAATTCTTTCCCAGGGAAAGAATTCAGTGGGCCATTTTTGCGGCTTCACTATATCCTCCACTGTGGTGCGAAGGTTACAGACCGGGTTAAGGTAAGTGTGCGAGCAGACTGGGTTAAGGTGAGTGTGCGATAATTACGGACCTTAGAGTTAGGGAGTGGGTAAGGTGAGTGTGCGATAGTTACAGACCTTAGGGTTAGGGAGTGGGTAAGGTGACTGCGATAGTTATGGACCTTAGGGTTAGGGAGCTGGTAAGATGAGTGTGCAATAGTTACAGACCTTGGTGTTAGGGTTTGGGTTAAGGTAAGTGGATAGATAGTAGTGTATGTACGGTTTAGTGTAGGGTTAGAAGTAGGGTTTTGTGAAGTGTATATGTGTGGATTATTTATTTTGGTATGCTTGTGTTGTGTGTGTGTTTTCTTGGAACAGTGATTTTTTTTCCTGGGGAAAAAAATCGCTGTTCTAAGCCTTCAATGGTTTTGAACTTCGAGGTTAGAAGTTCGAACATATGGTGTTCGGACTTCTGCCGTTTTGTCGAAGTGATATAGACCCACTTTATAAGCATGTTGATTTTTTAATCTGAAACTATGTTTATGAGTTGGATTATGTTTGTACATTTTTAAGATGGTATTTGCACATAATTAGAGTCATTATTAGTTTGTAATTCATTTACGAATGTGATTGGTTGGATGTGTCTTATTGTATATAATGAATATTGAGTTAAATGTTTTTATCACATTGAAGAAGGGTTTATCCTGAAATCTTTGTGAAAGTAATAAAATAATCTTTGTTTTTATCTCTTTGGCATTGTTAGTCTGGCTTTGTTGGTTGGTTCTGCTATTTTTTGCTGTTTATTTTATTTTATTTATTTATTTATTTTACATTTGTTTACCGGGCTAGTCCAACTGGATATATGTCCATTTTCAGTGGAGGCCCGGGGAGAAAAGCTCCACTACATACTACTAAACAATGTCAAGATATACATCAATATACAAAAATAGAGAGAAAAAAACATATGCAATAACCTTGAAACAGGTTGTATTAACTTTTGAGTAAAATCAAAAACCTAGGATGGTAAAGAGAAAGAAAGGATAAAGAATATTAAATACTCAGTTAGAGTATGTAGAAGAGAAGAAAGAGAATGGTTGTTAAGGAGTCAGATAATGATGGAAAAAAAAGAGAGCTAACCTGGGTTATGATAAGAGCATAGCCAATGGTTATTTAGGAAGGATTTTAGTTTAGTTTGAAATTGGGAGAGTGATGTTAGGGATGTAAGTTCCTGTGGTAACTTGTTCCATATTTTGCCAACTGAGTTGGAAAATGTGGAGTCACCTGCTGAGTTTTTGGATCGGGATGTTTGGACCAGTATTTTGTTGGTGGAGCATAGATGCCTCTGATTGTTATAGGGTGTTATGAGGGTGGAGAGTATTGGGGTGTTTTCAGGGTGATGTAGGGCATTATGGGCAATAGTGAGTTGATAGTATTGTATGAGGTGTGGTAGTTCCAGCCACCCAAGCTTTTTGAGATTTAAACAATGATGAGTTCTATATGGAGAGGCAGTTGCAAATCTGGCAATAATATTATATGATGAAGTAAGTTTGCTAAGATTATGTTTAGAGAGATTTGTGTATATGGAGGAAGCATATAAAAGGGTTGAGATTAAGTGAGTTCTGGCTATGGTAGTTTTGGCTTCAGGAGTAAGAAAAGATTTGATTCTATAGAGAGAGCCTAGTTTTCTGTTGGTCGATTTTATTGTAAGATTAATATGATTGTCGAATTTTAATTGATTGTCAATAGTGATACCCAAGAGTTTTGTTGTCTGGTCAGGAGAGATAATGGTTCCATTATCAGATATTAGTGTGAAATGGATAGAGGTAGACAAGTGGGTGGGTGAAAAAAGCAAGAGTTTGGTTTTCTTGGGGTTAAGGAGAAGGCAATGATTAGAGAACCATTGTTCTATAGTTGAGAAGGTTTTTTGTGTGAGAGAGTGAAGTTCTGACTGTGTTGAGGCTGCACAAATGATGGTAGTATCATCTGCATATTGAATACAAGTTGTTTGTGGAGTAGCTAGATGAAGTTCATTAATGAAAATGGAAAACAAGAGTGGACCTAAAATAGAGCCCTGAGGGACTCCTATAGTGGTGGGGAGAAGATCAGAGAGTTGGTTGTCCCATAGAACTGCTTGTTTGCGGTTGTCTAGGTAAGATGTGAACCAGCATAAGGCAAGATTATCTAGAGAGAAAGATTTTAAACGATGGAGAAGAAGCTGGTGATTTACCATGTCAAAGGCTTTGGACAGATCTACGAAGAATGCTGAAGAAGGAGTATTATTGTTACGGTTTTTGTTAATTGAGTCAATGAAGGATAGTAAGGCTGTACTAGTACTATGGTATGGTCGAAACCCATGTTGGCAATTAGCCAGGAGTTTGTGGTCTAGTAGGTGATTTAGTAACTGTTTGTGGATACACTTCTCCATAATTTTTGCAAGTGGAGATAGTAGTGCTATTGGGCGGTAGTTAGAATACTCAGTAGAGTCACCTCCTTTAAAAAGAGGGATAATATAAGAGATTTTCCAGACTGATGGAATTGAACTTTCTTTTATTGTCCTATTAATAAGTATAGAGATGGGGTATGCTAAGGCTTTTGCACCTAGTTGGAGGTATTCAGCTGGTAATCAGTCAGCAGAGGGGGTTGTAGGTTTTAGTTTATAAAGTAAGGACAGTATTTGAGAGGTAGGTATGGGTCGAAGGTGAAATGGGGGGGAATAGAGCTAGGTGTAAATAGTTTGGAGGTATCAGGGTTTTGTTGATTAGCTAGGTTTAGTATGGCTGAAGTGAAGAAAGTGTTAAAGGCATTAGCTGTTTGTAAGGGGGAGTCGGGGTCAGAGCCAGAAGGGTTTGGTGTGGCAACTTTACCAGGGGATAATAGTTTATTGATAGAGGACCAACATTTATGTGGTTGGTGTGGTGAAGATTGCTGAAGCTGAGTATAAAAATTCTTTTTATGTTGTATGATGGCTTTCTTTGTCATATTTCTCTGTTGTCTAAAAGTGACATTATCAGTTAGGCTTTTTGTGGTTCGCCATTTAGCCCAGACCTTGTTCCTATTTAAGATAAGTTTCTTAGTGTTATTTGAGAGCCATTGGGCTGTTTTAGATTTGACACGCATAGAGCGCATTGGGGCATGGTGTTCCAGGATAGTGAGAAAAGTATTATTAAAGTGACTAACTGCTTCGTCTATTGGGAGAGATTTAAGAGGTGACCAGTTAACTTGCATGAGTTCATTTTGAAACTGGTTGAGGTCAAAATATTTCTTACTACGGAATGATTTGACTTGGATAGGGACAGTAGTACTGTTTTTTTGCCTAATAATATAAGTGAGGGAGTGATCACTGAGCTCATCTGGGAGAGTTCCTGTTGTATATTTTTGCTGAGGACTATTTGTTAATATCCAGTCAAGTATACTTTCTTTGTTATTAAGTTTGTTTATTCTAGTTGGGAAGTTGATTATTTGAGAGAAACCATGCAGGTTAATAAGGGTGGATGGATTAGTCTGTTTACATAAGTTCCAGTCAATGTTAAAATCCCCTAAGAGTATTGTCTCTTGAGGGTGATTTAGTGAGAGCCAGTTTAGAAGGTCTTCTAATATGGTTGGATTCTTTCCTGGGGGAAGATAGGTACAGACAATATTTAATGTTTTTTGTGGGTTGAGTTGCAGTTTTGTAATAATTATTTCAATAGTAGCGTCAAATGAGAGGTTATGATTTGTTCTACTAATCTGCAGTCCTGTTCTATAGAGAATAGCAACCCCACCACCTTTTTTGTTTAAGCGGTCCTGTCTTAGGATGCTGTAGCCTGGAGGAATAACCTCATTGTCTTTAATTATAGGTTTAAGCCATGTTTCTGTTAGACAGAGAATATCAAATTGTTGAACTTCTAGTAGGGCATGAATTTGTGCTATTTTATTACAAATGCTTTGTATGTTTAGTTGGGCAATAGATAGCGATTTGGGGGGTTTAGTAGATGGTGTACCATTTCTAATAAGTGGGTGGCATTTAGAGGGAATTGGGGAGGGGTTTGGACCAGGGTTTGGGTGAATATCTCCATCTATTAATGAGCAAGATATTATAGGGTTGAAGAGTTGAGGGGGTTTGCAGTAGTAGTAAGGAAATTTTTTAAGGTGGTAGATAAGGTATTTTATGTGAGAAAGGCGGTGGTATTTAGGTTGAAGAAAGGAGGTTTTGTGGATGGTGTTGAGATAGTTTATAGATAAGGCTGGTGGAGATGTTTGAGTATGTCTGTTTGGGATTATAAGAGTAAGGGGTAGGGGTAGTTCATAGAAGGTTAAAAGATAGGTAGAGGTGAGAGTAGTTAGGAAAGTTATTAAAAGGAGATGTTGAGTATAATTAGGCATGTTAAGAAGGCCTGTGCAGGGATGTTAGAAATTTAATAAGGGAAAGGTTGGTCAGGGAGTGGGAAAGGAAACAGCTATATAGAAGGGGGTGTGGATGACTACATCTGTACGGCTTCACATCTGTTTTTTTTTGGTGCCTTACTGAAAGTTACTATTATACATTTCTTGGCACTTTGGGGTATTCTATAAATGTGCCTAGTTTACAAATGTTTGTGAATTTGGTCAGCCAGTGGCCAGTGATGTTAGCCTTAACTTCAGAAAAGAAGACGCTATAAAGGAGCCACTCCTGCATGGAGCCCTGGGGACTCTGCTACTGATTGGCCTTTTTGTAGAGGTAGACTCCCCTACCCTGACTTCTTGGGTCCTCTCTGTGTGCCAGCTAGTTATCCAGTGGGTGACATAGGACTTCATATATAATCTTGATAGCATGTCTAAGATGCCTAATTGGGTTACTGTGTTGAATGCATTGGCTAGGTCAAGGTAGGCATATGCACCATTCTGCTCATATCCATTACTTTGGTGACTTTCTCAAAGACGTTCACTAGGATGAGCAGGCATGACCTGCCATTCATGAACTCAAACTGGGTTTGGTCCAGGGTCTGGAGGGTTTTAGTGTTATTATTTATAACATCCACGATAAATATTTCCATGGGTTTACATATGAGACCAGTCAGACTTAAGGATCAGTAGATACCTAGATCAGTGGATGGCCTGCCCTTGTGCAATAGGATTACAGTTGCAGTTCTCCATTCATTTGTCATGAAGCCTGTTTAGAGGCTATAGTTAAATAATCATTCTAGAGGGTCCAGCAAGCCATGTTTCATGCTATCTAGAAGGCATCTTGGGATATTATCAGGACCCATCAAAGCAGTATTTTTGGCCCTGGAGAGAGCAAAGAGAACTCGTTCCCTAATGATAGTTGCAGGAATTAGGGCTGGGGATATTTCTTGAGAGGTAGTGGGAGAAAGTGAGGTAAATTTTGAGATTAATTTATTGGTAGATAGATTTGCTATATTCTCTGTAGCTCTATTTACAATTCATTTGGTACAGTACTGTGTACTGCCTTTGAGGTTGCAAACATAGCAAAGAATGCCTTGTGATTGTCTTTAGCCTGGGGACTAATTTAACCTCATATTTGTCTTTAGTATACTTAACTAGTTCCCTGTGTTGTTTATTTAGCATGATGAGGGAGTTCTTACTTTGCTGGGTGTTGCACTTTTTCATTTTGGACATAATTTTCCTCCTTTTGTTATACGACCTATTGACATTGTAATTCCACCATGCTTGTTTTTATGTTTGGCTTTTGCTTATTTTGGTTAAGCACTGCTGCCTCTGTGCAGCTATATATGTGGTTGTAAAGGGTTTTAGTGAATAATTCTGCATAAGCAGCAGTTCTCTAGATGTGAGGTGGCTTGAAATTTTGACTGGATGTTAATGAATAGTAGGAAGCTTGCATTGGATTAGCTCCTGAAAGTTCCAGAGTTGACTGGTGTCCCAGATTCTTTATTTCGAAGGAGATAGCTTTATGCTTTGATCTGACCCAAGAGGACATTAAACTTGGGTGGGGGGTTGAAAGTTCAACCATGCTCATGAGGACTAGGTTGAGGATACCTGCACCCATAGTGGGCATACAGACTAGCTGGTCCAGGGCATTTGTGATGACAAAGTCCAAGAATCTTTGCGCCTATGAGTTTGGGGTTGTAAATGATTCTCAGTCTGTAGTGGGAGTAGTTGAAGCCCACCATGAGTATGTTATTGGGTTGAATGGAGACTGACTCCAGTACTTTTAAGTACCCCATTGCTTATATACCTACAAGCCGGCTCACCAATCCTAGGTAGAGGGTAGAATCTTAGCTCAGTGTTTTGGCTGCTTGGTCGGGAGGATGCTCATGCAAATACATTTATTGGTAACCTTACCACAGAAACCATCACCACAACTGCAGAAATAGCCAAGTCTCTTACAATCAAGAATATCTTCAAGGAACATGTTTTAACTGATCTGAAAGGTTAAAAATACCACTTCCATGGACACATTGTGCTTGCAGGGGTAGTAAATACCGTCAGAAATGCATTTGCGGAACCCCTCCTGCACTTCTTCAATTGAAGCTTAGCTAAAGGACATGCCCCAAAAGAAATTATGCTGGTCAGCCTTTCTGAAGCCTCCTCACAAGTGTGGTATTCTCACAGACACAAACTCCCACAGACATAGGAACTACAGAATCAGCCCAAGCAGCTGAATTTACAAAGCCACGAAGCACCTCTTATTACATAACTATGTTTTTCAACACGTCATTCAACTACATTTTGTTTTTGTCAGTTGTATGTCGTGTCTACTTAATGTATTAAACTTCTTTCAAAGAGTCAGAGAGGTAGTGGATAGTGGTTGTTCAGTCCATACAGGGTTGTGGCCTGGAAGTTGCAAACTGTACACATTGAAGTCAAAGTAAAAGATGGAAGACCAGAGTACTGAACTGCTGCACTGTTACAACTATTCTGCAGCCCCCATAAAATGTATAGACCGTGAGGTGGCACTGCAATATATTATCTCGTTTGCCATATCACACTGATCTCTTTTCAGTCCTTGTAGACTAGTATCATGACAGCCAGTCGCATGGATGCCCATTCACACTGGTGCTGGCATTAGCACAAAGCTCCACACCGGTGGTCACCCTCTCATTGGTCAGGTCTGACCATAAGCAAATCACCCTTGACGTCCACATCCAACCCCCACCCCCCAGTAAGGAAACTTCCATAAAAAACTTCTCCAAAGCCAACTTCATGCTACTCAAGTCAGAAGTGACAAACTTCATGGCACCCATGCAGACAGGGTCTGAAAATTTGACTGCTGAATCCTACACTAAGGCACTGTATGAGCACATCCACTCATGCATGAATTGTGCCATCCCAAATAGAACCAAGATGCTCTCCTCCAACAAAATGAAGCCAATATGGTGGTCCCCTGCCATAAACAAACTATACAACAGAAGGAAGAAACTGTTGCAGAAAAGAGTAAAATCCCAGGATGCAAAAAACTCCCTTACCAGCCTCAGTAAGAAGCTGAGATCCCTCATAAAATCCTCAAAAGCTAGTTACGAAAATAAAATTGCCAAAGGCAACCAAAAGGCATTCTATAGTTATGTCAAGAATCTAAATGACAATGCTCAGATCTGCTATGAGCTACAATAGAATGGCATTAAATATACTGATCTCAAGGATATTGCCAATATCCTGGCAGATTGATTTAGTGCCAACTTCACCCCCCCTCTCACCCCCTAAAGGGCCCATCTCAATACCAAAACATTGCCAAATTCCCTTAATCACGTCCACACAGGTAGAAACCACACTCTCCAAAGCTAAGATTACAGCATCCATGGAACCAGATGACATCCCGGGCTGTGTACTACATGAGCTACAAAATGAACTGGCACCTCACCTAAGTCTCATGTTTAATCATAGCCTCACCTTAGGCTTCATGCCCGCTGAGTGGTGCACAGCTACAGTTATCCCACTCCACAAAGGGGGATCCACCTTGGATCCTGGGAACTACCATCCCATCAGACTGACGAGCATGATCTGCAAGGGCATGGAACGCATTATCATGGAACTTATAAACAAAGACATTGGCAACCTTCAAGCACTGGACCCCACCTAGTTTGGGTTTGTGAAGGGCCGATCTTGTCTTGTGAACCTGATTGACTTCTTTGAATCAGTCTCCAGAGCTGTGGACGAGGGTAAGGTGGTACACACAGCCTATCTGGACCTCACCAAGGCCTTTGACACCATCTCCCACTCTGGAATCATAGATAAACTTACTAAGATGGGCATAAATCCCTATGTCACTCGATAGGTTGTCAACTGGCTTACTGACAGAACCCAGACTGTAAAAGTAGCAGACTCCAAATCCAGCTCCAGACAAGTGACAAGTGGAGTACCTCAGGGTTCAGTCCTGGGACCACTCTTGTTTTGCATCTACTTCTCTGAAGTACAGGCCAACACTAAGGGACTCTGGCTAACAAAGTTTGCAGATGACTGCAAACTGTGAGCCATTATTGAATCCCCAAATAATGTGGATATTCTACAAAAGGGCCTTACAGAAACAGATGCTTGATGCCAGAGCCATGGGCTCAAGCTTAATGCCAACAAATATATAGTTATCCCTTTTGGGGAAAAACCATGTACCCATGAATTACCACATAGGTGGCAGTACACTGAACACCGAAAGTGTGATGAGAGGCTTAGGGACACAGGTGGACAGTGGTCTCACCTTTGATAATTACATCACCCAACAGTCAGGAAATCCTTCTATGTGGCACACCTCATCACTAAGGGCTTTTCATCCAGAAAAAAGGAGGTCATTGTCCCACTGTACTCATCCCTCATTAGACCCATTATAGAGTTTAATGCCCTGTTTGGTATGTACCTCACAAGACATCTGCAACAGCTGGAAAGGCTGCAGAAATACCTCACTGAAAGAATTACAGGCCTAAAGCAGATGCCATATGCTGACCATCCAAAAAAACTCCAGCTATACTCTGTGGCATATCGTCTACTCAGAGGCGATCTCTGCTTAACATACAAGGCCATGTCAAACCCTGAGCTGTTGGACATGCTCCACTTAAAGAAATCCCAGTCCCTCAGAGCCACATGCTCCAGGGATCTAAACCTTGTCATCACAATGAACAAAACATGCTGGAGGGATAGGTTCCTGACCCAGAGACTCCCCAGACTCTGGAATAGACTGCCCATACATGTCAAGTAGAGCACCTCCTTGGCCCTCTTCAAAAGGAACCTTGATGATTGGATGGGAGATAGGAAATTCACCCTGGGGATCATGTCAGTCACCCTGCTAGACAGGGGTCCAGGGAAGTAAATATTGTGGGAAGAAATATCCAGGGAATTGTTATGGCTTGGGTTGTATAGGCCCTAGGACAGATAGCCTAGTACCAACCTATGAACCTATGAACAACAACACAGCAGGCAGTTTAAGATGTCCAACCACACCCATGGCAGCATTCAGTACCAAGTCTGTGGTGCCTACAAATCCATTCACACAAACAATGCGTAGCAATAACAAGCCCCTGTGCCACAACATAGAAGGTGGTCCACAAAGTAACATTCGTCCTCTGCACTTGACCAAACTGGACCATCACATACAATATACTTTAAAAATCTACCAATTGCCAGGGTAACAACATTAATGCATCTAAGCCCACCACCACAAGCAAGTCTGAACTGAAGGATTTTAAGAAGACTAAACTATTAAAACTGTATGATAAGCTCTCAGTATTCAAAATCAAAATTTCAATCTCCCTCAGCTGTCAGTTATGCCAAAGAGGATGAGATGTTAAACCTAGGTCCCAGTACAGATGGAAATAAATGGTTCTATAGCACTTCATTTCAGGTGCCCCCTCAAAACAGATCACTAGCCTAGTGAGACTAAGCTGGTCAACAAAGACTAAATAAGTAAAAGAAAAATTCTTCATTTTAATAAATAGCATAAATCAAGCTATCTCAATCAGTGCTACATTTACTGGGGAAAATAGAACTAAACCAGTTTGGTGGAGTGCAATGCTAAAAGAAAAAAAACTCCACATTCAAAATGCATCTCAAAAGTACCTATTCATCCAAGCTAAATGATCCAGCTTCAAAAAATGACATATCCCTTAACACAGTATACCTCTGTCCTTTCCATTTCTCTTCTGGTCTTAAAAAAATGCTGAAGATTTACCCACTTTATATGGTTCTCCCGTTCGATTCTCGGCTGGAGCGCCTTCTGTGTGGAGTCTGCATGTCCTCCCAGTGTTCGAGTGACATTAAAGACATGCAGATAGGTGCGAGGATGAATGGGCGTGACTTCATTGAAGGTTGAGCGTCGGGCTGACAACTCGGCACCGTAAAATCCACTGCCAATCATGAGTGGACTGGAGTTCCGCTGTGGCAACCCCTAACTGGGAAAAGCCAAAAGACTTTTTTTTTTATGAAGTCTAATATGAACTATTATGTTATTGCTTACAGAACTGTCTTTTTTGTTTATGAAATGTTTTGTATTTCACCCAGAATCATTCACAACTTGGTCAGTGTTGATCAGTGTACAACCCCAATAAATATTTCACATACACACATACATATTTTTGTGTGTTTATCGTTATATGCATATATGTATATGTATGGGTCTACTTCTAAATTTCGAAGTTTCAAAACTTTGAATTTTTTATGGTCGAGACCCTAAGATCAAAGTTTTAAAACTTTGAAATTTAAATAAAAAAATAAAAACAAAAAACATTTTTTACATTTTTGCAGGGGGTCAAGCCCCCCCCTGCACCCCCACGCCCCCTGCTAATTAAATATACCAACTTTGAGATTGCACCACAGCTAGGTAAACAGTAAATATACTGTTCTGCAATGTACACCGATCTCCATTTAAATGGTTCAAATTTCAGAACTTCAATCTTATGGTCTTGGCCATAAGAAATTTGACATTTTGAAACTTTGAAATTTAGAAGTAGACCCGTATGTGTGTGTGTGTGTGTGTGTGTGTGTGTGTGTGTGTGTGTGTGTGTGTGTGTGTGTGTGTGTGTATATGGAGAGCGAGAGATATAGCCAAGCACATGTATATATTATGTAAGTCATATAATAAATCAAACTCTACCCACAATTACAGAGTAGATTACTTACAAAAATATTAAATTGGTGCAATGCAAACAGCAACATGCAGTTATACAAGTATTACATTATTTACAGTGAAATAGCTGCAAAATAAAATGTACAAAACATTATCTAAACTTAATTAACCCAATACAAAAAACCTGCAACAGGTACTAGTTTATGCAAACACTGTAGCAGTAGTACAGCCCATCCCCCAACCAAAATTCAAATCGTTATAGCAAGTGATTAAGACACTCAGTAGTCTGCAGAGCCACACATTGCGACATGAAGGTGATTATGGTGATGCATAAAAATCAGAAAAAAATACAGAAAAAAATGTGTGCATATGTTCACAAAATAAACAAAGGGACGTCAGAAATCAAGAGCTTAGCCAGCCAGCATCACTGATAAGGAATGCAGTGAGTCCATCGGTGTCACATGGGATAAAATAGCGTCATTTTAATCTATTTCTCCAATTTGGATAAAGAGCATGTAGACTTAGCTGCTCTGCTTAATCACAAATGATGCTTGTCAGTATTCATTATATGCACCATATACTCCAAGTCTAAGGAATAAATAATGCCTAGGGCCACCGTCCAGTATGCAGCCAATAGCAACAGTATTAATGATTGAATATATGCAACCCAAATCATAACTAGAAACACTGTTAGCAAAGTATGAGGAATCTTTAATAGCATTATCTTATCCAAAAAAAAAAAAAAAACACCATGACCTCTACAGCAACATCAAGATCTCACTTGAAAAAATCCAGACAGAGGTGAAATGGTGATGTAGGCAAAGTGTTCCATAACACCTAGCCCCATGCTGTCCACTGCTCCCCCTCCCAAACACACCCCCCAGTGCCTAAACCCCTGATTCCTCATCACATCCTCCCCACATAATCCAAATTATTATTTTTTAACCTTCAATGACATTTTTTGTTACTCTTCAGATTGTTCCTGCATACTGTTAACATGCCTTGCTTGGATCAGACAACACTGTAATAACTCTGGAGAAGTAAGTGAATTGAGCTGAAACCTTGGGGATTATAGCTCTTAGGAGCATTTTTTTCCAAAACGTTGAGCCAATGCTGGGTTGTAACATACAGTGCATAAACACAGGTATCTTTATCCACATCTATTTTTATTCCTCTTACTTCTGATAAACCTTACTACTTAGTGCAGCTTACTAATGATATGTACAAGTGTGGCTGCCAGCCTGCAGGTCCTCCAAACAGCCTCTAACAGCCTAATGCTGCTCTAGGTTACCTATACTTTACAGTTACTAACCCATAGCTACTCTGTGCTGTCCATTGTCGCAGTTACAATCGTAACACTAATTGCTTCATTTACTGCCATATAATTTCTCTGTGTAGGCAGTGCACACCTCTGTAGTCTGTGGAAAATCTGCAAAGTTACATTCCTCTACCCAGTGTAGCTGGTTGAATATCTCATGGTGCTACAGTATAATTCTAATTAATTCTCAATCTATGAATAAACATGGAAGGTCAGCCTGCTTATTTCCCTTGTTTTGCCAACCACATGGCACTTGGTATCTTCACGCAGCATAATAACTACTTTATACTCACAGATAAGTGAAGACAAAACAGCCACCAAAGCCATGGATGAGGGGAAGACAGTGCACACCATTTACCTTGACCTGGCCAAAGCCTTCAACACTATTCCCCACTCAGACATAATAGATAAACTCTCCCAGCTAGGCAACAACCCATATGTTACCAGATGGGTAGCTAACTTGCTCACTGATAGAACCCACTCAGTCAAAATAGGGGAAGCCACCTCCAGTAGTAGTCTCGTAATGAGCAGTGTACCCCAAGGATCGGTCTTGGGGCCTCTACTGTTTGGGATATAATTTTCTGAGGTGCAAGCCAAAACCAGTGATCTGTGGCTGACCAAGTTTGCAGATGACTGCAAGCTGGGCACTGTCATAAATTCCCCTAATGATTTAAACCAAAGGCCAAGAAGGCCTTAACCAAACTAAAAACTAGTGACAGAAGCATGGCCTTGAACTGAATGCCAAGAAATGCATCATTATCCCCTTTGGGGAAAATGGCATCCCCACTAATTATCACATTAATAACAATGTACTAAACACGCAATTAGTCGTGAGGGACTTGGGCACCCAGGTTGATAGCAACCTGACTTTTGACCACCATATTGCCTCTATTGTATGGAAGGCTTCCTACATGGCCCACCTCATAAGTAAGGGTATTTCATCCAGGAACAAGGAGGTCATAACATCCCTGTACTCCTTCCTTATCAGACTCATTATCAAGTACATGCGGCAGTTGGAGAGACCACATAGGTTCCTGACTAGGAAAATCCAGGGTCCCAACACCTATCCTATTCAGATAGGCTAAAAGCATGTCCCTCTACTCAGTCTCATACAGACTGCTTAGAGTTGACCTGTGTCTGGCATACAAAGCTTCTTAGACTTGGCCTTGATGGAGCTGCTGTATATTGGTAAGTTAAACTCCACTCACGCAACCCACACACAAGGACTCAGCCTCGTATGTGACATTAACAGAACTTGTTGGTGGGATAGATTTGTGTCCCAGCAACTCCCTCATCTGTGGAATAGACTTGCTCTCCATGTCAAGCAGAGTTCCTCACTAGCCCTCTTTAAGAGGAACCTGGACATCTAGATGGGAAATAGAAAATATACCCCTGGGATCCCACCTGTGTCCCTGCTGGACAGGGAAAACAGGTGCTGACTTTGTGGGAACATGGGTAAAATTCATGGTTAGGCTTATAAGGACCTCCTAATAAGCCTAATATTGTTCTATGAACCTATGAACCTAAGATAATGATCTCTTACTTAAAAGTAATTATTCTGTTTGTGTAATATGCAAATAACTAAAAGGCATGGCGGCTTCACTCTCAGAAAAAACGTGAACAATACACACCCGCACTAAAATGTCTTATTATGAGGGTGTAAAATATCCATAGTCAACGCATCCAAGACCCACAAAGACAAGGTCTCAGTGAAACTGAAATGTTACATCACCTTTAGGTGCACACTGAGGGGTTTTCAGAGACAGATGTCAGACCTCTCTTGCATGTCACAAATGCAGGCAAGTATTGCCCTGAATGGAATCTTTCCTTCACTAAGAATGATGCTCAAGTACAAACAAAAGATAATTGAATTCAGCAATTTGCTACACAGTCATTCTAGGGAGACCCTGTATTTATCTGTAATGGATGAGATGCTTGTAATTCCTACTTGGTTTGCAAAGGATGGCCAGTGATTCTGCATACTGGCTAAAGCCTTTGTGGTCACCCCAGTGCCCTTTTTCAGACATGAGTGCAAGTAATATCATAACCAAAGTAGGATCACATTAAGATATCTCTGCTCAATGCCAGAAGTCTCCATAACAAATTGTGTGACACAGAGTGTCTCATGCATTCAGATCATATCCATATTGCTATAATTACTTGGCTTAACTGCACAGAAAGCACTCCCTTTATACATGGGCTTTGCCCCTACCATGCCTTTAGACCCAATGGCAACTGTGGTGGCATTCCATACTTGTCACAGATTGTATCACCACCAGGTAGATTCCCACGGACCCACAAACTCTCTTCAAATTGCACTAAACAGGGCAAACTGTCAGCTTACAGGGTGTTACAGGGCAACCTCTATGTACCCTGAAATGCATCTACAGTTTCTAAACATACCTGCTGAACTCTCCATAAATAAGAACTATATTATTTTGGTAGACCAAGTACCCATCAGTAAACCGAAGTACCTAAACCTTTAATGCAGGATATGCCAAAAGACTGTAGATTTATTAAATAAAACCTCAGAGGACAAGACAGATAACAAACCTACTACAGGACATAATATTGTTGACTTTTTTTTACAATTATAGCCTCTTCATGCTCTATTCCCCAGTTAAGTCACATCATAAACTAGATCACCTATAAAAGTGGCCAACATGCAACTCAGGTAGACTTCCTGCTAGTAAAGAAAGGTCACTGGGTTAGAATCAGTGATTGCAAAGTCTTCACCAGTGAAACAGTCTGCCCACAGCATAAACTAGTGGTTGCCACAATCAGTTGCAAGCAATGGTCAGGGAGACTAGGCTGAAGAAATGGAAGTTTTATTTATTTATTTTATTATTATTTTTTTTTTTTACATTTGTTTACCGGCAGTGTTCAACTGGGCCAGAGGCCCAGTTTCAGTGGAGGTCCTGGGAGAAAAGCTCCATACAGAAAAAAAGTGTAAAAGATTACAACATGACAGGAAATACATTTATGACTACATAGGGCAATAATGTATGAACAGTTAACAGGAGAGAAAGCACAGGCCTTCAAGGAATGATTCAGGGTGCTAACATTTGAAGGACAGGAAATAGTTGAGATGAAGGGTAGTGGCAGTGCATCAAAACAGTATTTTTGGGGACTATAGAACAGGTATGCAGCCAAGCCATATATGGAAATAAGGTACATAAGGAAAGCTGATGGTGGAATGCAAAAGTCCAGGAAGTCATCAAAAGAAAGAAAGATTGAAGGAAAAAGTGGGAGATAAAAAAGCTGGACCAGGCTAAGAAGGAATACTGGTTGGCTAATAAAGAGGCTAAGAGAAGAGTTGCAATAGAAAAGAACTAGTCATCAGAGGCACTCTACCAGCTTCTGGAAAGTGACTCAGTAAATGTCATATCAGGTTGCAAGGCAAAGTCCGAAAGGTAAAGAGAAAGACATAAAGATAAAGATGATAGTCAGACACCCTTCATAAGGGATACCAGCAACAACCTGCTCACCAGCCCACAGGACATCAAAGGCAAATGGAAAGAATATTTGCAGCAGCTTCTGAATGAAGAAAATCCCACAGAAGCTGTACTGCCCCAGACACATCTTACAATTAAAGAAGAGGAATAGCCCATTCTAGAAGAAGTCAGAGAAAACATCAGGCTCAGGTGATGCCACAACAGATATAATAACAATATTGGGTGAGAAGGAGGAGAACAAGCTGCTGAGGGTACTCATAGCAGTATGGAGAGAAAAGCATATTCCAGATGACTGGAGAATATGCATCTTAATGCCAGTGTACAAGAGCAAAGGGGACATTCGCAATTGTAGGCAGTACATTGGCATCAAACTCCTGTTACAGTGTAAGAAAGTCCTGCAGAGGGTGACTGATAAACGAAAATGCAGAGTAATAGAAAGTAAGACGGGAGATGAGCAGTTTGGATTTAAATCAAGATGCAATACAACTGACTCAATGTTTGAAGTGAGGCAGATGGTTGAAAAGAAGCTAGAGATGAGGAAAGAATCCGATTGGGCATTCATAAGCTTGGAGAAAGCATATGACAAGGTCCGAAGAAAGCTGATTTGGGCAGTCTTGTGATGGTTCAAAGTCCCAGAAACATTGGTAGAATTGGTGTAGGCTCTTTCCATAGACCCAGTGACTCAAGTACAAACAGTGTTTGGACTCACAGAAGGGTTCCCAGTAGGGGTGGGTGAGCATCAGGGTTCCAGTCTGAGCACACTGCTGTCCAGACTGGTGATGGACTACATTAGCAAACAGGTCAGAGGGGACAGGTCAACAAAGTTGCTGTATGCAGATTATGTGGCATTACAAGCAGACTCTGAGGAAGAACATCATCAAACGATAGAGGAATGGAATGTAAAACTGAAGAGACATGGCAATAAATGGGGGAAATCAGAAGATGCTGAGAACTGAGATAGAAGGGATAATTGTGTAACAGGTTAACAGGTTCAAGCATCTGGGGGGGGTGGTTGAAGAGCAGGGAAGTCTGAATGAGGAGATCAAAGCTAGAATCAGAGGGGCTGCAGCCAACTAGCACAGAATTTCAGGTGTAGTGTATAACAGAAGAATGCCAAAAAAGCTGAAAAGTAAGGTGTACAAGACAGTGGTGCAACCAGTACTACTGTATAGTAAAGATACTTGGGCAGTAAAGGCATAGCAGTTGAGGATGCTAAATGTCATGGAGATTAAGTACCTGAAATGGGTGGTAAGATGCACACTGCAGAACAAAAGAAGAAATGGGAAATCCGAGCAAAAGTCAAAACAGATCCAATTGCAGAAAACGTCAAAGAGACCAGATTATGGTGGTTCAGGCACATGTGCAGAAAAGCAGAAGAGAATCTGAATTTAGGACAGATTAAAAGAAGGCAAGAAGAAAGGAGGATGTCCAGCAAAGAGGTGCATGGATTGTGTGAGAGAAGACGTGCGGCAATCAGGCACGACTGTTGAAGAAGGTAGTAGAGTGGCATTTACTCAAGAGAGATAGCGACAATTGACAAGACACCCTGACTCATGTAGAAAATGACAAAAAAGGGGGCTGATGATGATCGTGAATTAAATAAACACACTTTGTCTCAACTTCTTAATGCAGAAAGCAAAAAAAAGTAAATGGCAGTAAGGAGTACAGGACTGATATCTTGAACACGTGTATAGTCCAGTCAATATCATCTGGGTCTCCTATTTTTCTTTAAAAAACAAACACATATTGGCTCGGCTCCTGAATACCATCTCTTCCAGAAAGCATACTGGTTTTTCACACTGGCTGCTTGGATGTGTGTGTGTGTGTGTGTGTGTGTGTGTGTGTGTGTGTGTGTGTGTGTGTGTGTGTGTGTGTACACCTGTGATAAGTAAGGTACATCAAAGGATGCCCAGGCACACAGACAAAAACCCACACACAGACTGCACATTTATTTACAGTCAGTTTGTAGGCAAGCCAATAGACCTACAGCATACCTCTGGAGAGTTCTGTTAAATGGACACACACACACACACACACACACACACACACACACCCACACACACACACACACACACACACACACACACACACACACACACACACACACACACACACACACACACAGACACACAGACACACAGACACACAGACACACAGACACACACACAGACACACAGCCACACACACACCACTTTTAAGCTACATACTGATTTTTTAGCAATTTTATTAAAAATATTGTCTGCTCCATTTGTGCCAGATTAGTGACGGCTGTGTCCATGTTACTGGACTGAAATGCAGAGTAAGTATTACAAAACAGTAACTAGTTAAACTGATCCAATTGCAAGATGGCGCTTTACTTTAATCCACTGACAGCTACCTCCCCCACCCAGTAGTTACTGCCACTTACTTTTACAATTCTGATGTCTGATTATGGTGACAAAAGATGGTCAGGCAATAAATGGAACCTTTTTGCAAACAAAGAATTCTAAGTTGCATGACACAAATTACATTAATCCTGCAAATACATAATGTGCTAACTGCAGTTATTCATTTTCCTCTATAGACCTAAATCCCAATTACAGGTAAATTGTATATGCATATCACATCTGTTTTTCTTACTTAAGGAAAAAAATGGTCTGACCACTTCCTACCAAAAGAGGTCCAGAGAACCGTAACATAGAAAATGGAATAAAAAAAGTGCAATGTAATAATCAGCTTACTGCTTCAGCCCCTTAGTCACACACATATAATTCATTGTAAGGATTGTTGGTGGAAAGGAAAAACACTTATGATCATAGTCTGTGAACACTGCCATATGTACATTAACAGTTTTTTTACTTCTTAATGTTCTGAAAAATGCATATTGATTCACAGCCTATTACTCTGAAAACACTGGGGCTTTGCTGACGCCTTTTTAACATGACACAATTGATGAACAAAGTGTGAAATTTTATGTTATAGCCCTGATAACAGTCAGTCAGTAATGATAGATGCCAAAAATTAAATACTATTTATTGTGCAGAAAATTCCAGCTGATTCTAAAGCTGGCACTCAAGCCTGAAGCATTGCTAGCACACCCATCAACCCTTTGTGCAAGGATTAGGGATAAAACAAAACATAATTTGAAGGCAGGGGAAAACTTATTATGTATTTATTTATTTGCATTTGTTTACCTGGAAAGTCCAACTGGGCTAAAAGCCCATTTTTAGTGGAAGCCCAGGGAGAAAATCTCCAGATACAAAAAGTTCACACTACACCAATATCAATAAAGATTGAGAAACATGAGTAAAAATAAGGCTCTAGTTAGTAAGCATGATTTCAGAAGAGCTCATAAACTTGAGAAAGAACTGTGGGAATTTACAGAAATGTAAAAATCAACATTCATCATACATTTTATAATAAGAGATATGGGGATGATGAGAAGAAGTGGTGATATAGTAAGGTAGGTATAGTAGGGAGGTAAAGCAAAGAAGTGGGCTAGAAGAAAGAAGAGGGGTAGAGAAATCAGGTGGTGAGAAGTTGTGGAGAGTGAATATGACAGAGGGAAAATGAGAGAAGGGTGGGTGAGAGAAAAAGAGCAGTAGGAAGTAAAGACTACATTGAAGTGAGAGATAAGTAGGAGAAGGAAAGATTAAATGGGGAAAAGGGAATGTACCATTTGGCATAGCACAGGGGCAGATATGGGAGTTAAGAAGGTAGTTTTTTAGTGAGACCTTAAAACTTGAGGCAGTCTGTGGCGCTGATGGTTATGGGTAAGGTTTAGCAATAAAGTAAAAATAAAGACTTTGGTCAGTTCTTTTCTTGGGTCTCTGCACACTTAAGAGTTGTGTTCAGAGCAGATAGCTGTAGTAGGGATGTAGGGATGTAAAACAGTTTTTAAGGCATGGCAGCTTTCAGATTTGTATATCAATTTTATGAGCTATAGATATTTGTAGGAAGTCAAGATAATGAGGGTATTCAATCCAGTTAAGTTTCTTAAGAGCATGACAGTGGTGTGTGCGATATGATGTACAAGTGGCACATTTGGAGATTTTGTAGTAGCAGGACTGAAGCTTATTCTCTACTGACATATGTAGGCTGGTGAAAATGGGGACACCTTATAGGAGAGAAGGGAGCAGATGTTATTAACAAGTGTTTTTTTGGTGGGAGTATCTGTGACATTTTTGTGTCTGTAGGGTTCCTAGTTTGAAATGTGTTTTTTTATGGTATTTTTTGTATTGTTCGAATGTAGGTTTATTGTCTATGGTGATGCCTAGTAGCTTTGTGTTTATTACAATTTCAATCTCTGTGTTATTCTGTGAGTACATTTTAAAATCAAATGTGAGTGATTTTGGTGTGAAAAGAAGTGTTGTCTAATCATAGTTGAGGAGTAGTTGTGCTGCATTGAGCCAAGATTCAATTGAGGTGAAGGCATTTTGTGTTATTTGTAGCAGGTGTTGGGTGCTATTTGTAGATGATGGTACAATGACTGGCATATTGAATAACAGAGCTTCAAAGGGTGGCTGTGTGTAGGTTATTAATGAAGATATTGGAGAGCAATGGTCCAAGGATGGACCCTTGTGGCACTCCAGCATTATTAATCAGGTAATCTGACAAACTGTTTTGCCATTTTACACATTGTCTATTAGTTAGATAACTAGCAAACCACTGTTGAGAAGATTATGAATAACCCATAATAGAAAGTTGGTGTAGAAGTTTGTTGTGTGGTACTGTGTCAAAGGTCTTTGACAAATCTAGTAGAATTACAAAGGTTATTTGGCCAGAGTCTGTGGCTTTGTTGACAGTATTCACAAAGGAGATAAGGGCAGTGGTTGCCCTGTGTGCTGGTCAAAAAACATGTTGGGTAGGTGAAAGAAGGTTGGTATGGGTGGGAGTTTGGATAGAGGAGAGAGGATAGAGATGGGTCAATAATTTGTTAGATCATTTGATTTTCCACCTTTGTGTAGTGGGGTAATGATGGATTTCTTCCAGAGGTTAGGGACTTGGGACTGTTTAATGGATTGATTGATTAGGATGCTTACAGGATAAACAATTGCATATGCAGCCAGTTTTAAATACTCTGAAGTAAGACTGTTGGAGGAAAGGGAACAGTGTTTTAGTTTGAGGAGAAGCTTGTATATTAATGTAGTAGGTACTGGTTGTAATGAAAAAGCATGAGCTGGATACTAGATATAGAAGTAATATGGTGAGGGAGGGAGGGGTGTTGGTGTTTTTGTGAGATGCTTGAAACTGGGCTGCAGTTTGATTTTCAGTGGAGTTAGAGTTTATTTTAGTTATGGAGTCTGTTACTAATTTGTATGCTATCAATAAATTGGATGTTGAACATTTCTGCTATTTAGGAAGGTGTTTTGTCTGTGGAAGGTGGATTTTGTTTTGAGCCTGGAGTAAGGAGTCTTGAGATTGTTTTCCAGAAATTTGTGAGTTATTCTTGTGGTTGGTCATTTGTTGGGAGAAGTAGTTTTTCTTATCTAGCTTTTTTGCTTTATTACATAGTTGCTTATAATTTAGTAAATTTGTCTCATTTTTATCTTTATACCATTTTTCCATGCTTGGTCTCTGGTTTGTAGTATTTGTTTTGTGCTTTTAGTTAGCCATGGTGCATGGTTTGTGTTTGTTCCTTTTGTGCTTTGAGGGGCTAGGCTGTTGAGGGTATCCAGAAATATTTTATTGAAGTGATCGACTGCATTATCAAGTGGTAGTGTTTTTAGTGGGGACTAGTTGTTAGTTTTTAAAATGGTATTAAATAATTATTGGTTAAAGTTTGTTAGATTTCTGGATGAGTTGTAGATCTGGGTTTTGGGTAATTGAAGGGTGGCCCTATAGGTACTGGTGTGAAGATGGTCACTTAAGATATTAAGGAGGGTACTAGAACTGGAGTATTGTGGGGTTCAGAGACCAGGATCCAGCCCAATGTGGCATGTTTTTACTGTTTTGCATTCTAGTGGGTCTGGTCATGAGTTGTGTAAAGCCATAAAGATTAAGGCTATTTGATGGGGAGTCTGTGATTAAATTTTGCCAGTTGATGTTGATGTTGTCCATGATACTTGTTTCACTGGTAATATTTTAAGATATCCAACAGAGAATGTCTTCTAAGATCAGAATGTTTTGGCCTGGAGGTATGTACACTACTACTATATATAGTTGTTTGATATTATTTATTTGTAAAGATGCAGTAAGAATTTCGCCATTACTAAACGATGGAACTGGTTTGGAGAGAGAGGTAGTATTGTGTAGGTACTGGGATAGATTAATGGTACTCTGCCTGCTTTTTTATAGGTTATATCTGATCTTACTATATTGAATCCTGTATATACTATTTCTGTGTCTTGGATATGTTGTTTTAACCATGTTTCTGTAACTGATAATATGTCTGGGGAGTATTGTGTTAGCCAGGAATGAAATTCTGTTAATTTGTTACAGATGCTGCATATGTTTAGTGTCACTAGCAATAGATTCTTAAGGGGGTTGAAGAGGAGCAGTTGAATGGGGGGGTCCTGGGTTGGGGTGCATGTCCCCACACTGGGATAGTTTGCAGTGGTGGGGGAGGAGTTGTTTGAAGTATGTGGATTTTTTAGAATGGGTAGAGTTTATGTTAAGATCAGATTTTTATTTAGTAGTAGACAACAGGATTTTTAGTTTTGAGATGTGTATTGTATGAGGTTCAATTAGGCTGACAGATATATTAGAAACAATATTTCTATGCTGTTCCATGGGTGAAGGCAAAGTGGATTTTTTTATAGATAAGATTATTACTGTACATCTGAGAGAGGTAATTGGTGTTAGCAAGTTGAGAGAAAGGGTTGGAAATAGAGTTAGGGTAGCGTAATATATAGCTGGTGGCATTTTGTAGTGTGGGAGATATACAGGAAATTAATGAGAAAGGTAGAGGAGGATCAGAGAAAGAAATGGGGGATGCTACAAGAAATGAGTGGAGTTATACAATATTAATGAAGTAATATGATTGTAGGGTCAGGTGGGTCTGTTAGGGTGGGGAGATAAATAGTATGATATGGCAATGAATTTTTTTGGTGAACAAGTTTGGGGAGGAGTTAATTTAGGTATAAATGTGATGAAAGAGGGAGTGGTTGGTAATGGGGGTAGGGTAGGGGAGCAGAGTGAGCCCGAGTGTAGCAAGGGCAAACAGAACAGTTTAGAGCTGATCACAGTAGACTGGAATAAAGAAAAAAACAATAAAAAATGCAAAGACATGAAGCAAAGGTAATATTGTAGTAAGCTAGTTAATGGTGCAGAATAAGAAAATGCAATGTACAGTGGTAAGCAGAGCAGGGTCAGAGTGGGAAGGGGTACTTGTAGAGCAGAGCAAGGTAGGTTAGGAAGAGGGGTAAACCAACAGCTAAGAGGAGCCAAAAAATGTATATATGGAGAAGTGAAAAGAGTGCAGCCATAGGTTAGATTGCGGTTCAGTGAACTTGCTCTTATAAACTTAGAAAATTGATAGAATAAAAAAGGGTTTGCACTAGCATGCACTTGCCAAAGGATATCATGTCCACTACTCAAATGTCTGTCATTATTTAGTGACTTCAGTCCTCAGTTTGCCAAAGAACCACATATCTTGGGAGAAGCAGACTAAAAATATAAGACAAAAATTAACTAATAGACACAGCTGACAGAGGATATTATCATATCCATCAAAGCCCAGCTTAAAAGTGCATCATATCTGCATCTGGCCCCCCAACTTCTGGCAAAAGATACTCTACAGTTCCCGGTATCCTTTAGCCTCAAGGATGGCATTACTGGACACTAGAAGACAGATCATAAACAATACTGACAGCTATACCTCTTAACCGATTTGTGGAAGAATTCTGGACTAAAACAATGGAGGGGAGACAAAAGCCCCCAAATAAGAACATATTTTAAATATCACTTTTAAAAACTTAGAAAGTTGTTAGAATAACTGATTTTGCAGTAGCATGCATTAAGTGATTTTTAATTCTCAAAACACAACTTTTATAAGGAACAGACCAAAACATGTATCAAAAATATAGACATTCTGCAAAATTCTGGACAGAGAAGTAAGCTGCCAAACTTCCATACAACTACATACTGATCAATCTCACTAACAAGCTCTATTTGCTGCCTCATTCCATCCAATCATTTTAACATATTAAAGAATGATATACACATAATGAGCTACATCCTCCCTCTCTGATTTGTTCAAAATGCAATAGGAGATCAAGATATTTTTAACAAGCTAGATATCACATCAACATATAACAACAAATGAATTCAAGTCCAAGTCGCTATGTATCTGAAAATCGGTCTGGAAATTCTACCCAATCTGGTCACATAACAACTTTGCCTGGGTTTAGCAACAGGGACAATCTCTGGGGATTTTTTCTCAATTGGAACTTTGGGGATAACATCAGAATTATATGAAGAAGGTACCCTGTCCTTTGGAATTTGAACAAGTGTAGAGTCACTCTGGGAAATAGATTCTCTGGCACAGGCAATCTGCTGAGTCACTGGTTTGGAGACTGGTAATATGTGGTCTGATGTTGTTAATCTTCTTTTCATTCATCACTGATGGGTTCGGTTTTGAGCCCTCAGAACCGAGTCATCCTTTTTACCAAGCTCGCGCCAGCCAAAAATACCTTGAGCTACATCTCTACCCAGAATACCCTTCTCCCTGTTGCCTCAGATCTCATTTGCCATGTAGCCGTAAAGATGCATTTCAGCCGAGCTCTCAGCTAAGTGGAACTTTATTTGATATTTGTGTGAAAAACTTTTGATATCTTCATATTTTATTAAGCAATTAGTATTTCCAGTGTCTTTTCTTCTGTCTAACCTTGTCTTTTCCTCTCTACCCGTTGTTACCACTGGTAAACTTTCAAGTACCATTGTTGGTACGGCCTTCCCTCCCTTACCCTTGTGGTATTTCTTCAAAACCATAGTTGGTATTGTTTTCCTGTCTAACCTATTAGCTTTAGCTCTTATATGTTCATAGGTTCATAGGTTGGTACTGGGCTATCTGCCCAGCCACGTTGTGCGGTATTCACCGCCCCTTTAGTAGTTTCCTTTTTTTCTCTACATATCAGTGTGTTGCTATATTTGTGACTTCTTTGAATGGTGTTTGACTTTGTTCCAGTTGGATTATACAGTTGGCTTGTGGTGTCTTTCTATCAAGATTTTGGATAAGAAGGGTACTTCAGGTTTTAAGCATTGTGATTCATGTAATGGCAAGTTACCTAATAGTGATTCTCATGATGACTGTGTATACTGTTTGGACATGTCTCACCTTTTGGTGCAGCCTCTGTGTGACATTTATCAGAGTTTCAGTCAACGCACTCTTGATGAGCGCAAAAACAAACTGATCCTGAAAGGGTTATTCAAGTTTCCCTTCTCAGAGGCCATTTCTGCGATGGAGGTCTCAACCCCTCCTACTAAAGACAAAAAGAAATCCCATTCTGTTCCTTCTTTACCATTGAGTGATCAGAAATCGGGAAATCAAAGGTCCCAAAGTTATCTTCAGAGCAGAAATCTGCCTCTACAGCTCCATCTTCCTTGGCTCCTAGCATCTCGAAACCTTCGATACTGGCGCCAGTTTCGGCAAGACCTTACTACACCTATTTCAACTTCGGCACCTGTGATCACTTCAGTTCAGGGCACACCTTTGACTACTTCATTAGTTACCATTTTGGAACCAACCATTTCAGCTCTGAGTGCCACTTCAGCACTGAGCGTTGTACCGGCTTCATTGGATTTGACCCCTTTACTTCCAGTCTCAAAACTAGAGACTTTGGTGCCACCAGAGCTTGCACCATGGACCCGATACTCCCCTTCCATAGATCCATTTCTGGATTAAGTATATAGCCCTTTCATTGAATGCCCTGACTCCCCATCCAGAGTATCCACTAGATCTACCAGGAGCCTGACGGAACATGACATGATGCATCTTGTGGACCAGCTGTTGTTAGCCAGGGGGATCCCCACACTTTCTAAGACCCATCCACCTGTGGTAGTTGGGTTGGCTTATCCACAGACTCCATCTTACACTCCTCCTTCGACCATCTCAGTTCTAAAGCCTTCTGCTCCAACATCCTACATGGAACCCATCACCTCAGCGCCTATGGTGCATCTCACTCCGGCTCCGTGTTTGTCCCTTAAGTCTTCGGTTCCCGCTGAACTGGTCCTTCCTCAATCTGGGGATTGGCAGATGGGTGCTTCGGCTCGAGGTACAGAGCCGTCTATCTCCTCAGTTCCATCCGCAGTGCCGATAGCCTCATCCGTGCCAATCCTGCTTGAGGCTCCACACATGGGGACGGGTTCATCGGAGCAGGTTGTGACCCCAGTCCCGAGATTGTCTTTCTCGGTTCCTGGCTCCCATCCATCTTTGGGTGGACCTGCCTTTAGCACGATGGAGAGGGCTCTTGCTTCTGGCAGCACTCCTTTGATGTCGGAACCCCAGTTTTCACCCCCTGAGCTACAGCTGCCACAGACCACCCTCCACGACACTGGGCAGAGAAGCTGCAGGACACTCCTGTTCAGGGTACCTGCTCTTCCCAAGTCCTCCTCAGAGACTCCCACTGAGGAGCCCACACAAAAGAAGACATGCAAGAGGAAGCACATGGATTCACCTGAGGAGTCCTTAATGGAAGACACAGACTATAATGATGGTGAAGGGTCCCTGCAGTTACCTCCTGATGTCTCTTTTGGAGACATCCTGGAAATGTTAAAGCAGAGAGGTGACTGGAAGCCCTCCAACCCTTCATCTGAGGAGTCCATGTTCCTGCAGGCTTTTCGCACCCAGCCTTCTACCTCTTGGGAGACCCCGCCTACCGACAAGCTCATCCAGCTCATCGGGCAGTGTGCTTGGAAGAACTCTGATTTCATTGAGGCGCTCCCCCAGAGACCAGACAACATTTTTTCCCCTCCCGAGGAGAACCCGCATTAGTCCAAAGGGTTACCAGTTGATGCTATGGTGGTGGCAGCTGCTACAAAGAAGGACTTGGCTGAGGAAAGTCCCGCTGTCCACCCACCCAACAGGGAGACCTGGGCAATGGACAGACTTGGGAAACATGTTTTTGCATCAGGGACCTTTACTATATGGTGCCTGAATTATTTGGAACATTTTACAAGGCTCCAGAGGGACTTGATCTCCAAACTCTCTGGGACACTCACAGAACAGTTGTCTGATGAGGTCAGCTACAAAGTGGCCTTGCACCTCACAACCCTGGAATCAATACCCCACTCGTCCATGAGGTTGCTGTCACATGTGACTGAAGGGGCGGCTAGAGCAGCAGGTTTGGGCATTGTTATGAAGCATTATGTCTGGATGTGCATTTGTGATCTCACGGACCCCTTCAAGTCTTCCTTTCTGAATGCTCCCATCGAAGCTTCATCCCTTTTTGGCTCCGAAGTGAAGGACATGCTAGCCAGGTGCAAGCAAGATGGAAAGACCCTGTCTATCATAGGCCTACGGTTTTTCAACTCTCAGCATACCTTCTCCAGGAATCAGAGGAGTGGAAAAATGTGGCATAAAAAAATCTTAGGGGCCTTTCTGTGCCACATGTGGTGATGATACCCCCAGGGGCAGAGGGGGTAACAATTCAAGAAGATGCTCCTATACAGGCAGAGGGGGTCCTCATAACCAAGGCTCCAGAGATTCCTTCTCTGGACAGTCTTATCAGCACTCCTGAGGAGCAGCCTGATTGCTTACCTCTGGAAGCAATCAGGGGTCATTTCTCTCTGCACCAAACTGGCTGGCAATCTATCACCACCGATCGTTGAGTGCAGAGTATCATCACCAGAGGTTACACCATTCTTATCAACCAAATCTTCCAAGAAAACTTCCTGATGTTCCACCCAGTCCTTTGAAGAAGCAGCTTCAAAGATTATAAAGCTGTCTCAAAAAAGAGTCACCCAACCAGTCCCACTAGACCAGCACGGATCCGGATTTTACTCGAGATTCTTTTTGGTGCCAAAAAAGACAGGGGACTGGAGACGCATTTTGGATTTCAGCAGATTAAACAAGTCTGTCACATGAACTAAATTCCAGATGGTCACAGTTCAGTCCATTATTTCGTTTTTAAGAGAAGGTGATTGGATGTGCTTTATAGATCGCTGGGATGCGTATTACCACATCAAGATGGACAAACGCTCCAGGAGCCTGCTTCACTTCTGGCTAGGGGCCAGTCATTATCAATTCTGTGCCCTGCTGTTCGGTCTCTCTACAGCCCCCAGACTGTTCATGAAATGCATGGCAGTGGTAACAGCTCACTTGAGACTAAAAGGATTCCAGGTGTTTCCATATCTGGATGACTGGCTCCTCACCACCCCCACCGAGCATTTTCTGGTAACAGCACTGAACTATACTCTCTCTCTCTGGTAAAATTACAATACACTGGGGGAAATCAAACCTTACTCCTACATAACAAATAGAGTTCATTGGAGCAGTGTTCAACACTCAGTCCTGTCTGGTATCACTCCCAATTCACAGACTCCATTGATTGAGGCTTCAACTCCAGGTGATACTCTCTCAAACAAAAGTCTCAGCAAGGGAAGTTCTTCAGGCCTTAGGCTCTATGGCAGCTTCAATCCCAATAGTGCCTCTAGCAAAGCTACACATGCGGATCTTGCAATGGCTCCTTATTTGTCAATGGTTCCAAAACTACCACCCCCTCAGTTACCAGATTCGAATAACCAACTCCTGCAAACAGGACCTCCTTTGGTGGATAAGGCCAGACATAGAACTTTGGAGTCACCCATTTCAATCCCCTCAGCCCACAGCCATTGTGACTACTGATGCTTCCCTGTTTGGGTGGGGGGGGGGGGCATTTCCAGGGAAAGACTGTCCAAGGCACATGGTCCACCTCAGAGGCACTCCTGCATATCAGTGTTCTGGAACTGAGAGCTGTGCAGTTAGCATTGCAGGCCCTCCATTCAGCTCTCCTTTCCAGGATAACTGCAATTCAGTCAGACAATATGTCAGTGGTCTGGTATATCAACAAGCAAGGAGGAACCAAGTCCTATGCCCTATGTCGAGAAACCATGAGAATTTGGCAGTGGACGATAGCTTCCAACTGCTTTCTGATAGCAATGCATATCCTGGGGAGCGTGACTGCGGACAAACTGAGCAGATGCATCCTCATGCGTCACAAGTGGTCTCTCAATCCCGAGGTGGCATCAGAAATCTTCAGCCACTGGGGCCACCCTTGCTGTGATCTTTTCGCCTCCCCATCAGACAAGTGCAGCAGCTATTTTGCCCTACTTTCCCCGGAGGAGGAGTCACCGAGGGATGGTATGATCCATGATTGGCCCACAGGATTTCTTTACGCTTATCCTCCCATCTCCCTGATTCCACAATTTCTAAAGAAAGCTCTTTGGTTGAGATGCAAGGTGATCCTCATAGCCCCATTCTGGCCTTGACAAGTTTGATTGTCCTTCCTTCAACCTCACCTAGTATACCTGCCATGGATTCTGGACCCTCTACCAGATCTGATTACTCACCCCCAAGGGTTGAGTCACCCAAATCTGTCTAGTCTCAAGTTGACAGCTTGGTTTCTCCACTTCCACTAGTCACCAGGCAAGCTAATCTCTCCTCACCTGTTCGAGACGTTATTCTGGCCTCTCATAAACCATCCACCAGAAGACTATATCAGGATAAATGGAAAAGGTTCTCCATCTGGTCCACGGATAACATGCTAGGCCTGTATTCGGCACCAGTAATTGCAGTTCTTCAATACTTGGCTAAGTTTTTTGATAATGGAGCCTCTGCCTCTACCGTACAAGTACATCAAGCAGCAGTTTCCAATTTCCACAACAGTATAGATGGCTTTTATGCCTTTGCAAGGCTTTCCTCAAGGGGACCTCTCATATCAGGCCTCCTGTCAGACAGCCCATGGAACTATGGAACCTCACTCTAGTCTTTCAGTCTTTGACTCAAAAACATTTGAACCTGCTGCAAAGTGTGACTTAAAGTTTTTGTCTTGGAAATCCTTGTTCTTGGTAGCCATCACATCTACCAGAAGAGTCTCAGAGCTGCAGGCATTGTGTATCAAGAGGCCCTATTTGGTCTTTCATAAAGACAGAGTATCACTTCTGACAAATCCATCCTTCCTCCCCAAAGTTGTTACTGAATTCTCCATAAACCAGACCATTGACCTACCAGTGTTCTTTCTGAATTTTGCCAATAGAGGAGAGTACTGCCTTCACTACTTAGATGTACATAGATAACTGAGATTTTACCTAGACAGTACCAAACCTATCCATAAATCTAAACAGCTTTTCATGTCCTTTACTGGGCCCAGAATGGGAGAGGCTGTTTCCAAGGTTGCATTATCAAAATGGCTAAGGGACTGCATACGTTTCATCTATTCCCTCAGTAATGAACCTATGCCAAATGTGAAAGCTCACTCCATTAGATCTATGGCAACATCTGTAGCTTTCCGTTCCAGGGCTTCCATGGATGACATTTGCGCAGCAGCTACTTGGACTAAGCTTCATACCTTTATCAATCATTACAAATTGGACTTGGTCTCCGGAGGGAGAACTGCCTTCAGCTGAATGGTACTCAGGAATGTTCTTCCATAAGGGCTGCCCATGGACCTCAAGGTAGCTGGGGATTCTGTCCCATCAGTGATGAATGGAAAGAAGATTAACAACATCAGAAAAAGAAGTTATGTCTTACCATAACCTTCCATCTGTGTTCATCTTCTTTCATTCATCACTTCCCACCCTCCTTCTGGGTCTAAGTGGTGCCCTAGGGTATTTGAGCAGAAGTGTCCTTGCTTTTACTTCTTTTTCTCTAGCAAACTCGATCTGAGGTAACAGGGAGAAGGGCATTCTGGGTAGACACTTAGCTCGAGAGTTTTTTTGGCTGGTGCGAGCTTGGTAAAAAGGCCGACTCAGTTCCGAGAGCTTGGAACCAAACCTATCAGTGATGAATGAAAGAAAGATTGTATGATGTAAGATCTCAGTTCTTCGCAAAGGCTTTTGACAATACCCACTCAGTCATATCCTTTAGATGTTTGCATTCTCACAATCTCACCTTGTCTGAATGATCTAAGGGGTTTGCTGGATTTATCGTAGTACAACTTTTGTGACTGGATTTTTTTCAAAAGTTGAGTCTTGACCATTCTGTTGTTCTTTACATTTGGTACTAACAATTGTTTACTGATCAGTAAAGTTGTTCTTGTGTGTCTGAACATTAATCTGTGAGCAGATGAACCAAGCAAGTTATCCTGAGGACTGTTTCTGAGATTAAGTAAGTTAAGAAAACATCAGAACCATCTCTCTTGGATTTCTCCAACAAATGTTTCACACTTTGAACTGCACGCTCAGCTAATCCATTGGACTGTGGATACTCAGGACTACTAGTAGCACTGACAAACTTCCAAGATTCAGCAAGATTCTTGAACTACTGACGTGTTAACTGTGCACCATTGTCAGATACTACTTTGTACAGACTACCATGAGCAGAAAAATGTCTCTTCAATTTTGTAATGACAGTGCTGGTTGTTAAGTTAGGAAGGTCAATTTCAAATCAATTTGAGTAAGAGTCTACTAAGCAATGTCGACCATTCCATTTGAAAATATCAGTAGCAACTGTCGACCACAGCAATTCAGAATTCTGGTTTAGCTGAAGGGGTTCTTATGTTGGTGTGATTTAGTACTATTGCAAATTGAACATGCTAGAGTTTCCTTCTGTATATCTTTTGACATAGAAGGCCACAATACAATACCTCTTGCCATTCTTTTGGTTGAATCAGTACCCAGGTGAACATGATCCAAAATTCTAATATATTCCTGTTGTAATACTGCAGGAATTACCAGTTAAGGACCTTTCATGATGATTCCATCTTCCATTATAAGCTCATCTCTTTAAGGAAAATACTTCTGTATGTCAAGTGGTAGACCGGTTTGTTCTGCTGGCCATCCTTGACTGATAACATGTTGCTGCTGCTGGAGAATTGGATCTGAAGCTGTATGATTTCTGAGTTCATCAAGACGTGATGAAGAAAAATTTCTGACTTCCTTGACTTCAAAGTCTGCTTTCTCATTGTCATGATGTTCTGTTGTTTGTCTGGGTGCTCTTGACAAAGCATCAGCATGGTAAAGAAATTTGCCTTTCGTATAGACAATATTAAAATTGTACTTTTGCAGTTTTAACATCATGGGTTGCAGGCATACTGGGGCAGCATGAATACTGAATGAATGAATGAATATGAAGGCTTTTTCAGAATACTTAACCTGACTGACACATTACTTCAAACACACTCGCAAATGCATCTCCATTCATGCCTGCATTCCCTCTATACAAAATGGCACTGATCTTGCAGGTGCGCAGTAACTAGTGGCTGATTAGGTATAATACACACAATGATCTACAGTAGCCCTGACGTAATCAAAATGCTGATGACACCTGCTGTTTCACAACCATGCGATGAATACTGTTACTCTGCAGCATTTATTGTATGCTGCTAACTGGGGAATTATTAAAAAAAAACAGTCAAAATCAAGATAGTCACATACTGTCTCTTTATTTTTTAAGAACAGAATCACCAGATAGGAGCCAAAAAATTATCAAAATGAGGGTGCTTAAAACAAAGGACATTGTTTTCCTTTAAATGACATAAAAATGAAACCTTTCCTCAGTAACCCCCCCCCCCCAAGTAATTTGGCCATGTATGCAGAAGCATTTATGACCCCTCCTGTAGTTTGCCCATGTATGCAGAAGCAGTTAATTGAAACCAAGATCAGACATTTCCACCGACAACCCCTAAAAATGAAATATTTCCCCCTCTGAATCCCCCCACAGTAGTTTGCCCATGTATGTCAAAGCACTTAAATGACCCCTCCAGTAGTTTGCCCATGTAATCAAAAGCAGTAAATGGCACTAAAATGAAGCATTTCCTTTAACAGCCCTTCTGGTAGTTTGCCCATGTATGCACAAGCACTTAAATATCAAAATGAAACATTAGCCTAAAGCAACACCTCCAGTAGTTTTCCCATGTATATACAAGCACTTAAAATGATACCAGAATGAACTGTTTCTCCCAACAATCACTTTAGTAGTTTGCCCATGTATGGCCAATCACTTAAAATGACATCAAAGTGAAACATTTTCCCCAGTGACACCTCCAGTAGTTTTTCCATGTATGCACAATCCAATAAATGTCTTCAACATGAAACCTTTCCCCCACTGACTATCCCAGTAGTTTGGCCATGTATGCAGAATCACGTAAATGACACCAAAATGAAACATTAGCCCAAATTACCCCTCCAGTAGTTTGCCCATGTGTGCACAAGCACTTAAATTACATCAAAATTAAGCCATTCACCCAACAACCACTCCAGTAATTTTCCAATGTATCCACGAGCACTTACATGTCATCAAAATGAAATATTAGCCTAAACGGCCACTCCAGTAGTGTCCCCATGAATGTACATGCACTTTAATGACATCAAAACAAAACTTTTTCTGCAATAAACCCACCCAATAGTTTGCACTTAATGAACCCCAGTAGTCTTTCCATGTATGTACAAGCACTTAAATGATGTCAGAATATATCAAAATAAAACATTTCTTCAACAACCCTTCCAGTAGTTTGCCCATGTATGCACAAGCATTTAATAGTCATTAAAATGAATGATTAGCCTAAACAATTCCTCCAGTATTTTCCCATGTATTTAGGATATAAAATGACATCAAAATGAAATGTTTTCCACAATGACCACCTCAGTAGTTTGCCTATGTATGCACAAACATTTAAAATGACATCAAAATGAAACATTTCCCTTTACAACTCTTCCAGCTGTGTTCCCAGTTAGGCTGAAGCACTTAAATGACACCAAAATGAAACATTAGTATAAAACAACCACCGAAAAGTTTGCCTGTGTATGCTAAAGCATGTAAATGAAACCAAAATGAAGCCTTTCCCATAGCAACCCCTCCAGTAGTTTGCTCATGTATGTACAAGCGCTTAAATGACACCAAAGTGAAACATTTCCCCTACAACCCCTCCAGTAGTTTGCCCATGTATGTACAAGTGCTTAAATAATACCAAAGTGAAACCTTTCCCCTACAACTCCTCTAGTAGTTTGCCCATGTATGTACAAGCGCTTAAATGACACCAGAATGAAACATTAGTATAAAACAACCACTCAAAAGTTTGCCTGTGTATGCCAAAGCATGTAAATGAAACCAAAATTAAGCCTTTCCACTAGCAACCCCTCCAGTAGTTTGCCCATGTATGTACAAGCGCTTAAATGACACCAAAGTGAAACATTTCCCCTACAACCCCTCTAGTAGTTTGCCCATGTATGTACAAGTGCTTAAATGACACCAAAGTGAAACATTTCCCTTACAACCCCTCTAGTAGTTTGCCCATGTATGCACAAACATGTAAATGACACCAAAGTGAAACATTTCCCCTCTGCTTTCCCAGTGTGAAAACAGAAATTCAGAAAAGAGACCCAGTGAAATTGTCTTTTTGGGTAAATCTCAGTAACTAACTAGTAAGTGCACAGCATGGATGCTATCAGAAAAAGAAATTTAGAGAACCTGAAAGAAAATAAATCACAAAGGTGAGAAAAAAGCACGGACTCAGAATAATGCTGCAGTTGTTCAGCAAAAAGCAGTGTAAGCCCCAGCTTTGTTGCAAGACATGACTTCCAGTAACCAAGAGGAAAAAAATAACTCAAATTTACTTAATTTAGCTTGATTAAATAAATGAAACACTGAAGGTGTATGTCAACACAAATAACAAAAGGCTGGAAAAAACTGAAAAAAAATTTTAACAGATATTCAGAGTAGATGATAAAACTGCAAAAATCAGAGGTCGAAATGAAGAAAAGGTTGACTGACTATGAGACTGCCCAAGAAGAGATGCTTCAAAAAATAATGAACAGAGCACATACGGGAAAACCTGAGATTTTTGCTGTACCAGAAAAGCTGGAAGGAACAGACTATATTAATTTTTATGAAAGTGCAAATAAGCAACTGGACTGGTATTCTACAGCAGGAATTATTAACTGAAAGGGCACATTTTGTGTATGCTCCAAACCTGGCCACAAGAAAGCAACCTAGACCTTTTATTGAAAAGATGCAATCCTACCAGCAGAAAGAGCTGATTCTGACAAAACTATGGCAGAAGGACAAATTACTAAAAGTGTTTGTGGAAAATGATTACTCACTGTACACCAGGCAGAAGAGAAATAAATTTATTCCACTAATCAGGGAATGTTGAGAAGCAGGCATGAGATTCAAGCTGCTGTATCCGGCTATTTTCAAAATATTATTTCCTGGAGGGTCAACGTCATTTTTTGATACACTACATGCTAAGGAGGAAATACAAACATTTTTCCAACAAAAGTGAGGCATGAAACAGAAGTATATTCTGCTTCTTGTTCTTCTAGTAATAAAGTCCAAAGAGAGACTATGCCAGTGAAAACTTTTCCAGTGCTTCAAAGGAAAATGCTTGAGAGACAGAAAAAAGCACAGTAGTTGACAAGAAGAACCAGAAGTACATTGGAAATGAAGCATAGACTGGATTTGGGATATAGAGAAAACCAGCAACTTGGAAACTGACAGATAAATGTGGGATTACAAAACATTAATTATATTTTTGAAATAAGACAAAATAAGAAAACTTGGAAATATTAGACATTTTGACTTTGTTAAACTTGTAGGGGACTCCAAAGCATATGCCCTACTTCATGCCATTGTTTGGAAGAACATTTAGGGGAGCAAAGAGTAAAGAAAGAGTTAATTGTAAGTAAAGCTAAATTTTGTTCTTAACAGTAGTATATAATGCATGACATAATCTGCATGCCATAAAGTAAAGTTTTCTCAGTTATTTTTGGGTATAATAGGAATACTAAAGTAAACAGGTCCCCCCTTTTTTATTTTTTCTTTCTCCTTGTTCAGTTTTAAGAAATGTAAGCATTGCAATGTAAACAAAAACAAACAAAAAAAAGAAAATTCCTGTCAAAAGAACATGATACAAGAAAAATTTATGTGATTTTTCTTATTCTTACATACAGGAATGACTGGATTATGGCCCTTGGCTTGATCTAGTAACAAGTTTTAAGGGGAAGAAAATAAATAAAAAAGAATGCTGAATATAATAAAAGGTTTTCCTCTAGCAAATAAATGAGTGCTTGTAGAGGCAACTGTGTATCTGGTTCTGATGTCTTCGTGGAGACAATCTGATAAGGAGCAATAAAACAGAATACATCTTTCTTTCAATGGCTAGGAGATAATGTTTTCTGAAAGCATTCAAGTGTTTTCCCAACTGGGACAGGAACAAAGATAAGACAAAAACAGACAGTACTTAGTAGAAGCAAAGACCGAACCATGTGTCTTAGCATGGATTACCTTTCTTAAAGGTTAAACTAAGTCTGTGAATATGGCTGGCAGTCTGGGACAATTGTTTTTATTAGGAGGGTTAAATTTCAATATTTGAAGATGTACATGGTTTTGTGTGTTAGTATTAAATTACTAGGTTTTACATGTGTTCTGTGGCTGTATTTCTTTTTTTTGTTTGAGGGATTTCACTAAAACAAAAAGTTTTGTAAGATGTGACATAGGTTCAAATGGATATGACAAGAAACAACTATATAAAAGAGCCACCTGCCAAACATTAGTAACACAAAAGCTGGAACTAGGCACTGAAAAAACTGTTACACATAACAGGTGGGAATAATAACTTTTTAACATAATGATGACACATTCTATATTATCTTTAAATATAAATGGTCTCACAGATATATACAAAAAAGAAAGATTAGTGAACTATATTAAAATATAGAGTGCAAATAGCTATGCTACAGGAGACACATTTAGGAAGGAACGAGCATGTGAATTTGATAAAAAAGGTTTTCACTATGGTTATTCAGCAGAGTATCTGGGACAATAGAAAAGCAGAGTACTTATATTAAATATGAGGAGCTCAAATAGTGATAGAAAAGGATGAAAAATGTAATAATGGTAGATTTTTAGTACTAAGGGGCTACTGGCAAAGGAGGAGGATTACACTAGCATGCATTTATATTCCACCTAAAACTGCTATAATGTAGCTTAAGAAAATTCTGGGAGAAATAATAAGCTTTCAGCAAGGAATATTATTTATAAGTGGAGACTAGAATTTTATTTGCAGCAGTAAGGATGTATCTGGGGGCCAAGAAGGGAAAGTATAACCAGAGGGTAGGCTTTTGAAGAAATTTATGAAAATATTTCACATGTGAATTCAGTAGCAGGAGTCCAAAATACAAAAACTGGGCTAGGCTAGACAGAATTTATATTTCACAGGAAGATGTGCATTTAATTGATAGTTTTGAGTCATATCCAATAACTATTTCAGATCATGCACCAATAATAATGAAAATAAAAATGCAGGGCAATGAAATAAAAATGAGACACTGGTGCTTTCCCACCTATCTTTTGAAAATAGAGGAATTTAAGGAATGGTTACTGGAAAGTATTCAGGAATTATTAGAAAACATAGAAATTTCTTCTGAAAATATAGCTATGTAGTGGGATAAAATTAAAATGGAGTTTAAAAACAGGGTGGAAATGAAAGAGAGCTATGGTTGAGTAGTAACGAGAATTATTTAAAGGGACTGACAAAGGCTAAAGTATTGCAGAACAGGGGGAGTCTCACACAAGAAGAGGAGCAACTGCAGAATGCCAAACAGAAAATAAGGGACACCTTGATCATATGCACGAGGTTTGAAAGACTGCTGTTAAGCAATTTTTTTTTTGATAATAACTCCAGAGCACAAAAACTTTTATCACAACGACTCAGACAATAACATGGAAGATAACAAAAGATCCTGTAGAAGTACTATAAATATTTCAGAAATTTGATGAAAATGTGTATGAATCACAGATATATGGAAATCAGGAAGAGTTATAAATGGAAATGTTTATGGAATAATTAAATATGCAAAAGTTAGAGTTAGATGAGGCTCAATTACTAACAAGATAGAAGGAGAGGAGAGGAGATAAGATAAAAATGGTGATGTACAATCAATCTATAGGAAAGTCATCAGGAATAGATAGTATTCCTGTAGAGGTTTGGAAGCTAGGTGGAAAAAACTGATAAAGATCTGGAAGGTTTGTTTAACAGTATATTAAGAGTAGGAAAAGCACCAACATCCTGGATGAAAGCAGTGGTGGCTGTAATATCTAAAGAGGTTAAAGACCAGTTTCACATAGGCCCATTTCAGTTCTAAAGTATGATTATAAAGTGTTTATCTCTGTAATGGCTAAAAGAATGGCAAACATAATGCAAGAATTGATAGATATGGATCAATGTGGTTTTATGGAGGGGAGGCAAACATCTGACAACATTAACAAAACAATTTATTTATTTATTTAACAATGATGATCCCGAGGGAAGCAGAATGTATGAAAATATCACTGTTCTTGCTGGGTCATGATGCATAGAAAGCATTCTACAGAGTAAGCTGGGACTTTATGAGCAGGGCAATGGAAGCATTTGCATCATCTTATAAAAATTATAAGGTTGATTAGGAGGATATATGAGGGATCAGAGATGAAAATTATAGTGGGGGGGGTTCATCTCTGAAATTCTCCTTAAGGATCTGTTAGAGCAGAGGAACCAGGCAGGGGTGTCCTCTTTCTCTTTTGTTATCGGTATTATATTTAGAAACATTGGCAAAGAAAATAAGGGACTCAGAAATTCAAGATATAATTGGTATGGTAGTTAAGAAAAGCTGGCTTTATTTGCAGATGATATTATTTTATAAGTGATAAAACCAGAAAAGGACATCTCAGTGTTGAGGAATACTTTGAAACAGTTTCAAGTCTTTTTGGTATAGAAAATTAATGAAACTAAAACAAAGGCAATAGCTGTAAACCAAGTACCCACACACAAACTAGTTCAGCAATATCCATGTTTATAAGGATATGATAAAATGAAGTACTTAGGAGTATAGATTAAAAAGGAGTCTTTCGTGGCAGCTAAGTATATGTGGGAAGAGACTAAATAAAAGATAATACAAAAACTGATAAATTGGAAGATCTGTTTTATGGATGTGACTAGCAAGATGCAAGCAGTTAAAACATTTTTAGTCCCTTTAGTCTTATGCATAGGGCAGGCATATTTTTATCAAACAGAGGAGAAGTTGCAGATAACAATTGATAAAGAGCTGAATGATTTTATCTGGGAGGGGAATGTAGAAAGAGTCAGGTGGAATATTGTGATTTTTCCAATAGAACAAGGTGTTTTGGGATTACCTTATTTGAAGGAGTATTTCAGAGCTACACAGGCTCCTATACATAGCACAAGCAGAAGGCTGTTATTCAAAGTAGAAAGGAATGATAATGAAACTGGGGGGGGGGCTCAAGAAACAAGGAGAGACTAGGATTTTGGATGCAGATCCTTAAGGAGAATAACAATAATCACATAGAGAATACTATATTGATAAAGTAGCAGAACTTATTCTAAGAACTAAGCCAACACTGGAATGGAGAAAGGAAATTCTGCTCATAGGGATGACTGCAATTAGGGATACAGACAACAGGCATGAGGGAGCTATAATTTATTGGAGAAAACTGCCAAATAAACTAAGATATTTATTTGGACTGCAGACTAGAGACTGACTTCCCTATCAAAGACTGATATCAGAGTATAAACAAAGAGAAAGAAATAGGGGGATATTAAAGGAAAGACCAGCATTGGTAGAGTTTTTAGTAGACTCTAGAACAGAAGCTGCCGTTAAAAAAGAGATAATTAGTACAGTATATAAATATTGCATGATAACTACAAGAATTAATCAGAGGAGGTTAGAAAGGATTGGAAGGAAAGACTGTATAAGCAATTCACAATCAATAGGGGATATATGTATGTCTCCTAAACATGCAACAAAGTCTAAAAAATTTAGGGTCTTTGATTGGGAGTGTATACATAGGTATTTTTATACCCAAGGTAGACTCCAAAGAATTTTCCTCAGGTAGACAGCAAATTTTGGAGTTGTGATGGGAAGAAAGAGCTAATTGGAAACACATTTTCTGGGAGTGCAATGAGTTGGCAAACTTTAAAAATTCCCTGCAGACTACTCTATCAGAAATACTGGGTGAGCAAATTGGTATAACTAAGGAAATTATGTCCATAGCGCAAGCAGAACCCTATAACTCAAAGTGGAAAGGCTCCTACACATACCACAAAAGAGACTGGGATATTGGATGCAGACCTTTAAGGAGAACAGCAATAATCATGCAGAATATTATACTCATAAAGTAGCAGAAAGTATCCTAAGAACTAAGTCAAGATGTGAATGGAGAAAGGAGATTCCACTGATAGGGATGACTACAACCAGGGTTATAAACAATAGGCAAGAGGGGGCTAGAATTTACTGGAGAAATTTGGCAAAGGAACCAAGATATTCAGAGCAAATAACTAGAAAGAAAAGGTAATAGTATGGGAAGATGCCAATAATTTATTTGGACTGCAGGTTAGAGATTTCCTTTCCTATCAAGGACTAATACCAGAATGTAAGCAAAGAGAAAGAAATAGGGGGCTCTAAATGAAAGACCAGCACTGGTAGAGTTTTTAGTATAATCTAGAGCAAAAGCTGCTGTTAAAAAAGGAATGATTAGTAGAATATATAAAATATTGCATGATAACTGTAAGAATCAGTCAGAGGAGGTTAGAAAGGATTGAGAAGATATATTGGATAAGCAATTCACAAAGAAACAATGGGGGATAAATGCTTGTCTCCAAAATATGCAACAAAATCTAGAAGATTTAGGATTTTTGCTTGGAAGTTTTTACATATATATTTTTATAGCCCAAGCAGACTCCAAACAAATTTTCCTCAGGTAAACAGCAAATGTAGGAGGTGTGATGAGGAAGAAATATTTTCCTGGAGTGTAATGAGCTGGCAGACGTTAAAGTTTCCCTGCAGACTACTCTTTCAGAGATACTGGGTGAGCAAATTGGTATAACTAGGGGAATGATTGTTCTGAGCTATAATACAGAATCAGAATTGTTTAGACATAGTAAGGCCTTGCTGAGTCTAATTATGGTGGTGGCCTAAAAAGCAATTACTAGAAAATGGAAATCAAAGTGTAAACCAACTTTACTAAAAGTAGTGAACATAGTAATAAAGAAAAAAGAGCTGGAATTGGGATCTTTAGAAAAGGGTAAGAGCAAAGTACACAGGAAAAAATGTGACCTGTGGAAACAATACACACAGGGGAGGAATGAAGTTTAAAAGAAGACAGGATTTGAATGAGCTATGTAATGTTTGACCATGATTGGGTAGATTATAAGTAATGTATAATGTTTGCAACTAAAATTATGTCAATACGGTCCATGATATAAACTGCTTGCAACTAAGATTATGTCAATATAGTTTGTTTTTATTTCTATAAATGCATGACTGCCTATATCAAAAGTGATAATTTAATAAAGATGCTTCTTGTTAAAAAAATATGGAAATTATTTTTTTGAAGCTATGATACAGAATCGGAAATGCCTAGAAATAGTAGGGCCTTGCTAAGTCTAATTATGGTGGCTGCCAAAAAAAGCAGTTACTAGAAAACGGAAATCAAATTCTAAACCAACTGTACTAGAAGTAGTGACTATAGTAACAGAGATAAAACAACTGGAAGTGGAATCTTTATAAAAGGGTAGGAGCAAATTACATAAAAATGGAAATTGTGGGAATAATACATGCAGAATAAAATTTTGGATAAGGAATGAGGTTTAAAAGAATGCAGGATATGAATGAGCCATGTAATATTTGACTGACAATGTGGATAGATTAGAAGTGATGTATAATGTTTGCAACTAAAATATGTCAATATGGTTCATTTTCATTTATATAAACATATGATTACCTATGTTATAAGTGATAATTTAATAAAGATGTTTCTTGTTAAAAAAAAATTATCAGAGAAAAACAAATTTCAGTGTGAAGTACACCAGAATAAATCGTGGGAAGAACAGAATGGATTACATAAACATTCTGGATCAACTTCTAAAGGGAACATTGAAAAAGTTTCCAATAAAGCCAATTTTTACAAGAAAGTTGGAAGAAAAACAATGACAAATTATGGTGACTATTTCGGAAACCTCTGACATTCCTAAAATACTGGTGCTGCAACACCTAGAAAAACTGCAAGAAAAACTGCAGACTGATGGACTTGTAATTTAATTTTATTTGTATTCTGGTTTTATACTAAAGTGTTACATGATTATTAAAATAAAAAAAATGAAACCTTTCCCCAACAACCACTCAAGTAGTTTGTTCATGCATGCACAAGCACTTAAATGATATCAAAATGAAACTTTTCATAAATACTTAAATGATACCAAAATGGAACATTTAACAAACCTCTACAGTTGTTTGCCCATGAATGCACAAGCACTAAAATACCAAAATGAAACTTTTTTCCAATGATCCCTCTAGTAGTTTGCCCATGTATGCACAAGCACTTAAATGACAAACTAAAACAGCAAATGTTGTTGAAAACATACAATGTAGTGCAGAAACATTACCCAATACAAATGAGTGATATCTGAAACCGTGCTGATCAAGCCTGCAGATTTTATGAAGTCCAATAGCAAAACAAGCTTGCTCCTGAGCAGACACAATTGCAAGGCAGTTCCAGCAATGAAATGTGTGCTTTTAAAGACCATTTCAGCTGTAAGGTAATCTCTGAATTGCTGACATCACATTGTATGTGGCTCTATTCATGCATTGGTAATATCAGCACTGGGGCAAGGAATAAAAGAAAACATAGTACTTTAAACATTAGCTAATGACACAACCAAAAGGGGGACAGCAGCTGCTGTTCTCCATTATCGACATGTTGCATATTCCTTCCATGCAGTTACTGCATGCTGCTACAATAAGGAAGGTATATAAAACACTCTCTGTGTCCTGTACGGTTCCCAGCAGTTCACTCTGTATATCTTTTCAATTAAATCCACAAAATGCATGTATTCTCAAAGGCCCATTCACAAGTGAAGATTAAAAATGCACTTTAATGAGCAAAACAGTCAAAGTTTCAAACTATTGAGACGAAAGTGCTTATTGGATCCCAGTGTGTGTGTGTGTGTGTGTGTGTGTGTGTGTGTGTGTGTGTGTGTGTGTGTATATATATATATATATATATATATATATATATATATATATATGTGTGTGTATATATATATATATATATATATATATATATATATATATATATATATATATATATATATATATATATATATATATATGTATATATGTATTTTTTTAAATGAATTTTTGCTCATTAAAGTGTGTTTTTAATCTTCACTTATGAATGGGCCTTTGAGAATACATGCTTTTTGTGGATTTAATTGAACAGATATACAGAGTGAACTGTTGGGAACCGTAAGGAACACAGAGAGTGTTGTTATTTTGTTGGTTTATGTGGTGGTGTTGGTGTGACAATAAGGAAGATCACAAAAACAGTTGAAATTACTTTGTCCAAATGCAATAAATCAGGTTTTTAAAACTGGAATCAAGAAACAGGGTTAAGCAAAATGAAAAAAATTATGTTATTTGTAGCAGAGGAGATTGTTTTCCTTTAAGCCCTGCCCCTGCTATTTACTTAAATACCTGTGATCAATCAATTAGAATATTTGCCTCCCTGAATGTGAGTGCCTACCCATTTTTAATATTTCACCTAATGGCATTCAGATTCACTTTGCATCATATCTTGTATTACATTTAAACACTCATTCCATACTTGCCATTTTCTTCTATCACACCTATTTTTAGTGCCTTTAAGTGACTGCAACTCCAGCTCTTGTAAGACATTTCATTAGTATTATGGTCTCTTGCAAGTGGGCATTGCCGGGGTTTTCCATTTTTTTGTGATTGCCTTTCTAGTAGCAATCCAGAAAAGTGAAATCAATTCCATTTTATATCTTAGGGTTTGGATTTTTTGAATATAATTTAGCAAAAATCTGTTTTCCTAGGGTCTATATATCATATGAACGAATGTTAAGAATGTGGAACTCTCTAAAGAGAGAAAATAGCGGACCTTGAAGTGCTTCTTGTGAGATTGCAGTACACTGAAGGTCGGAATATTTGCCACCCCCCTTTGGGATGTTGGCATAATGGTTAAGGTGTTTACCTTGCAAACACAAGGTGCAGGGTTTGATTCTCACATAGGGTAATTGGCTAGGCTGAAAATGGCCCACAAAGGCAGTTAGCCTAGTACTAATCTATGAATCTATGAATCTTTCCTCACTGTAGTGCAATCCCAGAGTTGGAATATATATTTAGCGGGGATGTGGGGGTGGGTGCAGCCCCTCACAATAAAGAGTACAAGGTCCAGCATTTTCACTCTTTAGAGCATTCAATATTCTTAACATTCACTCATATGATGATACAGACCCATTTTCCTAGTTTGTGCAGTGTAATCCAGGATAGCCCAAAACACCTGGCCTAAATCACCACAAAATTCCAGTTATTTTGTGCAGCTCCAAAAGATATGTTCCCACCTAGTCATTACATTCAAATTGCATGTCCAGCATCCTCTGTCTACCCTAGGGAATGTTTTATTCACCCTGTAAAGAAATTAGACAGTTATTTGTGCTAGCATGTCTGGCTGAGTTTTTGTACATAATTTCAGATTAACATGTGTATTATATGCCAGCATACTGTAAATATGATCTGATTTATAATCTTTTTTTACAGAATGTTTTAAAGACTTGAACAGTGTCCTTTTTTATATTTCTAACTGTGCATTTTTGTGAAGAAAGATTCTAAAGGCAAACTGTCTCAGATTCAGCTGATCTGCAGATGATGTCATCAGAATGTTGATAGTTGTTATGTGTTACTGTCAGAAGCTGAAAGACAGGAAGGAACTTTAGTAAACAGCTGTTGGTTGATTTTCAAAATATGAAAAGAAAATTTGAACTGGAACAGTTCTGACAGTTAGGCTAGTCTATAAAAGAGCCTGCTGAAGACAACTGAAGTCAGTCAGTTGTCAGTTACAGAAGTCAGTTGTCAATTAACAGCCAGTTGTGAGTTGTTCAGATATGTACTGTGCAGTGGATACAAAAAAGGACTCACCAAGAACTGTAAGCCTGACTTATGCTCTATTGTAATAATTTGGTTTAAATCAGGGACAGTGTTCTTTAGTCAGATAGGAAAATTATAACTAATCAGATCAGTTAGAGTTTTTCTGAATGCTGGAATTCTATCCTACAGTACTGATTTCATTTTCCTCATGACTGAATTCTGTTTGTTTACTGAAAATTACTGTTTTATATTTTTAAACATTTTTCTTCATTATTAAATATTTTTACTAACTTAAATTGTGGTTGGTCAATCAGTATTTTCTTTAGTGATTAAAGAGTGCTTATACTTGCCTTGATAACTTACTGGGCCTTTCCAAAAGCCTGGCTGCTTAGGTCATTTGCTACTGTTTGTTTTAATATCTAATTTTCATAATTGGACACCCCTTTAGAAGGGTGTGAAAACACAATGACTGGTGTCAGTATTACCATATTATTTTGAGGAAGAGATACAGCTGGAAATCTGTGTCAGGCTTTCCGAGAAGTGTTTCATGTGTGAGATTGAATTTAGGTGTGAGTGTGTCAGAGGTCTTAAACTGGGACACATTGTTCTGAAGAGTACAATAAGGAGTTACATTAGGGGAAAATTGTGGAATATTACTCCTATTTAAGTGACAGTCTCACACGGGAGTCAGTAGTGAGGATTAAAGCTCCTTAGTAACTGACCCAGGATAGTGAGAGACGTCACATTATTTGGTGGCAGTTCAGTGGGATTTTATCTGGATGTCACATACCCTATCAGATGTATAAAAATATTTATGTAAACACTGCCACCCAAAGATTCTGAATTTTCTTGCGTTGGTCACTTTCCATGGTATTATGCACTCCCCTAAATTAAGTGGCCCAAGTATCTTTTCCCATCTATTGACTAATACTGTGGAACATCTACCTTTCTTATCTTGTCATAAAACGTTATGTAACCTGCTCACCAGTTTCTTGCTATCTGCCTGATTTGTCCTGGCTTCTACTAGATGTTGCACTAACTGAGGCTTGTAATTTTCCTTCCCCTCAGTGTTCTTATCATATTTGTCTAGAACCATCAACCTGCTATAGCATGAGCAATTTCTCCCTTCCAACCAATAATTCTGTCAAATTTCTTCCCACATCATTTTTCTTCTGCCAATGTACAGCTGTTCCCAATCAATTATTTTCCCTTCTTTATATTTCCAGTCATTTTATATAGTTGTACCATTGTTAAACTCTAATTAACCACATCTTATTGGCCAAAGTTCAAAATTCCACAAGTTCTCTTTTTTCATTTTGTATTTCATTTTACTATCCAAAGTCTTCCTTAAATGCCCTATGCCATTCATATTAATAAAATCCTATTTCCCATATCCCTGTGCTATATTCTTTAAAATGTTTCATAACTGTCATTAATGTTGTTTTTTTCAGTTAGATGCATAATTATTATCTTGTAGTTTGCAAATTAGTCCTAATTGTGCTGTTACATGATAATCTTCCAGGTGACTCCAGCCTCCTTCTTCCTTTAAACCCAGCATAATTTCCCAATTAACCCCAGGGGCATGGTCATCCCAAATATATTTAGACATTTCACTTTTTAACATCTTCCACCATTTCTGCTTAGTCTGAAAAAAAGCTTGCCTCAAGTAAATAATCAAACATTTTCATGGCTTGATTCCTTTGGACAGGCTTTACTTTCATTGTTCCTATTTCCAGATCACGTCCATTATTTTTATACATTTCTGACCAGGATTCCTGTATTGAAGTTAGCGATTTTACTGCTATCTACACCCCCAGGCATTTCATCCTATAATGCCCCTACAAGGATGGATAATGTTGAATTAAGTGAATGAAAGAAATGTAATTTGCATATATTGCCTTTGTTTTATCTTCAATTATTTTAAACTCAGTTATTTCCTCAGGAGTTGCCAAAGATGTTGTAAATCTTTTTCAGGACCTCGCAAGAAGATTACATCAGCAAACATTGCTAATTCACATTGAGTATCTTTTAACAGCCAATGTTTTATGGAGGATTGTCTTATCTTGTTGGACAGTGGTTCCACATACAGCACAAATAAAAGAGGCAAGAAGGGGACACCCTTGCCTTGTGCCTCTGTGAATTTGAATCTTGGATGTAACCCTCCCCCCATTTATTTTGATCATTCCTTGAGCCTCCCCATAGAGGTTTTGATTTAGTTCTATAAACTGAAAAGGGAACCCATATAATTCTAGAACCTCCCATAAATAGGGCCAATAAACCCTATCAAATACTTTTTCAGCATCCAACCCCAGCAGAGTTAGGGAGTTTTTCCACTCTTCAGATGTTCTTTGAATAAAATCCATCAGCAGGATATTACTGAAGGTTTGTCTTCCCTTAACAAACCCACTCTGATCTAAATTTATTGGGTCGGATATTACATTCTCGAAAGCCAACAGTGTCGAATCTGACATTGTTGACACAAGAATAGCGAAACTGCAGAACATCGAACAAGTAAATGGAAATCTCCGTAAGGGCAGATTTCCATTTACTTCAATGTAGTGTGGTCTCAGAGTTGGTATATTTAAGTAGCGGGGGTGTGGGGATTGTAGGCTTGCCACCCTGCCTACACCGTGTAGTTTTTTTTTTTTTTTCTGAACATTCGATGTTTTAACAGTTTGATCACTAAAGGTCAACCTTTAATGATTCGAACTGTTAAATATTGAATGTTCTAATATAAACCCAATTTATTAAACGTAAGAGAAGATTAGATTGTCTATTGGCCAACATAGCTGCTAATATTTTGTAATCATGAGTCAGTACTGCTATAGAGAAATAAGAATTACGGTTCAAAGGATCTTTTCCTTCTTTAGACATGACTAAAATCACTACCTCATGCCAAGAGGTAGGTATTTCTTTTGTTTGTAATATCTCATTGAACAATTCTTTCCAAAATAATATTAAGAGTTTACCTTCATTTTCCACATTTTGAAAAGGTTCCTATCCCACCCTGGGGGTTTTCCTCTGGCTTGTTTTCTAACCTGCTCTACAATTTCTAACTTAGAGATTGGTTTAATTAGACTATCTTGTTCCTCCTCAGACAATTCCTGTGGAGCTATTCCTTATATAAACCCATAAAGTCCAGTTATTCACTTCCTCTTGTTTTGTGTATAATTCCTGATAGTAGTTTTCAAAACATTCTCCCTCTCAGTTGTGACTCGCTTACCATTTCCCCCATTCCAGGATCTCTAACCTTAAAAATCTGCCTTTCTGTCTTTAGCTGTCATAATCTCTGAGCTAGCACTCTCTGCAATTTGGTTGTGTTAACAAAATAAAATGACCTAGTAGCTATCCTAGCTTTTACTATTTGATCTTTGAGATCTGATTCCCATTTCCTTTGTAATTCTATTTGTTTTCTTCTTCACTCATCAGCAGTTTCCCCTTCTGTTGCAACTCTTTTAATCTGTCCAGTCTGAGATTCCTTGTTTACAATTTTTCTTCCCAGATTAACATTTTCTGATCCCTCAGACAAGTCTTAAATTTGTGTTTAAACTCCTACCATTATTGATTAGGAGTATCCAGCACCTCCCAGTAATTCTAGAAGCCTTTTCCTATGCATTTGTATCATGTGTTTAAGTAGAGTTTTGTCAGTTCAGCCAGCCAATGCCTAGTCAATAAATTAGGGATGGGGTAGTTTAGCATGCACTCAATGGATGAGAGGTCAGAAGGTATTCTTGGATATGTAAACACCCATTTTACTAAGTTGTGACGTTCTTCAGCTAGAATCTCTGCAATCTAGGCCAGCTGTTTGTTTTTACAGAGTAATATGTGTGTAGTCTGCCTCACACTTTCCTGATGTCATGCCAAGCAAATACTCTCTTACTTTCTTTGTTTTAAGAATACATACATGCAAAGGCAATGAAAAGGATTGCTAGTATACCTGTTTTATTTTTGCAGAACACTAACAGTGTGGGTGCGATTGGGAATTTAACAGCACTAGTGGAAATATTGTCTCAATGTGTAGAAGACCTTTCTAAGAAAATAACTGCTGGGGTCAACCTTGCGAGTAGTGCTGTTCAGAATCAAAATCAAGCGGTTGTAATGAATGACCTGCTTGCTGCTGACAACAATTGTGATTTTCCCAACCCTCCTCTTAATGCTTCTGGGAATCGGATTATTTCCAGTGGACTTGGCTATGGAGATGGACGAGTTCTTGTAAATGGCACTGGTACTGGTGAGACAATTTTAGCTTTTTGGATACACAAACAGTACCACAGCAGTCCAGATTAACACCAGGATTTATTGGCACCCCAAACCTCAATGACTGGCTGCATACATCATTGAATTTTAATGAACTAGGTGTTAGTTTGAATTTGGGACTACCATCCAGTGTGAATAACAAAACTGGTAATTTGAAACTGTTGGATCATAAACTGTTAAAGTCCAAGAAGCTGCAGTTAGAAATCTTGTACTTTAAGGAGTGCCTTCACAGACAATTGGTTCCCAAAGGCTTGGGCTTGTGACAGTTTCCTACAGGTTTGTAAGCCGATTCCGCCTTTTATTTTGATTTAATCAAGCTTTTTGATAAACAGAGTCTGGAACTGTTAGAAATAATGGTGAAACATTACCATGTAATGGCTGAGGTTATAGTTAATTAACTCACCTCATTAGATAGCACAGTGAAATTGGACCCTGATTTTGAAAGATATAAGTATGACTATAGCAGGGTCATTAGCAGCACTGACCAACATATTTGTAAGCTGAAAGCGACTAAGTTAAAGAAATTAGAGAGGGATCGTTCAGACTACAAAAAGGGGATAGCATATTCACGCCCTCCACCATCCCAATGTTAGAAACCTAATGGCAATATGAGCGATTTTCAAGGGCAGCATAATAGGAATGGCGAACAAGATTCCTTTCAGTCTACCAGGTCCAAAAATGATGGTTCCAACCAGTTTGTACATTCCGCTAGCCCCAATATACGGCTTAGTGAATGGTTGAAGAACCAAGGTAATCAACTGGAGCGGAATAGTTATGGGGGACCAGGGACCCAACCTAATACTTCAAATTTTCACGATTCCAGGTCTTCCAACAAACAGTGCTCCCACTGGGCCCAACATCACAAATGGAACTCTCACAAATCGAGCAAACGACTGAGGTAATCAGTACTAATTACTTGAATGGACAAACATTTAGTAATACAAACTGTACTGTTGTTAAAACTGTGAAGGCAATTTCAATATTTTCAATTATTCTTCTTTTGTTGCTGAACCTTTATTAGTTGAGGTTGTAGCTAAAGGTTTGACATTTGTTCCTACATGTAGGGCCGATTTAGCAGGAGCATTATTGGTTTTGAAACTGTACATAAAGTAAATTTAACTATTTTATTCGAAAATGCTTTATCTAATAATATGGAATTTATAATTTCTAGTATGCATAATCCACCATTACACCCTTCTTTATTAGTTTTTGAACGTATTTGTTAGATGGATTTTCGTTCAGTGTTAAATAGTTTCAACAATTTACCTACAATTAATAATTTAAATAAGACTCAGTGGAAAGCCCTGAAAAGTTTGAAAGCATCAATGGTCAGGGTAATGAAACCAGATAAGGGGGGGGGGTGGTCTGGTCTTTATGGATCTGGTTGATTATGAGGATAAAATGAGGCATATTTTAGAAATTGATACTTACCAACAGGTTTCCTTGAATGAAGTGACTATAGCGCATCAAAGACATATATAAATGATCTATTCATAAAAGCCCGAATAGATATTGATTTGTTCAATTATTTAAGTATGCTTGCACTGACAATATCGGTGATTTTCGTTATTCCCAAAATCCATAAAGACCAGAACAACCCCCCTCTAATACATATAGTAGATGGAAGATATTCTATAACATATGCCAGTGCAAAAGTGGTGGATACTATTTTAAAAGGGTTTCTGATATCTGAACATCAAATTTGTAAGGATTCTTGGACTTTTTTGTGGAGTATAAATAATATCGAGTTTTAACCAAGATTATAATTTTTTAGCAGGTGGTGTCACAGACCTATATACATCTATACCACATACTCTGGGAATTGAATGGGTTTCCTCTTTATTAAGGCAAAAGGGCACGTCTCCATCAGGTATTTCTTTAGTGGAGGAATTATTGGATATTATCTTAACTAATAATTTAATTATTTTAAAGGTGATTATTATTTACAGAAAAGTGGCAAAGCAATGGGGTCTCCTTGCAGTGCTAGCTTTGCAAATTTAGTAATGGCATTTTGGGAACATGAGCTCTTATTTAAGAACAATCGTGTTGAATCAAATTTATTTTTTTACTCATTATTTGGATGGTATCATTATCATATTTAAAGCTAATAAGGAAACAGTTTTAGATTTAATACACTATTTTAATACCACCACTGACTTCCTACAGTTTAAGTATAGTTTTCATCCTTTCTTACTTGGACGTGGAACTTAGGAAAGATCAAATTAATGCTAGATATTTAGCTAAGATCTTTAGAAAGAGCACTTATTCCTGTGCCTTTCTACATTTTTCAAGTGCCCACCCTTTCTACCAGAAATGTTCAGTGATGAAAGGACAGCTGGTTCGTGTGGCTAAGATGGTACCCCTAGATGATGAGTTTGCTATACAGTGTAGTAATTTGTAATTTGGACCCACTTTGAGTTTGCTATAAAGTGTAGTAATTTGAGGGATATGTTTTATAGACATGGTTATCCAGGCACTCTATTGAATTAATTAATAAGACAGGTTAACCATAAAAGAAATATAGGTTTTTATAAACCAATTTTGAGCGACCAAAATTTTGATAATATTAATTTGGAAGACCGTTCTTTTTGAGGAGAGGGGTACCGATGTGAATAATTTTAGTTTAAGATTTATTACACCTTTTAGCTTGGACTCCTGGAATTTGAAACAAGTTATTTGTAAAAACTGGTGCCTCCTTATGGAGGATACGAGTATTAGAGAAAGGGTGGGAGAATATCCAAAATTTATTTTTAAGAGAGGCGCGAACCTTAAAAGCATTTTGGTGAGTAAGGGTAGATCAGTCCTAGACATCCTGGCATGTTTAAATGTAAAGCATGCTCCTGTTGTAAATATATGGAGATAGGAAACACCTTTAATATAAGAAATATGAAGTTTAGTACCACTGAGAGGTTTAACTGTAATTCCAAGATGGTTGCCTATTTAGTTAAAGGACATATTTATTTCATCATGGTTTGGTGTTTCCTACATTTTAACAGCACTCTGGGACTATTTGGAGCTTTTTAGATATTTTTATATGCAATTTCTGACTCTGACCACATGGGGGCTGGCATTTTGAAATAATTCAGACTGTTTACTCTGCCTCTGAGTATCCCAGAATGCATTGTTTGTCAACAAAAAATTGCATCAGATCTGCCACGTTTTCCCTGAAGCTGCTGTCACTTCATTGACTTAACAGGCATTCACTGCTGTCTTAAAGTCCCCTACTTTTGGTTAAAATGTTATCCTTTTTCAATGACAACTTTAAACACAAGCAGTGTGAATGCTACAGAACAGAACTGAAAAGTGCATTTTATTGCTTTTGTTTCTTAGAAATGCTAACTTGCTTTCTTTTGTGAAGGCTGAAATCTAGTTTTTCAAGGAATCTCCCCTCCCACTTCACACCTACCTTCCCTAGCTGTCAAAGAGCTAAGGGTAATTTGACCCATTGTCTGCATGTGATTGACAGCTCACAGCAGGTGACCAGAGTAATGTACTGTTTTCTTGTCAGCCTTTCCCTCCTTACAGTGGGATACTTTTTTTGTTGCACTCCTCCTGTCAAATTTAGAACCAAGCTACATAGCACTGGGAATAATCACCGTTTTGCAAAGCATCAAACTCCCACTTATTTTTCCTTCCCGTTTGGTTAAATAGCTAACAAATGACACACTATAAACATGAAATATTTCACAGACTTGCATGACAGCACCAACATGTTTTTTTAAGACATAATTTAAAAAATTACGGTATTGTATACTTCTTGTAATCTGTTGTAGTGTTGTCGATTAATTGTGACAGACATCTGCTTCTTAAGTAAAAACATGCAATTAATGTATATGCATGGTTATTGCAAATTTATGCTCTTAGTTTTTGCACCTGTTACTGTGCTTCTGCCTGTACTGTCACATATCAGTAGGGCAATGTAAAGCAATATGACAATACAAAAACAACATTTACAAAATTTAGAAATTACATCCAAAAATGAGACTCACCCACACTCAGTCATTCACCCACACTGACTCACCCACTCACCCACACACCTCACCACACTCACCCACTCACTTCACTACACTCACCCACACTCAACTCACTCACCACACTCACTCACCACTCACTCTCACTCAGACACCTCACTCACTCACGCTCACTCACACTCAACTCACTCATCCACGCTCACTCATCTACACTCACCCTCATCCACCACACCTCACTCACTCACTCACATTCACTCACCACCTCACCCACCACACTCGCCCACCCACATTCAACTCACCCACCCACACTCAACCATTCACTCACCCACCACACTCACCCACCACACTCACCATGCTCACTCACCCTCACCCACCACACCTCACTCACCCACACTCACCACCCACCACCCTCACCACACTCACACTCACTCACCACCCTCACTCATTCACCCACATTCAACTCACCCACCCACACTCAACCACTCACTCACCCGCCATCCTCACCCACTACACTCAACCACACCAACTCACTCACCCACACTCAACCACTCACTCACCCACACTCACCACCCACACCCACTCACTACACTCACTCTCCACCCTTACTCCCCACCCACCTACACTCACTCACCACTCACCCCACTCACCCCACTCACCCAACACACTCTCACTCACCACACTCACCCACCACACTCTCTCACTCACCACACTCACTCACCCACACTCACTCCCCACATTCACCCACCCACACACCACACCCACTCCCCACATTCACCGACCCACACACCACATTCACTCACCCACACTCACCCACACTCACTCACTCACCCTCACCCACCCACCCTCACTCACCCACCCACACTCACTCCCCACATTCACCCATCCACACACCACACTCACCCACCCACACACCACACTCATTCACCCACCCACACACCACACTCATTCACCCACCCACACACCACACTCATTCAACCACCCACACACCGCACTCATTCAACCACCCCCCCCACACTCACTCAACTCACACACCACACTCACTCAACTCACACACTCACCCTTTCACACACATAACCACAAGCTTGTTTGGCAACACCAAGAATGACCCCAGGCCTTCGTCCGAGGAATGCATGAGTAATTATGTACTTTGGCTGCGAAGACATCAGAAACAGAAACACGTGCCTATACAGATCTTACACATCAAGCCGCTCCATTTAAATTGTACATGAAATGCACCCATTGAACAGTTTTCCACCTACAACATTATTAAAGTACGTTAATCCAACACTAGTGAGCCCTACTTTACACAGCCCAGTAAACCTGTCCACAGATTCAGCTTCTACAGCACAGTCCAATAAACTGTATACTGTACATTAGTGTTAACACAGGAATTTCCAGTTCTTAGCATAACCACATACACAATCTTCCACCTCAGACCTTTCATGAAGGATGTTTTATTTTTAAACTGTCATCTTTCCCACTTTAGGGGTCTTACATAAATCCTAGCAAAAAGCAGACCTATAAACTGCAATCACCCTGATCCAAATCCATCCAAACATGGCTGCAAAACTAAAGGTGTTACAGTTTTGAGGGGAGGGTTAAGCAACCATGCCCACACCACCTGGGAACAATCAAATTCTTCCTGTCTTTATAACTACACCATTCCACAACCACAGGGAAAAAATTACCCAGCAAAGGCACACCAGTACCTAATGGAATTAAGTGACAATTCAACACTAAATCATAAATCACAAAACAGACTTTATCAATTCGGTATATGAAGAACATACCAGTATAGTGTATTTAAAGTTACATCTAACTACCAGATTGTGCTGGGACAGCTTTAGAGATAAAAGTGGTTTTGTAAAATTCAACAGATACTGGCAGAGTGCCCTTTATCACACAAATGTGCACACACTTGCCCCTTATCACACAGATGTGCACACACTTGCCCCTTATCACACAGACACAAAGTTTGTTTGGCAACAGCTAAAACTGACCCAAGGGCTTCTTCCTCCTGATAGCAGTCTGTTAACTATAGGTTCATAGGTTGGTACTAGGCTATCAGCCCTAGGGCTTATACAAGCCTAGCCATAACAAGTCCCTGGCTATTACTTCCACAATATTTTCTACCCTGGACCTCTGTCTAGCATGGTGAGTGACATGATCCCTGGGGTTAATTTCTTTCTCCCATCCAACTGTCAATGTTCCATTTGAAGAGGGCCAAAGAGGCGATATGCTTGACATGTATGGGCAGTCTATTCCAGAGTCTGGGCAGTCTCTGAGTCAGGAACCTATCCCTCCAGCATTTGTTTATTGTGATGACAAGGTTTAGATCCCTGGAGCATGTAGCTCTGAGGGATTGGGATTTCTTTAAGTGTAGCATGTCCCAGAATGGGTACATGTTTTTTTCCCAAAGGGGATAACTATACATTTCTTGGCACTGAGCTTGAGCCCATGCCTCTGGCACCAAGCATCTGTTTCTGTAAGGCTCTTTTTTCTAGAGTATCCACAACATTTGGGGATTCAATAATGGCTCCCAGTTTGCAGTCATCTGTGAACTTTGTTAACCAGAATCCCTTGGAGTTGGCCTGTACTTCAGAGAAGTAGATGCCAAACAAGAGCGGTCCCAGGACTGACCCCTGAGGTACTCTGACTTGTCAGAAGCTGGATTTGGAGTGGGCTACTTTTACAGCATGGGTTCTGTCAGTAAGCCAGTTGGCAACCCATCGAGTGACGTAGAGATTAATGCCCAGCTTAGTAAGCATTCATACACATAACACACACACACACGCACACACTTGCCCCTTGCTTGCTTTCACACTCACACACACACACACACACACACACACACACACACACACACACACACACACACACACACACACACATTTGCCCCTTGCTTGCATTCACGCACACACACACACACTTGCCCCTTGCTTGCATTCACGCACACACACACACTTGCCCCTTGCTTGCATTCACGCACACACACTTGCCCCTTGCTTGCATTCACGCACACACACTTGCCCCTTGCTTACATTCACGCACACACACACTTGCCCCTTGCTTTCATTCACGCACACACACACACACTTGCCCCTTGCTTACATTCACACACACACACTTGCCCCTTGCTTGCATTCACACATGGACACACACACACACACACACTTGCCCCTTGCTTGCATTCTGACACACACACACACACACACACACACACACACACACACACACACACACACACACACACACACACACACACTTGCCCCTTGCTTGCATTCATACATGGACACACACACATGCACTTGCCCCTTGCTTGCATTCTGACACACACACACACACACACTTGCCCCTTGCTTGCATTCACATACACACACACGCACTTGTGGCTTTAAAACACAAGAACCAGTATGACTGTCATAGTCCATGATACCTCACTGGACTATATGAAGAGGGACATAGAGCTCTCCCGGGTGGGTCTGAATCTAGCCTTGAGTCGCATCCTACCTTCAGCAATGATTATACGACAGGACCAACAAAAATGACCTACGTCAACAAATGGCTTAGCTTCTGGTGTCACAACAAGGGGATTCAATCTCTGACAGCTTGGGTTGACATAACCGACAAGCCACTATGCTTTTCAAGAGATGGTTTGCACTTATCACCACTTGGCTTCTGAATATTGACAAAAACTTTGTCACCATAGTGCCTTTTTTAGGATATGCCAAGTTAAGCCTGCCAACATAATAACAATCAGTCAGAAATACCTAAAGGTGCTGCTTCTCAATGCTAGTAGTTTACATATAAAAAAAATTATTACCTGGAAGCACTCATTACCTAGAAAATTCACACACATATATGCAGTCACAGAAACATAGTTCAGAACTGTAGTAATCACTCTGGCTATTAAAGTCTACAGTGCCTTTCATACATTTTGTTCCCCCTCAGCTCTGAATAAAACATATGGAGGAGGTGTTTCAATGTTTTTAAAGCACTAATACAATGCAATACTGGTCCAAAAACATGACTGAATTGAACTGCTGCTTGTCCAACTAACCACAGGTGTGAACCCCCATCATACCCTTGCATAATAGTGGTACTAAAAGTAGACACAGGAATGTTTAGAGGAGATGCATTAAACACGTTATAAAGCTAAACAAGGAGCAACATTAAACCATACAGCCCTGAAATCAAGTTAGTATCTAATCATACTGCCTATGCTGATAAAGCAATTTCAATGTCCATAACTGAAAAATCTGGCATGGTACAATTAACACCACTAAAGCTACTGATGTGTTACAGTAAGACAATCTTGCAGACCTGAGCGAATGGTCAGTTCATACAAGACCAGTGTTATTGCAAAATATCAATGATAATACATTTAAGTGGAAACAAATGGGTGCCACTGACGAAATTATATAGTATTCTCCATTCATAACCAATGCTCCTGCTATGCTGACTCAGCAGAAAGTACAGCTGTGTACCTACCATAAATGAAGATGTTCGAGTGTATTCACTGTTGCAGTCATTACTCTTGGGTTATCCTGCTGGCAGGCTACCCGCAGTCGTCCTGAATTCCAAAGTCTTGGTCCGGCGTCGGTTGCTGTCACCTCTTCCCCGACGTCAGTGCACCAGGGGTATAAAAGATGCAGCCAACGCCATTTTCTTCCGTTTTTCTTGCCCCAGATGTCAGGTACCCCCAAAAGGGTAGGCTAAAAATTATGCCAATAAACATGCATGCACTAAGGTAATCATTTCCTTCATCTACAAGCAAATACACCACATAGGTTGTATAGAATATAGAAGTACAGATAAGACCCAGCAAAAGAAAGGGGGATGGTGGGAGGGTAACCTGGACTGCAACAGTGAATACACTCAAACATCTACATTTATGGTAGGTACACGACTGTACTATGTTCATAGTGTTTCACTGTTGCAGTCATTACTCTTGGGTTGAATCCCAAAGCTGAGGACGGGTGGCTGGGGCTAAATAGGATTAGGAGAGGAGAGAACTGCAGTAGCAAAGCCTGCTCTGGATTTAGAGTAGAGAGGCAAGTGGTAGTGCTTTGTAAAGGTGTGCACCGAACTCCAGGTTGCAGCCTGTAAGATGTCTTTGGTTGGTACTCCTCTGAGGAAGGCTGCTGCTCTGGCTGAATGTGGCCTAATGTCCTTAGGCACTGATTTGCCATGTTGTGAATAGCAGAAATAAATGCAATGACCTATCCATTTTGAAATGGTCTGTTTTGAGATAGCCTTTCCTTCTGATCCGGCAGCATATGCCACTAAAAGTTGCTCAGTCTTTTTGAAAGCTTTAGTTTTGTCCAAGCAGAAGCATAGCTGTCTGTGTATGTCCAAAGAATGCAGAAGTCTCTCACCCTTGTTCTGCGGGTTTGGATAAAAAGGTAGGCAAGTGAATGGTTTGGTTAAGGGCCACACTGGACACCACCTTAGGCATAAATGTCAGGTTTGTCCTTAGAGAAACCCTATCGGGATGGAAAATGATAAAAGGTTCCACAGCCATGAGTGCCTGTAACTCCGAGACTCGTCTTGTAGAGGTTATTGCTAGGAGCAGAGCTGTTTTCCAGGATAAGAATTTTATATCAGCTGTTGAGGCTGGCTCAAAAGGAGGCAGTGTGAGTTTTTCCAAGGCATAATTGAGGTCCCATGCAGGTCCCCTTGGAGGTCTTGTGTTTTTGGCCCCTCTGAGGTACTGCCTTATTAAAGAATGAGAAAAGATAGGTGGTTCTGTATTGTAATGGGCTGAAATGGCAGAGGCATGGATCTTAATTGATGAAAAGGATAGACCTCTGTCCAGCATCTCAGTTAAGTATTGTAAAATCTGAGGAATGTTTGGAACAAACGTGTCAATTCCTTGTGCCTGGTTCCAAGCACAGAATCTCTTCCATTTTTCTGCATAATATTTTCTGGTACTGGGCCTCCTCCCCTCCAAAATAACATCCATCACAGCTTTGGAGAGAGGAGTGTTCTGAATGGCTACATTATCCGACATGCTGCCAGATTTAAGGTCCTGAGTTGGCTGTGTAGGATCTGATTGTTTTGCTGGGTCAGTAAGTGAGGAATTTGAGGCAATGTCCAGGTTGAACCTTGAGACAAGTTCTTTAGGATTGGGTACCAGTGCTGGCGTGGCCAGTCTGGGGCAATCAGTATCATTTTTGGCTTCTCTTGTCTGACCTTTAGGAGTACCTTGGGGAGGAGAGGCAGTGGAGGAAAGGCATATACTGTTAGGCTTTTCCAGCTGAAGGATAAGGCATCCACTTTCCATGCTTGGTTGTGATAAGTCCTTGTGCAGAATCTCTGTTGTTGGCAGTTGTGAGGGGAGGCAAATAGATCTATGTCTGGGCATCCCCATTTCCTTGTTAGCATGCTGAAGACTTGTGGATCCAGTTTCCACTCGTGGGGATCCATGAGGTTTCTGCTTAGTTCGTCTGCCAGAGTATTTATCTTTCTTGGCAGGAATTGTGCTTGCAGGTGAACTTGATAAGTCAATGCTGTGTCCCACAAAGTCATGGCTTGTCTGCAGAGGGGGTAGGAATGTGTGCCTCCCTGCTTGTTTATGTACCACATGACTGTAGTATTGTCAGTCTATATCAATAGTTGTCCTGGATGAAGTAGATCCTTGAAAGCTGTCAGGGCATTTTGAACAGCTAGCATCTCTCTGATTGATATGAAGATGCATCTGGCTTGCGGGCAATGTGCCCTGAATACATTTTTCTGCCATGTGGGCCCACCAGGCATAATCTGATGCATCCATTGTTAGTGTCTGCCTGGCTGTGAGTAAAGTGAATGGCTGTCCCTTGTTGTGGTGACAGGCCTGTGCCCACCATTGAACCTTCTGTTGCAGGCATGGAATGAGGGTAATTAATGTTTCCAGGCTGTGGCAATGTTGAGTCCAAACACTTTTTAGATACCATTGTAGTTTCTTCATATGCAGTCTGGCATATGGAATTAGCAGAATGCAGGATGCAGGATGCCATGAAGCCCAAAGCCTGCAGAATTTTTCTTGCAGTTAACTGGGTCTTTGTTGCCAACATTTTGAAGTAAGAAGTCAGTTGCCTTTGTTTGCCTGGCGTGAGATAAGCCATCTGGGGCAGTTGTATTTAAGCTTGCACTCAGGAATATTATCTCTTGAGAGGGTACTAGTTTTGATTTCTTTTCGTTTACTGTGTATCCTAGGCAAATTAGTAATCTTTTTACAAACGCCAGATGCTTTAGTAGAATGTCCTTGTTCTCTGCTTGAATAAGGCAGTCATCCAAGTAAGGATATATTTGAATTCCTCTTTGTCTGCAAAATGCAATTACTGGTGCAAGACATTTTGTGAAGACCCTGGGCGCAGTAGATAAGCCAAAGGGCAGTGCAGAGAATTGGTAGTGCATTGAGCCAGCTATGAATCTGAGGTATCTTCTGCAAGATTGTCTGATTGGCACATGCATGTATGCCTCTTTTAGGTCCAAAGTTACAAGCCAAAGCTGCTGCAGAGTCAACATTTTGAATTTTGGAACATCCAGAAATGTGTTTAGAATAGACAGGTCCAGTATTGGTCTCCAGGCTTTGCCCTTTCTGGGTACCAAGAAAAGTCTCAAATAAAATCCTTGTCCCTGCTCTTGCTGTGGTACTTGCTGAATGGCCTTCATGTCCATGAGGGATGAAACTTGCTTTTGTGCCTCTGCCCATTGATTGTGTGACAGGTCTGGCATACCTTTTGCCCTTGGCAGGGTGTGAAAGTGGAACCTGTAGCCCTGAGACACTATGTTCAAGACCCATTTGTCCTGGGTGATCATGTGTCAATTTTGTGAAAAAAAGTGCTAGTTTTCCCCCTAAGGGGGCTGCCAAAAGATAAGTGCTTGGTGCTGGCAGAGGTAAGTCATTGGGACTGTTTCCTGTATGGCTGTGATTTGTCTTCTCCACTTTTGGAGGTAGTAGCACCCCATTGTTTAGGCCTGTATGAGCCTTGGGGCTGGGATCTGCCTTTGGGGTGTCTGTATCTGCCTCTTTGTGGCCTGTCTGACACTGGAAAGGACCAATTCTTTGTGGGCCAGTTCCTGCTAAATATGGGTGGCTCACCTGTAAGAAATCCTTAACTGTCTGCATAAATGTTGCTTTGTCCTCCATTTTCTTCAACACCTCTTCTGCTTTAACACCAAACAAAGTATCATGCTGTAATGGAGCATCTAATAATTTTGCTTTAACATGATCAGGCAGATTCTGTTCCTTTAACCAAGTATGCCTCCTAATGACAGAACCCGTAACAGCGGCCCTGCAAGAGGCCTCCAGAGAATCAAAACCACATTGCAAAGTATGCCTTTTCACTTGTTCAGTTGCATGCAATAAATCCTGCATTTCCTTGTTTTCTGCACATTCAGAATCTGTTAATATTTTCTGTTTAAGCAGTGATATTAAATATTGCTGATATGTAAGCATATGAAATTGACAATTTAAAGCCCTCACAGCCAAGGTAGCAGAAGTGTAAACCTTTTTCCCCCATCTGTCCAGTGCCCTTGAATCCCTATCAGAGGGGATAGTTTTTTTGCAGTGGAAGCCTTGACCCCTTTGGGACCCTGAGAAATAGTTTCTGGGTCAGCAGCAGGGTTTTTATAAAGAAATTTATGTGAATCTGGAACTCTGTAGTATCTGTCTGGCTTAACAGGTGCAGGGGGTAAAGAGTCAGGAGACAGGCAGGACTCTGAAAATACATCATCTACAATGTCTAAAACAGGAGGGTAGCAAGAGGCCTGTGCTGAGGTAGTAAAAGAAAGTCTCTGAGCCTTTTCTTAGATTTTGAGTAGTCTTGGCTCTCCCAGTGGAAGTGCTCCCTCATGGTATGCAGGGTTTCCCCCAAAGAATAATCCTCAGGAGGAGAGGCTGAAGGGATAGATTCTTCAGCAGCAGAATCCTCATAGGGAGGAAGAGAGTATTCCTGTTCAGAAGAGTAGTCAGAGGAAATGGAAACCTGATCTGAAGATTCATATTCTGTCTCTTGCCTAGGCCTCTTATCATGAGGAGGATGGGAACCCCTGATCAAAGTAATTAGGTCTTCAGCCATTTTGAGCATCTGTTTTTTAGGCATGGAGGCCTGTCCATGGGCTTGCTGCACTTGTTTCTTTGTCTTTAGTGGTGCTTTAGTCTTTGCCTTTGAAGCTGTAGTCGGTTTTACATATAACTGTGTAGGCCTGAAAATACCCTCAGAAGCCGATGCTTGCTCAGCGGCTCCGGACCCATCTGAGGGAATATTTTCCAAGTGTCCAATACCTTGAGTTTCCTGTGGCCTAGTCTGCTCCACGTGGGAGTCGGAAGCGGCCTGCAGCTCTGAGGTAGTGGGTGTCAGTGGCTGCGAAAGCGCCTCACTGAGAACCGGCGACTGGCTTAGAAGAAGCCTTGTCATCAGTTTTGGACCTCGGATGCCTGTCCTTTTCCTTTTCCTTGCGTTTCTTGTAAATTGCGGTAGTCGGATGGCTATCCAACGACATTGTGTAATTAAATCTTCGGCCAAAGTAATGAAATGCAAAATCGTACCAACGTTGGTTAAATCTAGCACAAAACCTGCAATTAGCAACGTCGTGATCAGGGCCTAGGCAAGTAATACAATAAGAATGAAAGTCCTTATGAGGTATTTGCTTCCCACAAGAAATACAATTATTAACTTTTTCTGACATCAGTCTGGAGCAAGAAAAAGTTTCCCCAATGGGGTACTTGGCTTTAAATGAAGACTTCGGATCTGAAATTCGAACACGAAAATCTCAGGAGTCTGCCGACCGGCACTTGCGAACTGCTTCTGCTTTGGGTACCGTGTGGCAAGAAAGACTGGAGAAAATGGCGTCTGCTGCGTCTTTTATACCTCTGGTGCACTGACGTTAGGGAAGAGGTGACAGCAACCGACGCCGGACCAAGACTTTGGAATTCAGGCCGACTGCGGGTAGCCTGCCAGCAGGATAACTCAAGAGTAATGACTGCAACAGTGAAAGACGATGAACATCCCCTTTCAGACCTCGGAGGTTTCAGTTAGAACAGTTTCAGACCTACACCAACATTACACTTCATCGGATTTTTTTAAAAAGAAGTGTTATGTGTTACAATACCAAGAACAGCTCACAGAGCTAAAATATCTATAGCAGTACCTAACCTGGTTCAGAATATACCATGAAACAGAAGCTTTCTTTGGGGTGAGGGGGCTTTTCAAAAATGTAGAGGATATTGGCACACACAAACATGGCCCACAGCATACACAGCAAAATAAGGGCATGTAAACATAATACTTGCTGACGAGAGAATGTCGCAATTGCAGTCCAACTCACTCTAACTCACTCTAACCTTTAAAATGGCTGCATGAAACACTAACGTGCTGAGGTATTTGCTTCCCACAAGAAATACAATTATTAACTTTTTCTGACATCAGTCTGGAGCAAGAAAAAGTTTCCCCAATGGGGTACTTGGCTTTAAATGAAGACTTCGGATCTGAAATTCGAACACGAAAATCTCAGGAGTCTGCCGACCGGCACTTGCGAACTGCTTCTGCTTTGGGTACCGTGTGGCAAGAAAGACTGGAGAAAATGGCGTTTGCTGCATCTTTTATACCTCTGGTGCACTGACGTTAGGGAAGAGGCGACAGCAACCGACGCCGGACCAAGACTTTGGAATTCAGGCCGACTGCGGGTAGCCTGCCAGCAGGATAACTCAAGAGTAATGACTGCAACAGTGAAAGACGATGAACATCCCCTTCCAGACCTCGGAGGTTTCAGTTAGAACAGTTTCAGACCTACACCAACATTACACTTCATCGGATTTTTTTAAAAAGAAGTGTTATGTGTTACAATACCAAGAACAGCTCACAGAGCTAAAATATCTATAGCAGTACCTAACCTGGTTCAGAATATACCATGAAACAGAAGCTTTCTTTGGGGTGAGGGGGCTTTTCAAAAATGTAGAGGATATTGGCACACACAAACATGGCCCACAGCATACACAGCAAAATAAGGGCATGTAAACATAATACTTGCTGACGAGAGAATGTCGCAATTGCAGTCCAACTCACTCTAACCTTTAAAATGGCTGCATGAAACACTAACGTGCAGCAGAAAAAAAATATATATAAATGAGCACGGCACACACAGACGCTGAAATGAGCATTAATAACATGTTAAAATTAGAAAAAACAAATGAGCAGCAGTAGTGATAAATATACGAGCTATCACTATAAACCAACATTTGCATAAAAAAAAAAAAAAAGAAGAGATGAGTTATTCTGAGTATCAGTAACGAAGATAAACGCAGATAATACTCACCATGCCGAATTCAGCATGCAGCATGGGACCTCACTAAAACAGAAGGCACCATTCACACACAGGAACACAATGACTAGATAATTAACCGAGAACCAGCAGTAACAAATAAAATGTATAACCATAATACAATAATAATATACAAAATACATATAATTATATATCAGCAGCAAGCAAATACAACAGAAGGCTAATCTAGATAGTCGGCAGCAGCATACACTAGTGAACCATGTGGCACCCTCAAACAGAAGCATAAACTATATCAGGCAGCACAAAACAGGGCTAGAAGTGCATTCAAACAGGGGCTGTGTGTAGAATTACATTTTTAATTCACTAGGAAGACTTATCTTACCAATGAAGCAAAAAATGCAGGCAATCCAAACTTTTCAGTAGTCCCTCAAACAAATGCAGTCGACAGGATACACGTACAATGAAAAGGAGTTCCACACACCACATGGATTTTATTAGGTTGAGTGGGCTGGGTAAGGCAGGTCTGACATCACAATGTGGGAGGAACACTGGCTCTTCTATACAGCATGCAAATCAGGCGGGGATTACATCACTTTGGGGGAGGAAACATCCCGATAGCTAGAGCAAGAGCAGATGGCAGATGTGACATCATAATTTCAGAGCCAGCTACAGGTTTTTCAAGTTGGTTTGCAAAGTGAAACAAGAACAGTATAGAAAGCTAGGAAGCAGAACAGGGAAAACAGTTGAGTGGGTTATTTTTTAAAGCTGCAAGGGTGATTTTTTTAAGCTTTATCAAAGAACAGGGACTGGAAGAGTCAGCAGGTTGGGGAATCTGCTTTAATATCCAGGGATGTTCCAGTTTTTATGTCAGGAAGACTGAACAGAAGTTTAAAAAATGCATCTATGACCCCTTTTATAGTATTAATAGGGGTACACTTAACAATGCATTGGCCAGGCATATTTTTCTTAACCATGACCACTTTTTTAAGTTTTGTTTGATAGATTATTTTATTTTATTTATTTTATTTTACATTTGCTGACCGGGCTAGTCTAACTGGATGTATGTCCATTTTCAGTAGAGGCCCAGGGAGATAAGCTCCACATAAAAAAGATTAACATAAAAAGATTAACATACAATGATTAACATATAATGCATGTACAGAAGTTATTTGCAGATTATTACATAATATTTCAATTATTGAATACACAAATTATTACAGAACATTACATTAATTTGCTAGAAACTCTATTCTGAAGGATTTTTTTTTTAGGATAGAATAAAGAACAGATATGGACTAGTCCATGAAAGTAAAAGTAATGGATGAGAAGTACTGGGTCAGCAGTGATGATGATAGCAATGCCATTTTTGATTAGTCTGGGTTTGTACAGGGGCATAACCAGTGTATTTTCAGGTAAAGTTTCAATTTTTGTTTAAATAGTGATAAAGAGGACAGTGATGTCAGTTCATTTGGAAGTTGGTTCCAGTATTTTCCAACAGCATTAGAGAATAGAGAGTCACCAAAGATATTGTTGGATTTACTTGTGGATACTAGTAATTTTTTAGATGAGCATAAGGTATTAAGGTTTTTATATGGGATAAATAGGTTTGACAGTATTGGAGTTTTAGTTGGTTGGAAGAGGGTTTTATGCGCAGTGGTGAGTTGGTTATAATGGAGTTGATTTTGTAGTTCAAGCCAGCCTAGCTGTTTCAGATTATGACAGTGGTGGATCCTGAAAGAGGAAGATGTGGCAAATCTAGCTATGTTATTATAAGAGTTTGACAGCTTATTGAGGTTGTTTTTAGTCAGATTTGTGTATATGGATGAAGCATAGAGGAGTGTGGAGATTAAATGGGTATGGGCAATAGAAGTTCTGGCTTGTAGAGTAAGGAATGGCTTTATCCTATAAAGGGAGCCCAGTTTCCTATTTACAGTTTTTTATAGTATTGTTAATGTGAGTTTCATAGGTAAGGTTGTTATCTATTGTTATACCTAGAAGTTTAATGGTTAAGTCTGGAGATATAATGGTACCGTTATTGGGTAGGACTGAGAAGTCTATTTGGCTGGACTTGCGGGTGGGTGTGAAGAGCAATAGTTTTGTCTTTTTGGGGTTCAAGAGAAGGCATTGTGGTAAAAAACAGTTTTCTACTATGGTAAACATTTTCTGGGTTAAGGACTGTAGTTCAAATGAGGATTTAGCTGAACAGACGATTGTAGAATCAGCTGCATATTGAATACAGGTAGCTTGAGTAATTGCTAGGTGAAGGTCATTTATATAGATTGAGAATAGGAGGGGACCAAGAATTGAGCCCTGAGGGACTCCTAGTGTAACAGGGAGATGTGAAGATAGGTTATTGTCAAAAATCACAGCTTGTTGTCTGTTGTTAAGGTAAGATTGGAACCACTGAATAACCAGTGAATCTAGTGAAAGAGATCTTAGTACATTTATAAGTAAATGGTGGTTGACTATATCAAAAGCTTTAGAAAGGTCAATAAAGAGTGCTGAGGAGAGGATGTTGTTATTTTTGTTATGACTGATACTATCAGAGAAGGATAGGAGAGCGGTGGTAGTACTGTGAAAAGGTCTAAAGCCATGTTGGCAATTTGCAAGTAGATTGTTTTGCAGTAAGTGATCTAGTAGTTGTTTATGGATGCATCTTTCCATAATTTTAGCTAAAGGAGAAAGTGATGCTATTGGGTGGTAGTTGGAATATTCGTTAGAATTGCCACCTTTGTGTAGGGGGATGATGTGGGAGATTTTCCAGATAGCAGGAATATTTCCTTCTTTTAAGGTTCTATTTATCAGGATTGATATTGGATAGGCTATAGCTTTGGCAGCTTTTTGGAGATATTTTGCTGGTAGTTTGTCGGCTGATGGGGGTGATGGCTTACGTTTTTGTAGAAGATTACAAATAAGGTGAGTTGGGACTGGTTGCCAGTGGAATATAGGGAGTGAATTTGTTGCAGAATTTGGGTGACTAAAATCCCGAGTTGTTATTTGATTGGCCAGTGATTGGATGGCCTCTGTGAAGAAGGTATTAAATGCGTTTGCTTTTTGTTTGGGATTTTTGGGATTAGCTCCTGTAGGGGGTGGTGTAGTGGAGTGACCAGGGTGAAGAAGTTTGTTAATGCTGGCCTAGAACTTTTGTGGATTCCTTTGGTTTGTTTGCTGGAGATGACAGTAAAAGTTTTTTTTGTCCAAGAGAATGGCTTTTTTTGTATCATTTCTCATTTGTTTAAATTTAAGTTGGTGTGCGGGTTGCTTAGTAGATTTCCACAGAGCCCAGAATTTGTTTCTAATTAGGATTTTATGTCTGGTTTCCTTAGTGAGCCATGGGGCTGGCTTAGACTTAGTTTTGATAGTACATTGTGGTGCATGATAGTCTAGGATTGTTAAGAATTTTGAATTAAAGTAATTCACTGCATCGTCTAGAGGGAGGTGTTTTATGGGTGACCAATCACATGCTCTAAGTTCAGTTTGGAAATAGTCAGGATTAAAGTTTTTATTGGTTCTAATTGTTCTAAATGTGGTTGAGTTAGGAGTAGCTGTCTTATGCCTAATGATAAAAATGAGTGATTTAAGTGGTCACTTAAATCAGCAGGAAGGGTTCCAGCCTTATACATTTGTTGGTGATTGTTTATGAATATCCAATCTAATATACTCTCTTTATTATTGGGTTTGTTAATTCTGGTTGGGAAGCTGATCATTTGGGAAAAACTGTATAGGTTAATATGTGAAGTTGGCTCACTATGTGTGCAGGTCTTCCAATCAATATTAAAGTCTCCTAGAATTATAGTCTCTTGAGGGAAAGATGAAGATAATCCAGCAAGGATGTCTTCAAGGATACAAGTATTATTACCAGGAGGTAGGTAGATACAGATTATGATTATTGATTTACTACCATTGAGTTGAAGTTTGGTGGCAAGGATTTCTGCATTATTGTGAGTAGTTAGATGGAAGTCAAGTGTGGAGATTTGCAACCCTTTTTTAAAGAGTATATCAACTCCCCCTCCCTTTTTGATTTTGCGGTCTGCTCTTAGGATATTGTAACCAGGTGGTAAGATTTCATTATCAGTAGTTAAAGGTTTTAACCATATTTCTGACAAACATAGGATGTCAAAAGAGTAGACATCCAGGAGAGCATGGAGGTAAGCAGCTTTGTTATTTAGGCTACGTATATTAAGGTGAGCTATAGAAAGTGAATTAGGAAGTCTAGGTGGGATAAGATTTGAGTGATTAGGGCTTTGGAGTTCAATATTAACAGAGTGTTTTGGGCCAGGGTTAGGATTAATGTCACCACCGGTAAGTAGTTGAGGTTTTTGACAAGGGTAGTGGAGTACATTAAGTTGGTTGAAAGGTTTTCTAGGTTTTAGATGGACATATTTAATATGGGTTAATCTGTGATACTTTGGAAGTATGTAGGTAGGTAGAGATGTAATATTTATATGTATTTGGGATGTTGTTGGTGGTATTATACTTGTTTACTTCTTAAGGTAGTAGAATTGTAAGTATCCAGTGTGTTCATAGAAGGTTAGTAGGTAAAATGCAGTTAAGAAAGGTAAGTAGTAGTTTAATATGTAGTGGGGAAGCTGGTGTTTGCATCTTGAGTGATTTGAGCTAGAGGTGTAGTTAGTAAGGGGAGGAGTTAGGATAGATCCAGTTAGAGAGAGAGGTAATTGGCTTTGGTCAGGTGATTAAAGTAGATGGGAGATATGATTGGTTTTGAGAGGGAAAGGGGTGTGGTTTGGAAGTATACGTCTAGATGTACTGGGTGGGAATTGGGGGTAGGGTAGGGGAGCGGAGTGAGCACATGGGGCAGACCAAGGACAAGATAGACTGGGAAAACAATCAGTGGAAGTGGAATGGAGATTCCAGGTAGGTAGGCTGAAGGTAAGGGACAATAAGTTGCTGGAGGGGGAGAAGGAAAGGATGACAATACAGTGAGATCAGGATATGTAGAGTGTGGGAGAAACAGGTAAGTAGTTGGTAGAAGCACTTTGCTGCTAGTTGAAAATACAGCTAGCTGATTAGTGGGCAAGTGCTGCCATCTAGTGGGAGAACACTATGATAGCAGCAGAGATACCTCAATGAGAAAAACAAGTGGGACAGAGAGAAAAGAAAATGGGCAAAGTGGGAGAAACTAGGACCTTAAAGATTAAAAATATAAGGAGCAAAGTAGTAGAGTAAGGCTGCTGGTAGTCCTGGCTGGAGTAAACTTAGATATCATATATCATGATCTAGGGTAAAAACTAGTTAAAATTGCAGGAGGTAATGAACAGATAGTACATACTTTGCAATGCTTATCTTGTTTCCTTAAGCAATACAGCATAGTAGGTGGTTAAGGTTCTTCCCTGTGCTGGGGATGGAGTGTTAGAGAAGATTAACTTTAATTATTTGTATTATTCTAGGTCACAGGTAGCCAGCAGGTCAGGATTGCAGGGGAGTGCACAATTGACAAGGTGTAAAAAAGCTGAGTAAGATAGAAAGAGAGAAAAATATTATGGGATAAGTAATGTAATTATTCTGGTGTTAACTTATACATTATTAAAAACACCCAGTTTGCAAGGACAAACAGTGCAGAATTCAACAAACAGTGATAGAACAAACAGAAAAAAGTAGACTATGTACAACAAACAGTCGTCAGTTAAAAATGATGTAATAAAATCAGGTTTTAAGAACCTAATGTGTTCAGCTAACAAAGCCTTAACAACGCTAATACAGTGTTGACATTACTATATCCTAAGAATGGCTAGGCTATTGGAACATTAAAATGACCCCTTTCTTGTAGTTAAATAAAACTAATTCTATGTATAATCATATCACAGTTTAATACTATGTACAAGGATAGGCAAATACTGGCTTTTAGACTGGGAGCAGGTAAACTATAAGGGATAAATAATAATGCATTAGTCGTTCCTACAAGTCTGAGGTGACTGAAAAATGTTTTTCCCATTCCGCGCTCCTGAGACAGGAAAAAAAGGCACGAAGGAAAACTCTATGGGTAAAAACAGTGCAATAGTCTTTCCGCGATACAGAGGCAGAAATAACGTATTTGTAAGAGGTATCTAAATCTTAAAAGTGCACCAAAGCACATATATTAATGAAACAAATGGAATGGCAAGTAGGGTTTAATTAAACTACTGCAGTCCAATATGTTGGAGGGTAATTGAATATGAATTTTTCCCATTTCGTGCTTCTGATGCAGGAGAAAAAGGCGCAAAGGTAATCTCTATGGGTAATAATAATGCGTTACTCATTCTGCGATACAGGGGCAGAGAAACGCAATGGTAAGAGGTTAAAAAGTGCACCAAAGCACATATATTAATGAAATAGTGGGCTGGCAAGAAGCGTTTTCTTAAACTTCTACAGCCCGGTATGTCTGATGGTGATAGAGAAGTTTTTCCCGTTCAGCGCTCCTCAAGCAGAAAAAGGCGCGTACAGCTAGGATAGGTTCAGCAAAAAGAAATACTTAACATTGACTGTGCTAATATAGGTTAGGAGGTAACTATTAACACCCTCTGACTACACATCACAAACTAAAGAATAGCAGCAGTCTAAGACATAGACATACAGCTTGCTACTGCAAGACAGTTGCTAATAAAAGCTGCAATATACACAATACAAAAATGTAAGTTAGAAACACCTTCATGGTTGATACATAGCAAAACGCTAATAAAACAGCATAGGAATGTAGACCACAGGCAATTCAAAGATTATTATACAATAATTGCGATGCAAGCAGTGTATGTTCAAAGAATCAGCAAAAAAAAAACCTACGCATAAAACTGAGGCAAATAACCAACTACAGATACGTACAGTAAGCGTTCTTGCCTGGGACGTGCAGCAGCCTGGAGCAGGAATGATAGAATGAAGCTAGCGTCTTAAGGAAAGGGTATATTTGATAGTTAGGAGCGGATATGGAATGTGGAGGGGGTGGGGTAAGAAAGGTGTGTGGATTGTGGAGGGGGTGAGGTAAGAAAGGTGCATGGAGGTGGAAAGCAGAAAGGTATGCACAAGGAATTGTGAGATGACAGAGTTGCTAACTGGTGTGAAGAGTGAAAAGTAAGTGGCAGAGAAACACCATATAAAAGACCGATCTAACCAGGGAAGACAGGGGAAAGGAGGAGTAATAGTAGCAGGTATATATTTCTCTCATATATAGGAGAGAGTGAAATACTAGTGCTCTGAGGGGCAGACCAAGGACAAGAGAGACTGGGAAGACAATCAGTGAAAGTGGAATGGAGATTCCAGGTAGGTAGGCTGAAGGTAAGGGACAATAAGTTGCTGGAGGGGGAGAAAGAAAGGATGGCAATACAGTGAGATTAGGATTTGTAGAGTGTGGGAGAAACAGGTAAGTAGTTGGTAGAAGCACTTTGCTGCTAGTTGAGAATACAGCTAGCTGATTAGTGGGCAAGTGCTGCCATCTATTGGGAGAACACTATGATAGCAGCAGAGATACCTCGATGAGAAAAACAAGTGGGACAGAGAGAAAAGAAAATGGGCAAAGTGGGAGAAACTAGGGCCTTAAAGATTAAAAATATAAGGAGCAAAGTAGTAGAGTAAGGCTGCAGGTAGTCCTAGCTGGAGTAAGCTTAGATATCATATATCATGATCTAGGGGAAAAACTAGTTAAACTTGCAGGAGGTAATGAACAGATAGTACATACTTTGCAATGCTTATCTTGTTTCCTTAAGCAATACAGCATAGTAGGTGGTTAAGGTTCTTCCCTGTGCTGGGGATGGAGTGTTAGAGAAGATTAACTTTAATTATTTGTATTATTCTAGGTCGTAGGTAGCCAGCAGGTCAGGATTGCAGGGGAGTGCACAGCTGACAAGGTGGAAAAAAGAGTAAGCGTTCTTGCCTGGGACGTGCAGGAGTCTGGAGCAGGAATGATAGAATGATAGATAGATCAAGTTGTTATTGATTTAAGGTCCCTGTACTTTAAAGCTGGATAAATTAGAACTTTTGTGGCAACTGCACTTAAATGCCCATAATTATCCAGGGCTTAATGACTTATGTTCTATTTATTGTTTATTGAAATTACAAAGTCCTGATAGGTAGGAAAAGGGGTTTTAATATGAGAATAGGTATTTTGAAGGGTTTGTGTTCGAAAGGGGAGGTGTTCTGTATGTATTGAAATGTACCGTGTGATTTAGATGGAGGGATATTTAAATTGTGACGTATCACTGGTTATTTTATCTGAAGAAGTTCAAATTATTGACTAAACTAAAAGCGCTTTATTAAATTCTTTTGGTTTGATTGCCGTGTTTGTCATTGCCTTTGTTTTTGTTTTTTCTGGTTTGTGGATTTGTTTTCCTCACTTTTGATGCATACACACATACAAATATGAATGGCCTTCTAGACTGCCAGTATACCATAACACTTGTTCCCATACAAAGTGTACAGGCTGTTCTCAAATTTAACTAAACTAGTGCTTACTTTAATGGAATTTGGTAGTCTGTTCGATGCATCAGCTTCTCTCTCAGAGAGCCAATTAGTACACTTCTCATTCCTATAGAATATTCTACATAGGTTGTCTGATGATTCCCTACTACTTTTGATAACCACTAGCATTCCCAGAGGTAGTTGTCACTAAATGCCCTATATCCCTGAGTAAGGTCTCCTCTTAAATATCTAAAGGAGACACTGTACAAGTTCAGATATTTTAGGCTTTCATAATTCGTTACATTTTCACATCCATGGATGCCCTTGGTATATTTCCTCTGTACTTTTTTCAGTTTATTCATGCTTGTTTTCATATAAGATTTCATGTTGTTATTCCATACTCAAGTTTGGGTCTAATGTAACTAACAAACAATGATTTCATAATTTCTGATTTCCTAGACTTTATAAATCTTTTTATACAAGCTATAGTTCTATAACTATCATTAACCAATTGCTTGATATGATTAGAAAACTTCAAAGCTGGATCCAACCATATACCGAGGTCCTTAAATGAATCTACAGTTTCAATTACTGTGTGCTGTAGTAAATGTTCTGCCTATTGCTGTGATCCTTTTTCCTCTAGGCCTTCCACTTACACCTTGCACTTCTGTTATAATATTTCAGTCACCACCAATCAGAAGGAACCCTTGTTGCCATCCTGCCATCTCTCCTAATATTCTTCTAAACTCATCCCGTCATGCTTGAGGAGGTAGATAAATACTCCCCAAAGTAACTCTTAGATGCCATATTTCTCCTAATTAATATAAATCCGTGCTTTATCCTCTGCTGTGCCTTCAATTTCTAAATCTAACCAGACTTAGAAAACTGCATACCCCTCCTTTCTTGCCTTCAAATGCATTGTCAAAGGACCCTCTTCCTTGCCAATTTTTTAGTAAAGCCTAATGCTCATGTTGCTTAAAATAGGTTTCTTGAACTAATATGTTTCCCTAATTTTAAAAATAGTGCTGCTTTCCTTGATTTATTATCATCAGTGAAGTCATTAGCATTCCAAGTTAATACTTTTAGCATAATCTCCTCTGGCATAGTTTATTTCTTTTCATGTATATTTGACCTGGGCTACTTATTTTTTTGTTGTGGTCTAGAAGTAAACCTACTACATCAAAGTAGCTCTTTATTCAAACACACCTTGACAGATACATTTATTCAAACAACTCTTAGTTGTATTTTCACTAGTATGCAGACAGCAATGTTCCACCATTACTGTTCTCATGCCTCTGCCTTATTGAGTTCTAATAATAAACTCTGCCTTGCCAGCCACCTAACCAGGTCTAAGTCCCACATGATGTCATCTTACACATAAACAATTAACACTGGTTCCGCCTACTCCTGCTTACCACAAAACTTTTAAAGGTCAGCCCCAAGTGTGCACATAACAATCCTAAGCTTAATCTCTCATTCCTTAAACATAGTTTAAGAACAATATAGGATCATGGGATCATAGACAGTTACAAGGCTATTGGCCCTGAGGACCTTAATAAGCCTAGCCAATGTTTAGACAAGTCAGCACCCAAAGTCCCTGTCCAGCAGGGGCACAGGTGGAATCCCAGGGGTGTATTTTCTGTTTCCCATCCAGTTATCCAAGTTGCACTTAAAAAGAGATAATGCGATACTCTGCTTGACATGGACAGGGAGTGTATTACACACATTGGGAAGTCTCTGGGACACAAATCTTTCCCACCAACAAGTCCTATTGATGTTACAGACAAAGTTGAAGTCACGCGAGCGGGTTACTCGAGTGGAGCTTGACTTGTGGATATGCAGCAGTCCATCAAGGTGGAGTCTGAGATTGCTTTGTATGCCAGAAAGAGGTCACCTCATTGGAGTCTGTATAAAACTGAGTAGAGGGACAGGGCTTTTAGCTTATCTGTGTAAGGTAGGTGTTTGAGGCCCTGGATTCTCCTGGTGAGGAGCCTCTGTGGGCTCTCCAGCTGCTGCATGTGCTTTGCAAGGTACATGCCGAAGGGGGCGTTGTACTCAATAATTGGCCTTATAAGGGAAGACTATAGGGATCTTATGACCTCGTTGTCCCTGGATGAGATACCTTTACTTGTGAGGTGGGCCATGTAGAAAGCTTTCCGTACAACATAAGCAACATGGTGGTCAAAAGTCAAGTTGCTATCAACATGGGTGCCCAAATCCCTCACGACTGATTGCATGCTTAGGGCATTGTTATTAATGTGATATGTGGGGATGTCACTCTCCCCAAAGGGGATGATGATGCATTTTTTCATATTCAGCTTGAGGCCATGTTTCTGGCACCAGTCATTTGTTTGGGTGAGACCCTCTTGGAGGATGTCCACATCACTTGGGGAATTAATGACCATGCCCAGCTTGCCATCGTCTGCAAACTTGGTCAGACATAGCCCACTGATTCTGGCCCACACCTTGGAGAGGTATATCCTGAATAACAGAGACCCCCAAGACCAATCCCTGGGGCATGCCACTCATTATGGGTCTACTGCTTGAGGGGGCTTCCCCTATTTTGATTAGGTGAGTTCTATCAGTGAGCCTCTATGCTACCCATCTGGTAACATATGGATTGATGCCTAGTTGAGAGAGTTTGTCTATTATACCCGAGTGGGAAATAGTGTTGAAGACTTTGGCCAGGTCAAAGTAGGCAGTATGCACTGTCTTCCCCTCGTTCATGGCTTTAGTGACTGCCTCAAAGAAGTCGACCAGATTTAATAGACATGACCTCCCCTTGACAAAGCTAAACTGTGTGGGGTCGAGTGTTTGGAGGTTGCCAATGTCCCTGTTAATGAGGTCCATGATAATCCATTCCATGGCCTTGCAGATCAGGCTAGATAGGCTGATAGTTCTATAATTTCCCAGATCGGTGGACACTCCACCTTTGTGCAAAGGGATGACAGTTGCTGTCCTCCGCTCAGCTGGGACAAAGCAGGTACTCAGGCCTTGGTTGAATAGGGTGTCTAATGGTGCTGCAAAGTTCATGCCTGAGTTCATGTATGATGCAGCCTGTTATTGGGTCCCATGGAGGCTGTATTTTTTGCCTTTGAGAGGGCAGTGATGACCTGTTCCCAAGAGATAAGGGGAGGGGCCAGGTACTGGGGATGTCCTGATTTACTGATGGGGGGACAGAGGGATGAAGTATTCACTGAATCTGTCAGCCAGTAGGTTGGCTATATCTACAGCATTTGTGTATGTGGTGCCCTTGACCACCAGTTCTGAACAGATCTGGGTTCTTCCTTTGAGATTGCAGACACATGTGAAGAAGGCGTTATGATTGTCTCTAGTAGATGTGGTCAATTTGGACTCTAAGTTGGCTTTAGAGTATTTTACTAGTGCTCTTATTTGCTTGCTCAGGCTAAGGAGAGATTGCTTCCAATTGGGCACCTGCTCCATCTAGGTCCTGGACAGCAATTTTTTTCCTTTTGTTATAAAGCTTATTTATTGCAAACATCAACCACACTTACTCTTCCTTGCGGAGGATGATTTTGTCCTGTCTGGTATTCCGGTATATACGCATCTATATAAATGCTCGTATAGTACTTTGGTGTAGATTTGGACATTGGTACCATTTCCTACAGAGGGGGAGGGGGATGTGAAGCTGTTTATACCGTCCCTCAGGAGGTTGTAATCAGCTTTGGAGAAGTTTTTTTGTTTGACCCTAGCTAGAGGGTGGTCAGGGGAGATGGTGACTTGAAAAGTAGCCACTTTACGGTCGGCTGTTACCAGGGAGGATGATACTGTAGGGGTGCTGCAGTGGTTACACATGTTGGTTGGTTAATACCAAGTCCAAGATATTATCACCTATTGTGGGGGTATTGACTAGCTGTTCCAAGGCATTTGCATTGATAAAATCAATCTCTGGGCATTTGTGTTCTGGCATGAGTAGTTTTTCCAGTCTATGGTTGGGTAGTTAAAGTTGCCCAGGATCAGGGTAAAGGGTTGAATCTTGACAGATTCGAAGACATCCAGATAGGTGGAGTGAGCATTTTGAGTCAAATTTGGGGGCCTGTAGCTAGTTCTGATTTGAATAGGAGTCTTACCAATGGTTAAGTACACCTCAAGTGTCTCCTGTGTGCCATACTGTTTGACCAGCCTGGAGGTGTGTGTGTCTTTAATATATATTGAAATTCCACCTACTTTGGCTTTGCTCCCCACAGTTTGGGGTCTGAATGTATGATAGGATGAGTAATCAGGTAAGGCTGGGGTGCTCTCCACGGCTTTGAACCGGGTTTCTGTGACTGCACAAATGTCAGCATTTTCCAGGGTTAAGAATGCTTGCAATGGAGTGCAGTTTCATGTTTAGACTCCTAGCATTTAGCAACATGATCTTTAATTTGCATTTTGTTGAAATGTTTATGTTGGTAATATCAACCTCTTGACTTTTCCTAAAAAAAGGCACTATGGGGGAGGCAAAGGCCTTTGCCAGAAGCCTGAAGCCCAAGTGAGACAGATGCAGGCCATCTCTAGCAAAGCATCTTGTTCTGTCGATCATATCTTTCCAGGTTGTCAGGTACTGGATCCCCCAGGAAATATAGCTGATATTGAAGCCAAAGTCATGCTTAATAATTTGGAAGCATGATAATAAGACCCCCCATCCTTTTGCCAACAACCATTATTATTTTAACTGAAAATAGTACTCATTCAATTTTACCAGCCCCATGAAAGGTGAAGAGGAAGAAGAGAAGAAAGAGGAGGAGCTGAACAATTACCAATGTCATAAGCATGTGCACATAAGGTATCACTCATTTCCTGCATAAGGAATTAGGAAGATTTGTCATCTTACTATTTAGCACGACTTTGGCTTATCCTTCAGTCCTTCTTATAACACACAACAGTCAGAGGATCTGCAGCTTTGGTCCTTATTCTTGTCCTTAATCCCATGCCCTTTAACTATAGATCACTACCTACCATTACACATGAATCTTTGCATCCACTAACAATGTGGACAGTGACCCTTGTTGTTTTTCTTTCTGTATCTTGTCAAAGATGGTCTTTCCATGCCATTCAGGTTATTTCTGTCTGTCATCTATTGCTTGAAGACTGGAAAAGGCTTCATTTCTCTCTTCTCCCCAGAACCTTTCCCTGTTTTTTGCCAGTGCATTGTTCCTATGATAACTCTTGCCAAGAATGGTCTGCTGTTGACAAATTCAGCATCTATTTCCAAGTCCTCATTTATTCTATCCATTTCTAAATAAGTTTTTGTTCTATGTGGGTAAAACATCTTCAATATTGCAGGATATAAGAGCCTAAACCTGAGATTAAGCTGTCTACACCTCTTGAAATATGAAGTAAATGTTGTCCTTTTTAACCAGGTACCCAGAATAGGAGATTTCATTATTTTTTGAGATTGTAGTTTTGCATGCAAGCACTTCTGAGCTGTTTCTGCAGACATATACAGTCTGACAGCTCTAATAATCTATATTTCATCCTCCTCTAGCTCATTGCTTTTGCTTAACTGTTCATTTATACATTTACGGCAATCACTTCCCTCCACCCCTTTTGGTGTATTATTGAAGAGAAGGTTCTTCCTCCTTTATGTGTCCTCTAGTTCATGTATTTTCTCTGTCATCTCCACCTTCGCTGCTTCTAAATCATTTAGCCATTACTCCATTTTCTTTCTGTCCTCCTGTAGCTCGTAACTCATCTGCATGTGAGGATGACACTGTTTTGACCTCTTTTATCCTCTTGTCAGTCTTTCTGATATAGTCCATCGATCTATCGCCAGTCCTTACTACCTCAGTACGTAATCTATTTTTTTCTCAAGGTCTGCAAGCTTCCCACCCATGGCACTCTCTTGTGGATTATCAGCAATATCTAGTTCCATCTTATCCATTATTTCTGGGGTCTCCCTTGAAGGCATCTACAGTCGTTTTGCTTCTCCTTCCTTTCCAACGTTTAGTCATAGGAACATGTATTTGCAATATATTAGCTGAGAGTTATATCAGACATGTTTATTAGGCACTTATTATTGATTTCCCAGGAGACCACCACCAACTCGGTACCAGACGTTTGATCCTTTCTTGTTGTGGGTTTGTGTATAGAAGGTGCAGCCTCTCTTGCTCTCTTCTCCTTCCTCGTCATTCTTCTGTTGGCCTCTGTATTTAACTTATTTACTTTATTCTTTATGTGTTGCTTAACTTTGTCTTTAAAAAATGATATGGCCAGTCTTTTTATTCTTAAGTACATTAGCTTCATGTGCTATTCCTGATTTCATCCTCTTTATTAGTTTCCTCTTCTTTTAGTGGGTCCACATGTATCTTTGACTTCTTCAGACTTTCGAATTAGTATATTTGTTATCACCTCAAAGCCATGCTTTCCAAAATGTTTCCACCACTCCCACTATACTATTGTTTTCACTGTTCCCATCCAACCTTATTCTGCAAATATCTCAAAGTTTCATCATCATTTTGTATGGGTTGTCTGGGATGCACTACGTCTATACTATTACTGTTGATTTTCATGACTGACTAGTGCAGACATGCTGAGAGGGAAGCATTCTCATAATTCCCTGCACACATATATCCTTCTCCATATGGCAGCATCAGGAACCGTTTTCCCTTATAATCATTCCTGTCACATTCCTTTTTATCACTAGGATATTAGTCCAAGTACTAACAGGAATGATGCCATGTTAAGGATACCAGAGGATGATCACACATGATTTCCAGACTGGGCACCAAAATAAATGTCACTTTTTTGGCCAGAGCAGAGATTATACCACTTATGACAACTTTTCTTCTGGAAATTGCATTGATGGTCATAAATCAGAGGAGATTCACCTTTTCTTGTTTAAATACACTACAGAACGAAAAGGAAAACAGTGGGTTTAATACTGTTAACACTGACATGCACATTCAAATCCTGACTACATGCCAAATCACACTCACTACTTCTCAGTTTGTCTAACTTAGCTCTGGTGTAGCCATTACATTTGTCCCTGTCTATTGCCATTTACAAACTTTCAAATTTGCTTATTTTTACATAGTCTAGCAGTTTATGCCAGAAATGTGGTCATTATAAGGGGAATTCATTAAGCTGACTATTCTGCTATATCTTTACATTTGAATATTATGGCACAAGTACACATATAACAAACACATCCAAGAGGAATGTAAAGTCAAAAGGTCTTCATGGTTTTAATTTAATTACTGTTATTAAACACAACATTTCCACAGAAAAGTCATACACAAGCCAGCTCAGGCAACCCAAGTAAGGTTAGCACCTTGAGTGGTTGGGAGAATGGGCAAGCTCATCCTGGGGAGGGCATGTGCTGATTGAGGCAAATCATTAAGGTCCTGATGGAGGGTGGAGTTTAAAGGATTATCGTGGGTGTCAAGGATGGCTAAAAAAGTGTGTTTGCCCTTGGTTCCAGGGCAGGCATGTTCTCAGAGGCCCTACTGAATTCCCCATCCATCTCAGTGTAGTTCCACTGGCTAACAAAAAAAACTTGGCACATGCAGAAAATGGTGCTGAAACCATGCAGTATCCATGTTTCTAATTAAACTCAGCCCATATACAGGGGTTATGCCTGATGCCTGGAAAAATAGCCCATGTGACTTCCCTACACAAGAGGGTCCCCCTCTTCATACCCAGGTAAATACAGGTAGATCAGCCTCACCAGCCATATATACAAAGCCATGGAATGTATCATAGCAGAGCTCATTTATGCAGACATACGAAATTTAACAGATCTAGATCCCAATCATTTTGGTCTTATGAATGGCAGGTCCTGTCTCCAGAACCTAGTAAGCTTCTTTGACAAGGATACCGAGTCTGTGGACATTAGACACCCCATGCCCACTGCTTATCTTGACCTAATCAAGACATTTGACCTTATCCTCCATACTGGTAGCACTGAAAAATTAGAGAAACAATGTAAATCCCTGCAAACAAATCTCAAGTTGTGGAAATTGCTGGTATCCTCTCTGAACATAAAATATAACCAGTGGGGTATCACAAAGATCAGTGATAAGCCCTTCCTTGTTTGGGATTTATTTCACAGGCATCTATGCCAATATCCTACAAGTGTGCTTGACCAAGTTTGCTCATCTATTAATATGAAACAGCTCCAGCAAAGGCTAGAATATGCACTTTTCTGGTGTATCAAAAATAGTCTCAAATAAAATGTAAAGTGCAACATAGTAGCATTCAGCAAGAAAGCCACACACATCTCATGCCTTATAACTGGTACTCCTCTTCAGACACATAAGGTCAGAAGAGACCTGGCTACTTATATGGGCAACTTTCTCTCTCATGTGATCATCATGTTTCCACCATAGTCAGCAAAGCCTTTTCTCTGTCCCAGCTTCCTACAGAGGGTGGCCTAATGGTTAAGGTGTTTGCCTTACAAACACAAGGTGCAGGGTTTGAGTCTCTCAAGGGATAATTGGCTAGGCTTAAAATGGCTCGCAAGGGCAGTTAGCTTAGTACTAACCTATGAACCTATGAACCTTAAAGATCCAAAGATGTCATCCTACCACTGTACTCTTCCCTTAACAGATCCATCATTGACTACAGTGCCCACTTTGGTATGTTCAAGTGCAAGCATATCACTCAACTGGAACAGCCCCAAAGATTTATAATCAAGAAAAGCAAAAGCCTTAAATACTTCAACTGTTCTGACAGAGTTGCACAACTGTCCTTATACTTGGTAGCCTACTGACTGCCACAAGGTGACTCATGAAAGACTCGGTTCTATTTGATCTCCTGTTTCTTTACAATACCAGTAGCTCTACAAATACTCACACTAAAGGCCTAAACATACAACAGCAACAACAAATAAACAGGACCCACTGCATGGACTGGTCCCAACTCAGTGTATTCACAGCTTATGAAATAAGTCACCCACTATAGGTCAAACAAAGTACTACTTTGGCTAGTCTTGATAATTGGATGGGCAGCCATGTATTTACACCAGGGTTGTCATGTACGATCCTGCTTAATTTAGGAAGTGACCACTATTAAATGCTTGATAAGGGTGGCAAAAACTTAGAAATGTGCCTGCTTAAAGCTGTATATGGCTAGTCATCTCATGCTCCCTGTGATCACTTGTTTAGTATTGTTCCTTTCTTCCTACATTTCTATGTTGAGTGCCCTCTCTATGGTGCATTTGTGTAAGAACCTAACCTGTCACCACCTTTTATTTCCATCCCATATATAAGCTACTTTCAATGCCCTAGGCTATAAAGCATGTTCATAGTTACTTGCTCTTCTCACAGATCATGCAACCCAACACACACAATAATATTCACCATGTCAGGCATTGCACAAACTCACTGGGTCATAGCTTGGGCTTTATAAATGTTGGGGACCTCTGCATAATAGCTGCTGCCCTCGCACACACCTCAAACATCTTCCTTCCTTAATCTGAGATACATTACATACTGCCATAAGGCACTCCTCCTATTCACTATCAAATTATTTGAAAATGACTTGTCATAGGTTAATTCATATACCAAAGTTAATTGTATGGCTGTTGACATATTAGCTTACTGACTTTTTTACTGCTTATGAATATTGCTATAACATACTCTTTTGGTTCCCATATATGAATACAAATCACCTTTAGATCATTGGAACCTCAATGTTTATATGTAATTGTTACAGCTGCAAGTCTCACAGGATATACATATTCCAAGATGTGACATTAGAGACAAGCATGTAAGGTCTATGTTCACCTTACACAATTGTTCCTTGCACTGGATTTGAATAATAAATCTTTATTCATGGATCCATGTTTCTATCTTTTAACATCCAACCAAATATATTATTCTAGACCTTGCCCCTAAAACTGGTCTTAGTGCAAAAGACAAACAACTGAGCCAGCACCCTGTCATAGAGGGATAAAGCCCTAACTATGACCCTGGCAACCCTGGTTCAGTTAGTGACTCAGGCATATGATATGCTGGCATTAAGGAATAGGCATGCCCAGCCTGGGAAAGAGGATGTTTGTACAGTAATTGCCTGCAGGGAGGCATGATTCATTAAAGGGTAGTAGCCCTTGGATATAACAGGTGAATGCAAAGGAGAGAGAGAGACAGAGATAATCTAAGGTAAAAATCCCCTACTGGAAGAAGTCAATGGTATGACCCCCCCCTAAGAATATCTTTAGGAACTACACTGTCCCCAGTGTTAGAATGGTAATAGTATGGGGGCAGTATACCCTGTAATGAATGGGGCACTGCGGTAGCCAGAAAGGAAGAACCAGAAGGAGAGCAAAACAAAAGACTATAACAACTGCAAATTAATACTAGGCATACCAGTAACAGGATTCCTCTACTGCACAGCTATATTTCAGTTCATCATCTTGATGTTTTATACTATAAATAAAACCCAACACACATCTGATACACTAAACTCTGAAACCACACTTCTAGATTACTGCATCCTCAGAATAGAAAAAGAACATGCATTTGTTGGTAGATTGGTTATATTCCACTATGCTAACCTTTTCTACTTCATCTCTTAAACCCACATCTCGTGCGGTACACAAACAGAAGTTAATCTAGTCAATTTTAAGGTCAAATTTTTTAAAATTCTTGCATTCACTAATATTTACACACCACTGGGCTCTTGTGTCTCTTCTGGTAAGGAAGCCCTAAATTGCTAACTACATACTGTATGTTAAATCAGATTTTACAGCTCTAGGTGCTCTCAGTGAGTATTGAGTGGAGGCTAGCTTTGACCAACTACAGCTGCCCATTTGTTAAGTTTTTTGGCCTCTTGCAGATAATCAGCCGGACCACCAGTTCTGATGAGTCTTCCAGGCATGCAAGCAGTGTTGGCCAGATTCATTCCTCAGTTCTAGCTATGGAAATATGTCTGATAATATGAGCAATCAATCATCAGTATTTACTGTCCAGAGCTTTGGTCAGTGTGAATGTTCAACAAACAATGTTTCGCAAGGAGTTGGTAACCACTATGATTCTGGTTATATATTTTGTCCCAAAACGATTTTTTTTTAGTTGTTGTTATCTAATCATTTTTCCAGCATGACCTTGGGCAGGTGCACTCATTTCTTAACATTCTTAATGGAAATGGCAACCAGTTGTTCATATGTTTATGGATAGCAGCAGGATATGTATAAATGGAAGTATTTGTATGTAAGTCAGTATTGTTATCTACGCATTCACAAATGAACTGCTGTTGAAAAAAGATGGAGGATTTTGTTCTTCAGTATTCAAGTATTTTTTGGTTACTTTTTGTATACTGGAGAATAAAAAGTTGTCTAAATAATTTACTTACAATGTTACAAATTGAAATCAGAAGTCAACTAATTTATTTGACAAAGTTTCAGAAACCTGGAAAATGTAAGGAAAATTGTTGGTTCTTCATTACTGTTGTTAATACTGACTGTGTATTTAGCCACAAAAAAAAAATCTTATAAGAATTTTGCAGCATATTGTAATACGCTGTGAAGTTTATGTATTTAAAAAAAATAATTATTTAATAATTGAAAATCAAAGAGATGAAAGACTGATTCTTTGTTGTCTAAGTATATACCTAAGTTATTTATTAGGAATAGTAGTAGTGATAGATTAACATGCAAATATAATTTTCCTGTAAAATATTAAATATTGTCTTATCTCAAAAATCTACTAGCACATTAAACATCATTGTCAAGTAATACATTTTATGCATTTATTAATTTATTTTTAATTTTTTTTAATTTGCTAAAAGTGTGTTTAGATTATTTGCATAAGGCCAAAAGTATATGCTTAGAGTCAGACAAGTATTATTTAATTTTACAGTAGTATTTGATTGCATTTATCAGAAGGAAAGTAGGATTTTTTTTTTTTTACTTTTTAAATTCTTAAATCTTTACTTTTTTAAATTTGAAATTTAATTTTTACAGCTAAAATTGATTTCATTTAGCAGAAGGAAGGAAGAAATAAAGTGTTTTTTTTTTTTTTTACTTTTTGAATCTGTAAGAGAGCAGACCATCTGGTATTTGTCTCACCCCCTCCTCCATTAATTGACCTATTATTTTCCTTACAGATGAGATTCAAGGGTGATGGAAGAGTATACAGGTCTAAATAAGTGTTTTTTTTCCCTATCATTTTATCTGTGTTACACCCCCTCCTCACTCTGGATAAAATATGCAATAGGTTCAGTAGCAGGTTGGCCCAACCATTTACTAGGATCTGCTCATACTTGTGAGCCATACCTCTCTGACCAGGTATAACAGATTATAAAGTCTTACATTGTTTTCACAAGAGGTGCAAACTGGTGAGATGTAGCTTTCATCTCAAAGAGAATTATTAGTTATATTCCTTTATGCTAACTCATCACCACTTACCACAGGTCTTCTGATACCTGTGGTGCTCAGTGAACCGGTCCCGGTCCCTGGAGATGTGATAGAGGGACCTACCTCATGACCGTGGATGGCATGCCAAATTCCTGCTCTAAAGTATTACAGAGCCTGCAGCTAGGTACATTTGATATTTAGGTATTATTTAAATGCATTACTATCCCTTCAGAAGAATTTAAAATTTAAATTAAGGTAATACATAAACAAATGTGTAACCCGTTGAAGGATTTAGTTGTTATTCCCACTAGTTGTAGAATATGAAAAGTCAGAGGGGAAAAAAAGAGTTTGTTAAAAATTGGGTAAATGTTATGGTTAGAGCAGCAAAACATTCTGTGAACCTGAGTTAATATATCTGTGCATTATCTGTTTTATTCATTTTAATCTGTAATGTAAACAGCTTAAAAAATAATTAATACAGTTTCACAGTGAGGTCTGAAATTAAATTTTTGTAAAGTTATTATATAATATTTTATACTTTGGAAACTGGTGATACCTTGGGGAAATGGACATGCTTTCTTCGGTTATATGAAATTTTGAGATCTGAAAATAATGAAAATGACCATATTATGGCAATTAAACAGACATTAATGTAAGCTGTAAAGCCATATCAAATGTCAAACAACAGGAGGAGCTCATCTGGTTCAGTCTGCTTTAGTGAAGATACTCTGTACCTACCTACTTACCTCTAGTCCCATCTCCAGAGGATGATTCATACCTAGCTCCCTACCTCTACTCCCATCTCCAGAGGATGATTCATACCTAGCTCCCTACCTCTACTCCCGTCTCCAGAGGATGATTCATACCTAGCTCCCTACCTCTACTCCCGTCTCCAGAAGATGATTCATACCTAGCTCCCTACCTTTACTCCCATCTCCAGAGGATGATTCATACCTAGCTCCCTACCTCTACTCCCATCTCCAGAGGATGATTCATACCTAGCTCCCTACCTCTACTCCCGTCTCCAGAGGATGATTCATACCTAGCTCCCTACCTCTACTCCCGTCTCCAGAAGATGATTCATACCTAGCTCCCTACCTTTACTCCCATCTCCAGAGGATGATTCATACCTAGCTCCCTACCTCTACTCCCATCTCCAGAGGATGATTCATACCTAGCTCCCTAACTCTACTCCCATCTCCAGAGGATGATTCATACCTAGATCCCTACCTCTACTCCCGTCTCCAGAGGATGATTCATACCTAGATCCCTACCTCTACTCCCGTCTCCAGAGGATGATTCATACCTAGATCCCTACCTCTACTCCCATCTCCAGAGGATGATTCATACCTAGCTCCCTACCTCTACTCCCATCTCCAGAGGATGACTCATACCTAGCTCCCTACCTCTACTCCCATCTCCAGAGGATGATTCATACCTAGATCCCTACCTCTACTCCCGTCTCCAGAGGATGATTCATACCTAGCTCGCTACCTCTACTCCCGTCTCCAGAGGATGATTCATACCTAGATCCCTACCTCTACTCCCATCTCCAGAGGATGATTCATACCTAGCTCCCTACCTCTACTCCCGTCTCCAGAGGATGATTCATACCTAGCTCCCTACCTCTACTCCCATCTCCAGAGGATGATTCACAGATTCATACCTAACTCCCTACCTCTACTCCTGTCTCCAGAGGATGATTCATACCTAGCTCCCTACCTCTACTCCCGTCTCCAGAGGATGATTCATACCTAGCTCCCTACCTCTACTCCCGTCTCCAGAGGATGATTCATACCTAGCTCCCTACCTCTACTCCCATCTCCAGAGGATGATTCATACCTAGCTCCCTACCTCTACTCGCATCTCCAGAGGATGATTCATACCTAGCTCCCTACCTCTACTCCCATCTCCAGAGGATGATTCATACCTAGCTCCCTACCTCTACTCCCGTCTCCAGAGGATGATTCATACCTAGCTCCCTACCTCTACTCCCGTCTCCAGAGGATGATTCATACCTAGCTCCCTACCTCTACTCCCATCTCCAGAGGATGATTCATACCTAGCTCCCTACCTCTACTCCCATCTCCAGAGGATGATTCATACCTAGATCCCTACCTCTACTCCTGTCTCCAAAGGATGATTCATACCTAGCTCCCTACCTCTACTCCCGTCTCCAGAGGATGATTCATAGATTCATACCTAGCTCCCTACCTCTACTCCTGTCTCCAGAGGATGATTCATACCTAGCTCCCTACCTCTACTCCCGTCTCCAGAGGATGATTCATAGATTCATACCTAGCTCCCTACCTCTACTCCTGTCTCCAGAGGATGATTCATACCTAGCTCCCTACCTCTACTCCCATCTCCAGAGGATGATTCATACCTAGCTCCCTACCTCTACTCCCGTCTCCAGAGGATGATTCATACCTAGCTCCCTACCTCTACTCCCATCTCCAGAGGATGATTCATACCTAGCTCCCTACCTCTACTCCCGTCTCCAGAGGATGATTCATAGATTCATACCTAGCTCCCTACCTCTACTCCTGTCTCCAGAAGATGATTCCTACCTAGCTCACTACCTCTATTCCCATCTCCAGAGGATGATTCATACCTAGCTCCCTACCTCTACTCCCGTCTCCAGAGGATAATTCATACCTAGATCCTTACCTCTACTCCCGTCTCCAGAGGATGATTCATACCTAGCTCCCTACCTCTACTCCCATCTCCAGAGGATGATTCATACCTAGCTCCCTACCTCTACTCCCATCTCCAGAGGATGATTCATACCTAGCTCCCTACCTCTATTCCCATCTCCAGAGGATGATTCATACCTAGCTCCCTACCTCTACTCCCATCTCCAGAGGATGATTCATACCTAGCTCCCTACCTCTACTCCCATCTCCAGAGGATGATTCATACCTAGCTCCCTACCTCTACGCCCATCTCCAGAGGATGATTCATACCTAGATCCCTACCTCTACTCCCGTCTCCAGAGGATGACTCATACCTAGCTCCCTACCTCTACTCCCGTCTCCAGAGGATGATTCATACCTAGATCCCTACCTCTACTCCCGTCTCCAGAGGATGATTCATACCTAGATCCCTACCTCTACTCCCGTCTCCAGAGGATGATTCATACCTAGATCCCTACCTCTACTCCCGTCTCCAGAGGATGATTCATACCTAGATCCCTACCTCTACTCCCATCTCCAGAGGATGATTCATACCTTGCTCCCTACCTCTACTCCCATCTCCAGAGGATGATTCATACCTAGATCCCTACCTCTACTCCCGTCTCCAGAGGATGATTCATACCTAGCTCCCTACCTCTACTCCCATCTCCAGAGGATGATTCATACCTAGCTCCCTACTCTACTCCCGTCTCCAGTGGATGATTCATACCTAGATCCCTACCTCTACTCCCATCTCCAGAGGATGATTCATACCTAGCTCCCTACTCTACTCCCGTCTCCAGTGGATGATTCATACCTAGATCCCTACCTCTACTCCTGTCTCCAGAGGATGATTCATACCTAGATCTCTACCTCTACTCCCGTCTCCAGAGGATGATTCATACCTAGCTCCCTACCTCTACTCCCATCTCCAGAGGATTATTCATACCTAGATCCCTACCTCTACTCCCGTCTCCAGAGGATGATTCATACCTAGATCCCTACCTCTACTCCTGTCTCCAGAGGATGATTCATACCTAGCTCCCTAACTCTACTCCTGTCTCCAGAGGATGATTCATACCTAGATCCCTACCTCTACTCCCATCTCCAGAGGATGATTCATACCTAGATCCCTACCTCTACCCCCATCTCCAGAGGATGATTCATACCTAGATCCCTACCTCTACTCCCGTCTCCAGAGGATGATTCATACCTAGCTCCCTACCTCTACTCCCATCTCCAGAGGATGATTCATACCTAGATCCCTACCTCTACTCCTGTCTCCAGAGGATGATTCATACCTAGCTCCCTACTCTACTCCCATCTCCAGAGGATGATCTGTAGCTACCTACCTACCTATATTTCCAACTCCAGAAGATGTTCCATACATACCTACCTTGGGCTCATTTCTAGAGGATGTTTTATATCTACCTACTTCTACTCTCATCTTCAGAGGATGATCTGTACCCAGCTACCTATATTTCCATCTCCAGAGGATGTTCCGTACATACCTACCTACCTATAGTCTTGTCTCTTGAGGATGCTCCATACCTTCTTACCTATATTCCTGTCTCCAGCAAATGCACCATACTTACTTACCTAACTACCTATCTATCTATAATCCCATCTCTAAAGGATGCTTTATGGCTACCTACTCCTACGCCCATCTCCAGAGACAGTCAGTTTGCTAACAGTATGCTGCTATAGTTTGCATGGAAGAACTTAATGTGAAACATTTTTTTCCTTTTCCAGGTGTTATTCAAATTATTAATGAGAGAAATAAAATCTGGTGAAACATCAGTCTTCCTGTCAGCTCTAGGGGTTTTCAATGCCCTCTTTCTGCTGTGGATTCCCGTTATTCTGTATGTTACCAAAGTAGAATATTGGTCTTCTGCATATGACATTCCATGGGAGCATCTCTGTGGATTGGCTGGTTTCCTGCTCAGTAAGTAAGCAAAATGAAATATTTTGTCTATTTTTCATTTACCCTTTCATTTTCTTGCTAAAAAAACTTTGAAATCTGTTAAAGATTTTTCTTACATACATACATACATAAGTACTATGAATCCTCTAGGGGTATTTTATTAATTTTATTTAATTCATTTTTTATAGAGTGAGATAATATAATGATGCACATATGTCAGTCTGAGGCACTGCCCTGATGCAAAGTACAAAGATAAAATACCAGCAATGAAATTAAGTAGTTTTACAAGATACAGTTCACTTTTAGTTATAAAGTCAGATCAAGAAGCATTTGTTTCACGGACAGGAACTTTCAAACAACAGCATATTGAAGTACAATGCTAATATACAGTTTATTAGACTTTCATCCAAATAACATATTTTTATACATAACTACAAGCTATGTGAGCTGCTAGAATATCTCTAACTCTATGATATGAACTGGATGTGCAGGGAGTGATGAGCCAAGCTTATCTGGTTAACTGCAGAATATCTGCAAAACTGGCAGATGGCTCTGTCATGAAGGAATCTTATTACTGATTCATGACATTGCTTAAAATTGTGCAGACTTCTCAGTGAGCTTGATAGGCAGTCCCACATTTTGGATATAAAACTGAGGAGGCGTAATTATAATAGTTGAATTTATTATATGGTTTATGGAGGAGCACTGATACATGGGACCTTAGCTGGTAATGTGAGGGTTGTCCTGCTAGTTAGTAGAGGAGGGTATTTAGTTTAGTACATTGTCAGAACACAAAGGACCAAAGAAGATGTTGGCACAGTTTTTGATGTGCATCTAATTGGCTGCTTTTTGAGGACTGAATAGAGATGTTCATGTGAGGGTGGTAGAACTAGGGGTATCATTCATGTGTTTGAACGTTTAGAGTCCAAACACTAAACAAATCAAATGTATAAGGACTGCAAATTGTTGGTGTGTCCATGTGCAAGATGGTGGCATGGTAATTTCCCTTTTCTCACTGTTGTGTGATTTCAGAGTTGGTATAAATATATATATATATATATATATATATATATATATATATATATATATATATATATAATGTGTGTGTGTGTGTGTGTGTATGTGTGTATAGCAGGGGGTGTAGCAGGTACAGGAGAGGTTGCAAAAATGTTTCAATTATTTTTTTTGACTAGTTCGTTTCAAAGAGTTTTTACAAGTACTTTGTGTATAATCTTTTAATTTTTGCAGCAGTTAATATAGAATTGTGTGCATTTACAGAAATGATATTTTAGTGAGGCAGAAGGTATCAAGAGAAATGAAAATTTAAGCTATATGGATTCTTTTTCAGTATCCAATCTGTTTTCTGAGAATAGACATTTAGACATTTAGACATGCTTCAGTCCAAGAACAATAACATATTTATTTTTAATATTGGATGGTTAAAGAAAAATGTTTGGTCAAGCCAAAAACTGAAATATCTGAAGTGAAGGTGCATTCTTACCTTTGGCTGGAGGGGTGTATGGTGGCTTAATTCTTCAGGAAAGTTCTTAGCTGGGCATTTGTTCTAAGTTGCATCATCTGAGTTTTTTCTTTTTTGATGTTAATTCCAAAGCCATGGATGTTGAGACAGATGACAAGTTTGAGGGCTCACATTAAAGTTGTCCTTTAATAATATTTACAAGAATGGTTTTTAGCTGGAGCACTTTTCGTGCAGAGTCTGCATGTCCTCCCTGTTTTTTCATACATTTTTGGTAGGGAGGTCTGGTTTCCTCCCACAACCCAAACATGTGCTATAGGTGAATTGGCATTTGCATGTAAGGGTGTCATGTAAGAATGAATGTGTGCATCCTATGAGGGAGTAACACCATGTTCAGAACCTGTTTCTATTCTGTACACCATTTGAGTGCTATAGGACATGCTCTACGTTCTCCACAAACATGATGAACAACTGAGTAAATGAACTAAAGAAGGAACAAATGTGGAAAGGAAGGATGGAATAAAAGAATGAATGGCTGGCATGTCATCATCATAAAGGATAATTCCAATGTCAGGCAGTGAGGTCAAAAGGGACTTGCTGAACCGAGAGACAGATGAGAAATGTAACTAAAACTGAGTCTTGGGAAATTCCTTTAGCAAATAGGATGAAGAAGCAGAGTTGTGGCCAGTTTTGACATTTCTATAGAGCAGAAAGCCAGAGAATGAGTTAATTCACTGACTCCAGCTTTAAGCTTAAGTTGATCATCTCTTAACCTCTTAAAATTAAAAGTCATACCATGGGTCTTTAAAATTCATAGTAGCAGGCCAGAAAGAGGAGCACTTTATTATTTTTCAGTATAGAAATCCTTCAAATAAAACACCCCATAATGTAAGTGGTACTCAATCTTTATATATGATTGTTTCTGTTACTGAAAAACCTAGGTACCCTAAAACACATGTAAGATTATGAAGAAAGTCAAAAATTCTAAAGAGCAAGAATTCATTTGAAGATAAAAAGTCGTAGTGATATACCTAAATCATAGCAATCGAGAGGTGATTTCAAGTAGTTAGTGACTGACAAGGTCAAAGGGCTTGGAGTGGTCCTGTAATATGGCCTTTGTTCCCTTTTATCTTTAGTTTGTTAGATGCTATCACACTTTGTTAGATGCTATAATAATTTGTTAGATGCCATTACAATTTGTTGGATGCCATCACAGTTTGAAGGATGTCATCACAGTTTGAAGGATGCCATCACAGTTTGTAGGATGCCATCACAGTTTGTAGGATGCCATCACAGTTTGAAGGATGCCATCACAGTTTGAAGGATGCCTTCATAGTTTGTAGGATGCCTTCATAGTTTGTAGGATGCCCTCACAGTTTGAAGGATGCCATCACAGTTTGTAGGATGCCATCACAGTTTGTAGGATGCCATCACAGTTTGAAGGATGCCATCACAGTTTGAAGGATGCCATCCCAGTTTGTAGGATGCCATCCCAGTTTGTAGGATGCCATCCCAGTTTGTAGGATGCTATCACAGTTTGAAGGATGCCATCCCAGTTTGAAGGATGCCATCCCAGTTTGTAGGATGCCATCCCAGTTTGAAGGATGCCCTCACAGTTTGAAGGATGCCCTCACAGTTTGTAGGATGCCCTCACAGTTTGTAGGATGCCATCACAGTTTGTAGGATGCCATCACAGTTTGAAGGATGCTAGAGCTTCAAGGATGGAGATGGGTTGAAAGCTAATTACTGAATTAGGTGTTGGTAGGTACAAATAAACAAGAAAACCATAGAGTAAACTTGAATGAGTACTTGGCCACATTTAATTTAATTTTAAGATATTCTATTAAAAATGAGTTATAGTATTCAAAGTATTTACATTGACTTAGTTTTGTTATATCATTTTAAAAGCTAGTAATAAAAATGATGTGGGTCAGAAATGTGTGTCAGACTTTCAAGACTAGAATTGTGAAATGTGAGCATCGACATTTATAGCAAGGTATAATTTAATACTCCACTGTTCCTAGCACTGCATACTGACATTCATTATTTTAGGGGACTGCAAATAGTATGGTCCTCTACAACAATTCTAATATTTACTTCCTTTACGTGTTCTGCAGTTTGGGCTTTCAGAGTTGAGATTTAGACATTCAATCTTATCCTTAGCCATGCTTCTTCAAAGATTTATATTACGAGTCTATTTTAAGAAAATTAACCATACATGCAGCTATTTGTTGCACTTTGGTAAATGTCACTATTAATTCTGAGGGGAATTTTATTGCTGTAGGTACATAGATGCATTTTAGTGCTAAAGGGTAACAAATTTGTGGATTTTTTATTGTCTTGTGACAAGGCAAAGGCAGGATTAGCGAATTATAGTGCATACAAAATTTAGAACACACATACAATAATTCATTTATTACAGTAATTAATGTGAGAATAAAAACTTTGTATACCTTGACAAAAGCACTGATGGTAGTGTTAGTTGTTTTATCTAATGACACGACACTGAATGCATGAGTGTCAGATAAACCTGGGTATACACCGCACATATAATTTGTCCTCACATAAATCTCTTATCATGCCCATGACATAAGAAGCCCAGAACACATCTGTATGTAAACGCAATGGCTGAAAGTATACCTAGCTCAGCAGAGCAAAGTAAATACACTGATATAATAGATTATTATATAAAATGACATTGAACAGATCAGCAAACAAAAATAACAATGGGCATATCAATTTATATAAAAGAAAAAATGTTCCATACACTAAAACCAAGGAGAAGCCAAAATCCAATAAAAATCCAAGTAAGAATCCAAATAAAGTTCCACAGAAACCTTTATTGCATAGGTAAGCGCTTTCACAACCTCTCCTGGTTGCTTCCTCAGACCAAAACAAACATGCTTAAAAACAATCCCCTTTTTATAATACACATCACACAAGACCCACCAATCCCCATGGAGAATACAAGACTCCAATGCTTTCCAGATTCAAAGAGACACACACTCTTTTAAATCAGATAAAAACATATATGTAGAAAATGCATATAAAAATACATGTAGAAATACATATAAAAAAACACATAAAAAGTGTGTATAAAAATATATAAAAATGTGTGTAAAAAGCCTAAAAGCACTGTGAAGCATGCTTGCATGTCCTATTTGAAACATAACTCTAGTTCCAGAGCACAGCAGATTGCTTCATGCTACTTTCTTCCTAAGTTTCCTGTTCTTCAGAACAGGTTTAAGGGATATATAATCATTCAGCCCCGGTGATTTATGTGCAGCCAGTATCAAAATCCATCTAAGTTCTTTCTGTTTAGTTCTGTTACTTAAATCCCCACCACAAAGCATTGGAATCTTGTATTCTCCACGGGGATTGGTGGGTCTTGTGTGATGTGTATTATAAAAAGGGGATTGTTTTTAAGCATGTTTGTTTCGGTCTGAGGAAGCAACCAGGAGAAGTTGCGAAAGCGCTTACCTATGCAATAAAGGTTTCTGTGGAACTTTATTTGGATTCTTACTTGAATTTTTATTGCATTTTGGCTTCTCCTTGGTTTTAGTGTTTGGAACATTTTTTCTTTTACATTGGACTTTTGTGTTTGTTCCATCACTCAGCAAACAGGGCTTTTCCTTTTTCATTATATCAATTTATATAGTTGAAGTGAATAGTTCAGGGAACAATAGATTTAGCAAGGTATTACATGGATGCTAATGTTAAAGAGTAACAGCAAAAGTAATCAAAATGTAATGAAAGCTGTTTGATACAAAAGAATTAAGAAATGCTATGTGTGTAGGCAGGGATTTGCCATTATCCCTATCCTGTTATCAGTAATAAACCCCCCCCCCCATTATTCTCATATTGGCTTGGCTGACTTGCCCGGGAAAACTAAGAACTGTGTGGTCTGGGATAGCTATGATTTTCATCTTATCCAGCCCTATTCCTTTTAAGTTTCCTCCATCTCCTATTAATTAAAATCCTACATTTGCCATCTATTTTGTCCTAATATTGAAGTACTTTTCTTTCTCATGTTCAATGGTAAACATCAAATCATTTAAAAATATTTATGAATGCATTCAATAGCCTCAAAAATTATGGCCATGTCCTTCTCATTTTGTTTAATAATGGCGCTCATAATTTCCATGCTACATGCATCACATATTTTTAACAATTTTTTTGTGAAACTCAGTCCCTTCTTGCACATTATTAGAATATTTATAAACCTTAAGACCTTTAGGAACAATTCCCCTATGAATGCACTCTTTCAAATAGGAATTATCAAGGCTCAGTGTTCTATATTTAATCATGTGGTCATGTAGCTTCTTAACAATATTTTCATATGTATCTGGGCATCTATTAACGACTGGGCACTGTTCAAAAGCACCAAAAGAAATTTTCTTTGTCAACCAACCCCCCAGGTCATTACTATCACTGTTATAATTAACATCATTGGTTCCAAAAGCAGAACAGTCACCTTGTCTTTTTGTCAGTTGTTCTTTAGAAGAAATGTCATTTTCAACGATCCTCTCATAACTGCTACCCATCTGATCACCATTAGAGCAAGAAAAAATATTAGGCACTCCATTAAGACTCGAGCTGGGCCAGTCCACTGAATTTTGTTGTAAAACACCCCCATCAGCATTCTCCACCATTTCCACTCTCTTCCCATGACCTCCACGGCCCCTCAATATCATCACTTCCTGTTTACAAGTCATGGAAACCGTAGATGCTGAATTAGCCAAAACAGAACAAACTCGGGTCAATAAATCCAAAAGTTGGGTGAGTTGCCCAGCCATTTTCTGCAACTCACCAACATCACCATTTCGACCATAGTCTGCACCTGGACCACTTGCTAATCCATCCAAATCCTCCATACGATCACCAATAACCAAAGAAGGTCGACAAAACCAGTTCTGAAAACCACCAACATGTAAAAACTAGTAAATCGCCACACCAGCACTGTGGAAAGACTAGCCTTAGATTTGGGTAAAAAAACTGTATTGAGACACGATAGAAACAACATTAACGCCTTAACTTAATCACTGCTCTTTTGTCCGACATTGGACTTCATCAGATGTAAGAAAATACATAGGAAATAACACGGTTAGGATTTAGATTTTCTATACATTTCATTTGTTGTTATTTCTACATCAATACATTTTATACAAGGTTTATGAATTTATTAGATTTGTATGGGTTGGATTCCTATGGCTTACTATTTATTTATTTATTTGTTCATTTATTAGGTTTTAACAATAGTTTTTTACATTTATATTTATGCAAATTAAAGTATAGATGTTTTTCTTGTTTATATTTACTGTTTTACAACATAGTAGGGTTTAACCGATTTAAGGTGTGATTCAATTACGTTTGAATTCAATCATGGACTTGAGGGTATATATACCATGTTATTTCCTATGTATTTTCTTACTTATGATGAAGTCCGGTGTCAGATGAAAACGCGGTGATTAAGTTAAAGCATTAATGACATTTTTATCGTGTCTCATTTAAGCTTTTTTACCCAGATCCAGGCTGGTCTTTCTGCAGTGCTGGTGTGGTGATGTACTAGTTTTTAGATGTTGGTGGTTTTCAGCACTGGTTTCCTCTACCTTGTCTAATTGTCCCTATAGTACTTCCAGATGATTTCATTAATGAGATGCTTTCATAATCTTGTTTTGAATTCCTTTAATGTTGAAATTGATTTAATTTTAGAAGAGAGAAGATTCCAGGCCCCAGATCTTAATCATGTAAAAGCTGTGGGTTGTGAAAGAGAGAGATTGGTCAAGGGTTAAGCTTAAGAATTTATATTCTGAAACATTAGGGATAATATTGACCAATGTGTCTTTTAAAAGAATGAATGTCAAGTCTGTGATGTTTTTGGTGTGGGGGGGGGGGGGTAGGAAAAATTAGCACATTTGTTTTTGTTCAGCTGAAAAGCAGATTATTGGTGTTTTTCCATACTTATGATTTACAGAAGCTAGTTTGAAGTTGAGAATGAAGGCCTATATGAGATTTATTGTCTTTTAAAAGTAATACGTCCTCAGCATAAAGTGAAAAATTAAGAGATGATTAATCCTGTGTTGTATCACTGAGAAATAGGAAAGAAGGGGGCCTAGAAAAGATCCTTGGTTGGTTATCTGAGTACAGTTTAAAGATATTTTTTAGACCATATGATGATATTTTCACCAAAGATAAGCCTTGTCAGTTTTTGCAACAGTATTTCATGGCTGACAGTCTCAAAGCCATGAGTTATATCCTATCATAATAAGTCCAACATTCATATTACAATAAATGTTATTGGTTGCAGAACAGTGCAGTAGGGGGTGCTAAAGGCACTAGAAAATCTCTGTTGGTGATCTGAGAATAGGCAATAGCTATTAATGTGCTTAAGTAATTATTTATATAGTAGCTGTCCATTTTTTTTAATGGAGCAGAGGTTTGAAATTGGTGAGAAGTCTTTAAACTCTTTGGTAGAAGGGACTTCTCGAAAGGGAATAGTAACATAATGTTTGAATGAGGTGTAACAATACCTGATGTAAGTGAAAGATTAAAATGTGGATAAGAGTTTTTGCAATGAATTTGGCTGAAATGGAGTCTAGGTTTTGTAAAAGTTTTTTGTTTTCTTTGCAGAAGTTTGGCAGAAGTAGAATGTGGCTGTCCACTCAACTAATTGGTAGAAATGTGTTGTGCACTCCTTTTGTACTTCAAGGGAAGTTGAGTTGTGGAAGTTAAAATTATCTAGTCAGACTTAAAGATTTAATAAAAGGTTTGTACCCTTCAACAACACTTGAGCTGTTGTTGGTTAGGGAAGATGGGGCAGAAAGTGAGGTGCTAGTGATGGATTATGTACAGTGTTTTATTCCTTTCCAGAAGAGTTTAACTTTATTGGTAATTCCAGAATTTTTTTCCCAGAAATATTGCCCTTTATCTGACTTAGTTACCTTGATGAATATGCAGATATATAGAACTGAATAGCTAAAAATAGGCACCCAGGTGGGAATAAAGCAACACCGACTCTCTCTCTCTCTCTTTCTCTCTCTAAAGCCTCCCAAACTCTGATATGCCTTAAAGTTCTCCACTGGTATATGAGGCAAAATAATTAAATATGATCACTGGTAAGAGTTGAAAGAGGAACATTTTTTTTCATATGAAAAATACAAGGCCTTGTAGTGTGTAACAAGCTCTCAAAGGAAGATGAAAGATGAAATGTAATAAATGTAATTAACACTAAAAATAAAAAAATGGGGATGACTTCCTTTATCTCTTTTATTGCAATTGTGGTTGGAAATATATGGCCAGGAAGGTAAGACTGAAAATGAACTGGTATGGAGAAAAAGATTTTGTGCAAACTGACAGTTTCTGCATGAGATGCTTCAGTTACCTTAATTACTGTCTAAGGGAAAGTTGAGAACAGCATAAATAGTTTTGTTATACTACAAAAATGAAAGTAAGTTCTGAGCCACATTTTGACAGGTTTTGTTAAGTATGGAAATAGAATTTTTGACACAGTTACCAAATGTATTTATTTAGTTAGTTATTTATTGACATTTGTTTATCAGGAAAGTGTGACTAGAAAATGTTATCCATTTTCAGTGGAGGCCCAGGGAGAACAGTTCCATAAATAAAAGAATAGAAAATAGATACACAGAGATGAAAAATGACATTGTATTACAATATACAGTAAAGGAATAGATTAATACAGATATTAATATTCATATGACATGTTGAATAATACACATATAACATCAGTAAAACAAGATAAATACAATATCAGCTGTTTTATAACAGTGTGCTGAACCCAGGTTAAAACCACACAAAATCCCCAAATAAACAAAAACAATGGGAAAAAAATCACTTGAATCACTTTAATAAAATAATAAAACAATAAAACAACTCCAGTAAGCACTTTCGTCTAAGTTAAGACTTCTTCAGACTGGAGTGTTCAGTACAATGAGACATATTTAAATCATTAGAAAATCACATGACAACCAATTAATGTTTTAACCCTTTACGTTTCAAATACATAATAAAATCTTCTTATTTATTTAGACCGAGGGGGTAGCAAGCATTCAGTCTCACATGCCATCTATACTTTAATCATCCTAACTCTTCTTCAGGATTTAATAATCATTACACATTTTTAAACCATCAACCACCAGGAACTTAAAATCAATTTTACAAGACCCATAATTATAATGCCTACCCAGGGCATTCTTTTCATCTCCTATAGAAACAGCATATTTATGTTCATAAATGCTCTTATATAGTTCTTTGGTAGCTCTGTCTACATAAAATGACTTGCATGTCACACAAAAAAACAAGATAAATCACAAACTTGGATTTGCAAGTGAACATTCCATTAATATTAATTCACATTTTGTTTATAACACAATATGTTTCTTCTGTATACAAATAATTTGCACATATTACAATTATAACACTTAGGCATGCTCCTTTTGTCCGTTCTAACTTTAGGTATATTTAATTTAGCGTGAAAATATTTTTTTAAACTCTTGGCACTTTTTTGAGTAAATGGTGGTCTGACCCCTATTACACTTAAGATCTCTGCTTGGCCACCAAATCATTTCCAAATTTTTATTATTATTTCTTTAATGGCTCCAGAGTCCAAAGTATTAACAATGGGGATCCTAACCCTATTATCATTGATAAAAACTCTACCATTTCTGGGGCAAGACCCATCTCTCTGGGCTATAATATTAGATTTGACATTAGAAACTAATGTCTTTGGATACCCTATTTTGAAAAGTTTCTCACAAAAATTATTGCTTTCATTGACAAAATCTTCTTCTCTAACTGTTAAGTCACTTATTCTCAAAAGCTGCCCTTTAATAATGTTTTCCTTAATCTTTTTATGGTGCATGCTACTATAATGTACATAGGTGTTATTTTGCACCTCCTTCTTAAAGATTTTTGTAATTAACTTATCCTTTTTGAATATACTAACATCCAAAAAGTTGATAGTAGTAGAGCTAAACTCACAGGTAAATTCCAAATATGAACATATATTGTTAATATATGTTATGAACTCCCCCAAAGACTTTTCTGTCCCCTCCAAATCAAAAACACATCATCAATAAAATGATACATAGTGATAATATTGTTCATATATTCACTTTGCAATATATGAATAGTTCCCATCCATGCATAAACAAATTAGCATAAATGGGGGGCATTGCTGCCCCCACTGCTACTCCATTAGTTTGATGGTAAAAAACATTGTTGAAAGAAAATGTTATAACTAAGAATCATATCTAGTAATTTCATCAAAATGGTTAAAGTATTTTCAGAAAATAATTTAGACCTTAATAATTCTAATCTTACTGTTTCCATGCCTTCAACATTAGGTATTACTGCATATAATGATTTTATATCCAAAGTAACCAATAAATCACTATCTAAAACACTAACTTCTCTAATCTTATTAACAAAGTCAAAACTGTCTTTAATATAAGTAGTATTGTTGGCCACTACCTTCTGTAGGTGTTTATCTACATAGATAGACATACTCTCAGTTTTGCTGTTTAAACTAGACACAATAGGTCTTGGGGGTTATTCAAATCCTTATGGATCTTAGGAATTCCAAAGTTCCAACTAATCCTAGGGTTATTTATAGTAAAATATGTTTGTATGGCATATGTGATTCTCCCAGTGCAAACCCATTCTTCTATCAAAGAATTAATAAAGGAATATGATTTTTTAATTTCTCTTAAAGAAACTTTTTTATAAAAATGCATTTCAGACAGTAATTCAAACATTTTATGTTCATACATATTTCTGTCTAAAACCACTATTGCTCCATTGTCTGCTTTAAAAACTAGCAATTCATCATTCTTAATAAAATTATAAAACAATTATTTTTCTCTTACAGACATATTGTAATAAGTGTAATTAGACTTATTCTCTAAAACATCAATTATTTTCAGGTCACAAATGTTAAGAAACATCTCTAATTCCTTCCTCAAAGGTGGATTAAATATGCTGGGTTTACAAAATCATTCTATATGAGATGTTTTATTTTTAAATCAAGTTGCCTTGCATAATCTCTAAGGCTATTTAATATCTCCATTTTGTCAGCATGCTTTGCCAGCACAAACTTGCACCCTTTACTTAACATCAAACATTCATCAGATGACAACTTATAATCAGACAAATTAACTATTTTAAAGGAAACAGTACCTATGTTTTTCAAATGTAATTGTTCTTCCAGTTTTTTGACTGCTGTCCCTTCTTGAAAAAAAAACATTATTAGATGAAGCAGTTACTTGTGCCCAAGTTTTGTCATGGCTGTTATTCTGTTGGTAAACATAAAAAGGTCGGGATGCAGTAAATCTCTGAAAACCTTGTTGAACCTGCCTATTAACTTGTTCAATTGCTGGAGTTATGTTCACTACTGCATGTACATTATCAGGGGGTAAAGAACTATGTAATAATTCAGGCTGAACTTTCTTTTGGCTCCTCTGCTTTTGTGACAAATGCTCTGATCTCCTTGGTGCATTTGTCTCATTTCTGCCATTCTCTGTATTTCCTGTCTGCACATTAGCTACCTTGTCATTTGAAGATGGCACGCTATATGCACAAGCCACTCCCCCTTCATAAACAGCAAAATCACTTTCGTATTTCTTGGTTTTCCTTTTGCATAACACATCATTCAGTTTTATTAACTAATCTTGAATTAAACACATTTTTTGATTCAAAATTGTCAATAGATGTTGTTTCTTTTAACTTGTTGTCAGAGCGGATTTTGTCATTTAAGCTAGACATATTACTTTTATTAAACAAAATGAGTAGTTCCATATACTGAAACCCAGTTTTTGATTTTTGTCTGATTATAAGTTGTCATCTGATGAATGGTTGATGTTAGGGAAAGGGTGGAATTTTGTGCCGGCGAAGCGTGCTGACAAAATGAAGATATTAAATAGCCTTAAGAGATTATGTAAGGCAACTTGATTTTAAGTTTTTATTTAAAAATGAAACATCTCCATTGAGGAAAGAATTAGAGATGTTTCTTAACAGCTGTGAACTGCAAATAACTGATGTTTTAGAGAATAAGTCTAATAACACTTATTACAATATGTCTGTAAGAGAAAAATAATTGTTTTATAATTTTATTAAGAATAATGAATTGCTAGTTTTTAAAGCAGACAAGGGGGAGCAATAATGGTTTTAGACAAAAATATGTATGAACATAAAATGTTTGAATTACTGTCTGATATGAATTTTATAAAAATGTTTCTTTAAGGGAAATGAAAAAATCATATTCCTTTATTAATTCTTTGATAGAAGAATGGTTTTGCACTGGGAGAATCACAGATGCCATAAGAAAATATTTTACTGTAGATAACCCCAGAATTAGTTGTATCTTTGGAATTCCTAAGATCCATAAGGATTTGAATAACCCCTAGACCTATTGTGTCTAGTTTAAACAGCAAAACTGAGAGTATGGCTGTCTATGTAGATAAACACCTACAGAAAGTAGTGGCCAACAATACTACTTATATTAAACACAGTTTTGACTTTGGTAATAAGACTGGAGAAGTTAGTGTGTTAGATAGTGATTAATTGGTTACTTTGGATATAAAATCATTATATACAGTAATATCTAATTTTGAAGGCATGGAAACAGAATAGAATTATTAAGGCCTAAATTGCTTTCTAAAAATACTATAACATTTTAATGGAATTACTAGATGTGATTCTTAGTTATAACTTTTTTTCTTTCAACAATGTTTTTTACCATCAAACTAATGGAGTAGCAATGGGGGCAGCAATGGCCCCCAGTTATGCTAATTTGTTTATGCATGGATGGGAACTATTCATATATTGCAAAGTGAATATATGAACAATATTATCACTACGTATCATTTTATTGATGATGTTTTTGATTTGGAGGGGGACAGAAGAGTCTTTGGGGGAGTTCATACCATATATTAACAATATATGTTCATATTTGGAATTTACCTGTGAGTTAGATCTACTACTATCAACTTTTTGGATGTTAGTATATTCAAAAAGGATGATAGGTTAATTACAAAAATTTTTAAGAAGGGGATGCAAAATAACACCTATGTACATTATAGTAGCATGCACCCTAAAAAGATTAAGGAAAACATTATTAAAGGGCAGCTATTGAGAATAAGTGACTTAACAGTTAGAGAGGAAGATTTTGTCAATGAAAGTAATAATTTTTGTGAGAAACTTTACAAAAGAGGGTATCCGAAGAAATTAGTTTATAATGTCAAATCTAATATTATAGCCCAGAGAGATAGGTCTTGCCCCAGAAATGGTAGAGTTTTTATCAATGATAATAAAGTCAGGATGCCCATTGTTAATAGTTTGGACTTTGGAGCCATTGAAGAAATAATAATAAAAAATTGGAAATTATTTGGTGGCCAAGCAGATATCTTAAGTGTAAGAGAGGACAGACCATTATATACTCAAAAAAAGGCTAAGAGTTTTAAAAAATATTTTCAGGCTAAATTAAATATACCTAAAGTTAGAACTGACAAAATGGGCATGCTTAAGTGTTATAATTGTAATATGTGCAATTATTTGTATACAGAAGAAACATATTGTGTTATAAACAAAATGCAAATTAATATTAATGGAATGTTCACTTGCAAATCCAAGTTTGTGATTTATCGTGTTTTTTGTGTGGCATATAAGTCATTTTATATAGGCAGAACCACCAGAGAACTATACAAGAGAATTTATGAACTTAAATATGCTGTTTCTATAGGAGATGAAAAGAATGCCCTGGGTAGGCATTATAAGTATGAGTCTTGTAAAATTGATTTTAAGTTCCTGGTGGTTGATGGATTAAAAAATGTGAAATGTTTATTAAATCCTGAAGAAGAATTAGGACGGTTAGAGTATAGCTGACAAGTGAGACTGAATGCTTGCTACCTCCCTGGTCTAAATTATAGAGACAATGTTATTATGTATTTGAAACGTAAAGGTTTAAAACATTAATTGGTTGTCGTGATTTTCTAATGATTTAAATATGGCTCATTGTATTGAATACTTCAGTCTGAAGAAGTCTTAACTCAGATGAATGCACTTACTGAAGTTGTTTTATTGTTTTATTATTTTATTAAAGTGATTCAAGTGATTTTTTTTCCATTGTTTTTTGTTTATTTTTGGATAAGTACAATATCATTTAGCAGTAAAATGTACTGACATGTTATAAGTGCGAAAGTTTATTACTCACTCATAAACCAAATGTCAGAGAGAAAGGGAAGTGAGAGTGACAAATAAGTGTTTGTTAGAAGTAATAAGTGGATTGAACATGGGAGACAGGCGAAATAAAGATTAAAAGCAAGATTACATTTAAGGGAAATAAATGAAGGAGAAGTAAGAAAAGAAAGAAAAGGAGATGTTCATAGGTTCATAGGTTCATAGGTAAGTACTAGGCTATCTGCCCAAGGGCATTTAAAAGCCTAGCCAGAATGTGTTGGCTTTCGCCACCCCCTTAGATTAGTTCCCTGTGCATCTGTCCAGCAGAGCCATTAGTTCCCTGTGCCACTTTCCAGTAGAGCCACTGCAGTGATCCCTGGGGTAAATTTTCTGTTTCCCATCCACCCGTCAAGGTTTCTCTTGAAGAGTGTTAATGAGGGGCTCTGCCTGATGTATATTTGAATCCTGTTCCAAAGCATGGGGAGTCTCTGGGACAGGAATCTATCCCTCCAGCATGTCCTATTTATCGTTGTGGTGAGGTTTATATCTCTAGAGCGTGTGGCTCTCCAGGATTTGTTTTTTTTTAGGTGGAGCATGTCCATCAATTCTGGGTTGGACATGGCCTTGTATGTCAGGCAGAGATCGCCTCTGAGTAAGCGGTATGCAACCAAGTACAGCTGGAGTTTGAGTCGGGCTGCATAGGGCATCTGTTGGAGGCCAGTAATCCTCTTAGTGAGGTACTTTTGTGGTCTTTCCAGCTGTTGCAGGTGTCTTGTAAGGTACATCCCAAATGGGGCATTGTATTCTATGATTGGTCTAATGAGGTATGAGTAGAGAGGCACAATAACCTCTCTTGTTCTAGATGTGAACCTTTTTGTGATTAGGTGGGCCACATAGGATTTTCTAACCACCTTGGCAATATGATTATCAAAGGAGAGATTACTATCTACTTGGGTCCCCAGATCCCTTATTACATTTTCTGTGTTTAGGGGACTACCACCTATGTGGTAGTTCGTGGGTACTTTTATTTTTTCCAAAGGGGATGACTATGCACTTTTTGGCATTTAGCTTGAAGCCATGATTTTGACACCAGTTATCCATCTCAGTGAGACCCTTCTGGAGGGTATCTGTATCAGCCAGAGAATCAATTATGGACCCTAGTTTGCAGTCTGTGAACTTGATCAGCCATAATCCTCCTGTGCTTGCCTGTACCTCTGAGAAGTATATACCAAACAGGAGGGGTCCTAGGACTGAGCCCTGGGGGACACCACTTGTAACCGGTTAGAGTCGGACCTAGAGCCTGCAACTCTCACTGTGTGGGTTCTATCCATGAGCCAGTTCCTTTGGTGTGGATGGCCAAGCTGCCAAGTTCCTTTGGTGTGGATGGCCAAGCTGCCAAGTTCCTTTGGTGTGGATGGCCAAGCTGCCAAGTTTCTTTGGTGTGGATGGCCAAGCTGCCAAGTTCCTTTGGTCTGGAATGAAGGCTTTCATGCTGTCTGTTCTGATCCTGCATCCAAAAAAAAAAAAAACAAATCTGGTGAGGGGGTCAGGTGTGATTTTTCTAGACTTAGGGTGAACCCTAATTGAGTTAGGGTGGAAGACACCTGTTGTAGGTGAAGTAGTAGAACTTGGTAGTCTTGATAAAGGATGAGCAGGTCTAGGTATGGGTATATCTGTACATCCTGGTCCTGCAGTCAGCAATGAAGGGGGCTAGGCAGAGAATTGAAAATTACAGGAGCCTATTGCAAAAAAGAGGAATTTCCTGTAATTTGGATGGATAGGAATGTGGAGATGGGCATCCTTCAGGTCCAGAGCTACCACAAATGCCTGGGAGGAATTTGTGGTAAGAAGGGGTAAAGTGATCTTTTTGAAGCAGGAACGTGGAGGGAGAGTTTCAAGGATAGGCCTCCAGGTACAAGAAACATTCTGGAGTAAAAGCTTGTATTTCTTTGTAGGGTAGGCACCTGTTCTATGGTGCCCTGAGTTAGTTGAATGATGGTTGGGAATAGGTGGATTTGGTTGCTTGGTGGTTAAGGGATACGTTGAAAAGGTGGGAGCATCCACCAGGTCATGAAATATCCTCCAACTGGAGGACCCATTGTTCTGCTGTTATTCTCCACTAGGAGGGGTAGGGAGAGGATAATGAAAAGGGATAAAGGTGCTTCTGGATGCAACTGAGGAGAGTCACAATGGATGTGGTCTGGATTGGTCAGGCCGACTTCGAAAATTGATAGTGCAGGAGCTGGTGGGAAATCTGGGAGTAGAACCTTATTCTGGGCTGTCTATGTCCCTTAGATGGAGGGGCTGAGTGAAAGGAATGTCTTCTAACAAAGGAGGGCTTCTCTGGGTAATTCCTGTGCTATATCTAGGAATAGGGGATACCAGAAGATATTTGAGATTCTGTAATTTTCCTGTTTTCTTGAAGGAATTAAAGGATCTCAGAAGCCTGTCTAGAGGGCCGTATTGTCCAAAGGTGCATCCAGTAATTTTGTCTGAACATCCATAGGGAGAGGTTGAAGCCTTACTCAGGAATAACGCTTTAATACTGATCCAGAAGCAGCTGATTTAGACAAAGCTTCCACAACATCATAACTGTACTTAATGGAGTGCCTGGTCACTTGGGATGCTGTGGAAAGTAAGGAATTAGCTTGGGTTTTTATCGGGGAGTCCTGTACCTCGGACAGAAGGGTAGAGGCTTTGGAAATGGTATCCAACATACCTAACCATGTGTTTAGTAGTTCAAAGACCTTAAGGCTAAAGTAGAGGAGGTATAAACTTTCCCCAGTTTGTCCATAAATTTGCTGTCTTTATTCGTTGGGTAAGTGCAGTGGAAAGTAGTTGCCTAGAAGTTTTGTCTGCAGACACAGCTACAACAGCTATCTGCTGGTGGATTTTTAAACAGAAACTGGGTGTCCTGTGGACCTTATAGAAATGGTCTGGTCATTTAGATGTTGGAGGTTGTGAGTCAGGAGACTGAGAGGCAGCCAAAAAAGCACCATGATAAGCAGGGAGGGACAGCAGAAAAAATGGTTGCTACATTTGTAAGAGATCAAAATACCTTTCTTGGACTCTCATACCTCTGAAGCCTGCCACAAAATGTTCCCTCATGAGGGAGATAGTGCCCCCAAAGGTAAATTCTCCTGGGGATTCAGGAGAAATAGAATCCTCCTCCTGGGGTAATGACATTTTTAGGGGAGTCTATTTGGGTTTCATGAAAGGATTCCTCAGAAGAGTAATCTTCCTCAGATACCTGTATGGGTGGCTAAGGTGAGAGTAAGGGGAAGCTGATGTGTCTGCAAGACCTGAAAAGCCTTGAGACTTTGTGAAAACACTTCCCAGCCAGGTACCAGTTGAGGTCCAGGGTGCTTAATTTTTGTTTCCTCTTCAAGGGAGTTACTGGTGGAGAAAGCATAGAAGTGGAAGTTTGCTAAGGAAGAGGAGCAGGGCCTTCCGACTGATTCGTGGTTCTCCTCCACCAGTCTGATGGCTGAATTGCCTCAGTGGACATACATGCGGTTTCTGGCATCCCACCTTCCATTATGGTTCCCACACCTGCTTTGATAAGTCGTCTGAGCTGATTCTGGGCTTTCAAGCACCTCTAGAACCTGCTCTGGCACCTGAGGGTGCAGCATGGGATTCCAGCCTGATCTGCTTGGCTTTTTTCCTTGTTGGCTCGGATTGGCCTACTCCTTCTATTCCAAGCAGAAAGTGACGTAGCCTATGGTTCTCTAAATACAGCTTTAGTGCCACCAAACAGCTTCAGAGAGCTTTGAGGATGAAGGATATGCAAATAGGGCAGGACATAGGGTCATGGGTCTCACCTAATCAAGATGCATGCTTCTCATGTGTGTCCTTGAGGAATTTGTCTCCCACAAGCACACTTCCCTTTCTAGCCAACATGCAAGTCTAAACTGTAATCAAAATGAAAAACCCAACAGGCCACTTATCTGTATTGGTTGAAGCAGTCTGGTCTTGAATGGAATCTTATTCGGCCATCTGAAAAACAACAATCTGCTTGGGGAATTGGCAAACAGGAGTCAGAGGTTCACTGCAGCAGAAAACATTCTGATGAGGGTACGTCACTTCATGGCCCTAGTAAGTGATGTTGCACATTGCAATTTTATTAGCCGTTTTGGGCTGATTTCTATCCCTTTCAACTTTCTGGCTTAAAAATGCGTGTGTCTGCACATTTTTCGCATCGTGCAACACTGCGAGGCTACAGTTAAATTATTCCAGGTGCTAGAAAGTCTGCTCTTCAAATTTTCCCTTAGAACTAGCTGGTTTCTCAGTAGTAGCACTAAAATCTGAACCCCTGTGACTAGCACTTGCTCTAGAACCTGCTGGAAAGCACTAGGAAGCCTGAAACTAATACAAGCACTCAACTCTCCTTGTCAATAAGGAGAAATTAATCGTAGGCACTAAACAGCCTATAACTGCAAAGTACCTTGCAAAGGTAAGGGAAAACAGCTCTTATACTTTACAAAAAAAGCACCTAAACAGGCATGTCCAGGGGTCATCTTCTGGTGATTTTGCCTGTCCACCTGGTGAATCAGGGCATACTGGGGCAATGCGGCAACTGCCTCATGTACACAGACAACCCTCTCCTCCTACCACCCAACACTACAACCTGTGAAAGATGCACTTACATAGCCAAACTGGAAGCAAAGCTCTCTCAGGCCAAGACTGTGCTAGACAGTCAAGAGAAGGTTAACACCTGCACTACACCTCAAGCAACTCATAGCCCTTCAAAACCCACATCAACACCCACACATAGCAACACTAAACCCACATATTCGGAGGCCCTTAACATTAACCTGCCCAAGCAACAAGGACCTCCGAAGCTGAAACGCAAACAAACACCAGTCACAACCAAAGTGACACATAGCTCACAACACCAGTGTGCCACCCAACAACCGCCCCTTAGGCAAGACAATGTACCCAACACTTTAGTCATAGGTGACTCTATAGTCAGGCACACTGATGTCCCATTCACCAGACTGAAGGAGAAAATTACAGCCAGCTGCCTGAGGGGTGCCAGGATCCACCACATAATGTATGCACTCAAGTCACTCCACAATAAGTACAAATACAACTGTCATTGTCCATGCTGGAGTGAATGACTTGAGACGTACCTCCCTGGACTACATGAAAAGAGAGATGGAAGAGCTCTCAGATCATGTGGCCCAGGCAGGTATGACCCTAGCCCTGAGTAGCATTGTGCCTTTGCCCAGAATGATACCACAGGATAAGGACAAAATGATTGACTTCAACAATTGGCTAAGCTTCTGGTGTCATTCAAAGGGGGATCCAGTATTTGTCTGCCTGGAAGATATGATCGACAAACCATGATGCTTTGCCAGAGGTGGTCTGTACCTGTCACCCCTGGGATTCAGGTTACTGGCTAAAGCTCTTGCCACCCCTATAGTGCTTTTTTTAGGTAAGGTTCAAAGGACAAAACCACCACCGTAACAGATACAAGCATGCAAAATGTGAAGGTAATGCTACTCAATGCTAGAAGTCTAAACCTCAGTATGCACCCTCGAGACACTCCTAAAAAAGGAGAACATTGATATCTGTGCAGTAACTGAGAGCTGGTTCAAGGCTCCAGAGAGCACCCCTGGCTACAACTCTTACCACACTTTTCGGCCACAAAACCAAGACCAAAACACTAAAGGTGGAGGTGTGTCCATATTCACCAAGGATATTCACACGTCCAGGCTAGTTGCTCAACACAATGCATCTGAAATTCTCCAGGTGCAACTAACACTGGGTAAGACTGCAATCCAAATTATAGCTTGCCCCACCATGCCCCAAGATTCTCACTACACCTTTCTAAACATACTGGAAAATATTAAGATACAACCAAACACCCTAATACTGGGTGATTTCAAATACCCTTCCATTAAATGGGAAAACTACTTGGGTACCAACTCCTTTTCCCACCGGTTCTTGGAATTCATAAATTCCAATGCCCTGGATCAGCTAATCCATTGTCCCACCAGGGGCTCCAATATCTTAAACCTGGTCATTACCAACATGGGAGATAGCTGCTCCACACCAGTGATCACCCCCTCATTGGTCAGGTCTAACCATAAGCAAATCACCCTTGACATCCACATCCCACCCCCACCTCCCAGTAAGGAAACCTCCTTAAAAAACTTCTCCAAAGCCAACTTCATGCTACTGAAGTCAGAAGTGACAGACTTCATGACACCCATGCAGACGGGATCTGAAGGTTCGGCTGCAGAATCCTACACTAAGGCACTGTATGAGCACATCCACTCGTGCATGAATCGTGCCATCCCAAATAGAACCAAGATGCTCTCCTCCAAAAATAGGAAGCCAATCTGGTGGTCCCCTGCTATAAACAAACTATACAACAGAAGGAATAAACTATTGCAGAAAAGAGGAAAATCCCAAGATGCAAAAAGCTCCCTCATCATCCTCAGTAAGAAGCTGAGATCCCTCATAAAATCCTCAAAAGCTAGTTACAAAAATAAAATTGCCAAAGATTCCAAAGACATCCACAAGGCATTCTATAGTTATGTCAAGAATCTAAATGGCAATGCTCAGATCTGCTCTGAACTACAACAGAATGCCATTAAATATACTGATCTCAAGGATATTGCCAATATCCTGGCAGATCGATTTAGTGCCAACTTCACCACCCTCTCACCCCCTAAAGGGCCCATGTCAATACCAAAAGATTGCCAAATTCTGGTAATCACGGCCACACAGGTAGAAACTGCACTCTCCAAAGCTAAGAATACAGCATCTATGGGACCTGATGACATCCCAGGCTGTGTACTACATGAACTACAAAATGAACTGGCACCTCACCTAAGTGTCATGTTTAATCATAGCCTCACCTCAGGCTTCGTGCCCACTGAGTGTCGCACAGCTACAGTTATCCCACTCCACAAGGGGGGATCCACCTTGGATCCTGGGAACTACTGTCCCATCAGTCTGACTAGCTTGATCTGCAAAGGCATGGAACGCATTATCATGGAACTTATAAACAAAGACATTGGAAGCTTCAAACACTGGGCCCCACCCAGTTTGGGTTTGTGAAGGGCTGATCTTGTCTCCTGAACCTGATTGACTTCTTCAAATCAGTATCCAGAACTGTGGACAAGGGTAAAAGCAGTCCACACAGCCTATCTGGATCTCAACAAGGCCTTCTACACCATCCCCCCACTCTGGAATCATAGATAAACTTACTAAGCTGGGCATAAATCCCTACGTCACTTGATGGGTTGCCAACTGGCTTACTGACAGAACCCAGACTGTAAAAGTAGCTGACTCCAAATCCAGCTCCAGACAAGTGACAAGTGGAGTACCTCAGGGTTCAGTCCTGGGACCACTCTTGTTTGGCATCTACTTCTCTGAAGTACAGGTCAACACTAAGAGACTCTAGCTAACAAATTTCACAGATGACTGCAAACTGGGAGCCATTATTGAATCCCCAAATGATGTGGATATTCTACAAAAGGGCCTTACAGATAGGATGTACATAGGCAATTAAAGGAGAGCAAGCTGAAATTATTAGCCAGGAGAGCAGCACATGCAAAAACAAGAGTCAGAGAGGATTTATTTTAGTTGCAGCTTACATTAATGAATGTTATGTATTTCCCATTGGTGCAGGGATGGTATTCTAAACATTTGCTAAACAGTATGAGTACCGACTTTGACTACAGTTTTTGTAATGCTTATAGATGTGAACTAGCTTTTTGTCAAAGATTAAAGCTGATATGGGAGACAGTGGTGGAGAATTGTACTTCTAGATGGGCAGGAAATGGAATTAAATATAATTTTGTTTGTTAAGAGAAATGGAGTATAGTTTAGTTGATGAGATAATTCTAGCCAGTTCAGAGTTTTTAGTGCAGAACAGTGATGTGTTCTTTGACTTGTATTACTTGCAAATCTATTTACCTAGCTGTAACCCTGTCCCAGTTTAGATTCTAGGGTGGCCTGGAGGTCAAGATGGGAGAACTATATAATAGAGAGGGGATTAGGTATGTAGTGGTAAGAGAGAATCTGGTAGATACAGTAAGGAATGTTTTAGCTCTATACTACATTCCTAGTTTTTTTTTATATTATTGTGTATATGCAGGCCATATTTCAGGTTATCATCTATTGTAACCCCAAAAGTTTTGTATGGGGCACTACCTTAACTGACGTTTTGTTTAGGGATATGATTTTAAAGCTATGTTTATCATGATTAAGAGATTTGGGGGAAATATAAAAGGAGTTTGGATTTCCTTTAGTTAAGAAAAAGTTGGTGGTTACAAATAAGGTTTTCAATAGAGTTAAAGGCACATTGTATAATCTTTTCTAGGTTTTGTAGATTGTCAGAGAGGCAGATGAGAATGGAATTATCTGCATACTGTGCAAGGGATGCTTGTTGTATAGAAGGATGAAGCTTGTTTATAAAGATATTAAATGGAAAAGAACCAATGACAGAGCCTTGTGGAGTACTTCAGTTGATGGGTAGATAAGGGGAAAAGGTAGAATTCCATTTGAGTACCTGGTAGCATTCTGACAAGTAATTATTAAACTGCTGAAAAGTATATTGTGAGGTACCCATTGTGGACAGTTGTAGTCAGAGATTTTTTATGAGATACAGTGTTCAAAGTGTAAAGGGATTGTGACATTGTGAGGTATTGCCAGATGTACCAGTAGAACTGAGACAGTGCATGTGTGGCATATGCCAGCATGGATGGCTGAGGTTTTGTAAATAATTTTATGCCATTTGACTGTCACATTGATTTGTACAGATGCTTGTATTAAAATGTATTTGTAAAAGTTGCTTATGCTAAAAATACTGCAACAGAATCTTAACAGAGTTCTGAATGTGTATTGTGCCAGAGTCAGGTGACTAGATCTGATGTCATTCTATAACCAACCAAAGGACGAAACTCTGGCAGCGGTAGTTTGTTATTTGTTTTTCTTTGGAACCTGAGATAAAAGATCTATGTCAGTTACCACAGTTCAGTTGTTCAGTTGTTAGATGTACAGTTCAGTGTGTAGTATCTTATCTTGCCTTGTGGAGTGAGCATCTAAGCAGTACATCTTGCCTTGCGATACTAAGTGAGTTAACTAGGGATGGTATCTCTTTAGTTCAGTTTGTGATACAGTGAGATTAGTTTAGTATTATTTTTTTTCTGCATTTGTGAGATTCTATCCAACTGTGTTATTTTTATATTTCCTGCGACTAAAAACTGTAATGTTTATTGTAAATAAATAAATATACTCCTGTTTTCTATTTCTTTATTCATTATTAAATATTTTATACCTTTTCATTGTGGCTGGTCTTTTAGAGAATATGTTTAGCATCTTGAGAGCATCTGTGCTTATTTTAGTGACACTGTGGCCACTCCAATAAGCCTTACTGCTTCAGTCACACTCCATCATTTATAGCAGTATTAATTTGACACAATATAATTGGTTACCCTTTGTAAGAGCCTTAGAGAATCTGTCTGGTGGCAACAATCTACCTTGTAGTCTGGAGAGAGGGACACAGCTGGTGAATGTGTGTCATTTCCCAGGTGTGTGTGTGTGTGTGTGTGTGTGTGTGTGTGTGTGTGTGTGTGTGTGTGTGTGTGAAATCAGATATTCGTGTGTTTGTCAGATACTTGGAAATGTGACACAGTGATCCAAGGTGGGTGTTTTTTGGGATCTAGAGCGATAGGGAGTCCTCATCCCAGTGGAGCATGTTCCCTGTGTGCTCTTAAAGAAGATTGTGTTTGTTGCAGAGAGCTGCATTTGAAATACTGTATAAATCTATTCCTATTGTGTTTTTAGTGACTGCCTCTTACCAGTGTCAGTGGTGAGGGTTAAAGCTCTTTGATTACTGGCCTGGGGTAAAGACGGGTTGTCACAGGGATGATGATGAAACAGGAGCAAGCTGAAGAAACTAGGAAAGACTGGGATTCTGGATGCATATCCTTAGGAGAATAATAACAGAATCTTATAGTAAAAAAGTAGCAGAAAGTATTTAACTAAGGCAATACAAGAATGAAGAAAGGAAATTCTGCTGATAGGATGACTGGAATTAGGGGTAAAGAGAATAGGCAAGGGAGCTGGAATATAGTGGAGAAAAATGACAAAAGGAATCAATATACTGAGAGCAAATAATTAGCAGGAAAAGGTAATAAAATGGGAAAAAGCCAAGAATACATATTCACTGCAGGCTAGAGATGGTCTTCCCCATCAAGAATTGATATCAGAATATAGGTAAAAAGAAATTGATCCTAAGTGAAAGACCCACACTGGTTGACTTTTTAGCAGAATCTATAATAGAAGCTGCTGTTAAAAAGGGATTTTTAGTAGGGCATATAAAATATAAAATATTACATGATAACTGCATGAATCAGTCAGAGGAGATCAGAAAGGATTGGGAAGAGAGACTGGATAAGCAATTCACACAAAAAAAATGGGAGGATATATGTATGGCTCCCGAATATGCAATAACGTCTAGAAAATTTTGGGGTTTTGCATGGAAATGTTTGTATAGGTATTTTTATTTCCCCAAGCAAACTCCAAAGAATTATCCTCATGTAGATTTCAAATGTTGCAGGTGTGATGGGAAGAAAGAGGTAACTGGGACATATTTTTGGAAGTGTATTGAGTTGGCAGACTTCAGAAATTCCCTGCAGACTACTGTTAGAAATAGTGAGTGAGCAAACTGGTGTAAGTAAGGAAATTATTTATGAACTGTGATACAGAATCAGAATTGCCTACACATAGTAAGGCCCTGCTTAGTTTAATTCTGGTGGCTGCCAAAAAAATCAGTTACTAAAAAATGAAAATCAGTGTATAAACCAACCATACTAGGAGTGAATATAGTAACACAGATATAAGAACTGGAAGTGAGATCTTTAGAAAAGAGTAGGAGCAAATTACATAGAAAAATGGGAATTGTGGGAACAACATGTGGAATAATGTTTTGGAGGAGGAATGAGGTTAAAGGGAAAGCAGGAACTGAATGAACTACCCCCAGGATTCAGCAATATTCCATGCAGGAATAACTTATTCTTGCACAGAAACGACCATTTAAGTGCAGCACAGCAGCTCGCCATGCATATTTATGAAGGTGCACTGCCTCTGCACCTAAACGAAGATGGAGCATGGACGAGTGCAGGGGGTGAGTCTGAGAGCAGAGCTCTCACAATATACACGCTCCTGCATCCAGGAATTGCCGTTTGGCAATTACAATGAGTGAGAAAGCTCATAGTACAACAAATGCATACCTCTCAACCATCCCTTATTGTCAGGGAGGTTCCTGATGTACATTCAAATGTTAACATTGTCCCTCTGAATCCCTGTTAACACTGGTGCCATTGGAATTATACTGAATAAATAATGACAATAGCTAAGAGTTGATCACTTATTTCACTGCAGGAAATGTACATTAATTCACATTCTGTAATGCCGTAAATGTCTGAAGTTAATAGAACTAATTTGTTAAAAGTGTCCCTGATTGTCCCTGATTTTATCTGGATTTGTCCCTGATTCTGTTGAGAGTTGTCCCTTACTGTATGACAGCTATGACAACAATCACAATTTTATTTTTTTATAAAAGTAATGAAGTTTAACAGTAGCTGCATGGGTTTGCCCATTGCTTAGCTATGCATACTCCGGCATAAACTGCACAAGACATTAACTCATTACAGCTGAGTGATGCCTCCAGGTGCATCTGCAGTTACCTCCTACTGTGCCTCTAGGCGTCAAATATTGCTTGTTCATATTTGTATTAATAACTCCAAAACCATACTACATAGAAAGTATCAGAATATTTTATCTTGAAGGATACATGATGGCAAACGCAATTGTATTGAAATGTGACCTCTGTCAATGAGCATTTGTTAGAACTGTAAGGTGATGACTTTATTTTTTAAAGGCTCAAGCCACACCCACTGGGAGTTAAAGGTACACAGACAAAAGAGCTGTACTGGAGGGAATGAGTTAAATAGCAAGATTAACTCAGTAGAAGCAATACTGCAATAGTGTAGTGGTTAGAGTGTTCACTTTGCAAGCAGTTATTCTGGGTTTGATTCTTACTATAGCAAATTCACATTTTACATGTAAAAGGAATTTATAAACAATATTTTTGTTGTATAACCTACTAAATAACATATATTTGTGAACTGGAGTACTGAATTAAGTTCAGATGTGAGGTGTCAATGTAATAAAGTGGTGAAATCCCCCGATAAACACAAGTGCCCCATACAGTATACATACACATGAATCACGGATACTAAATAAATTTATAACATGTAATGAATGATAAATCAATGCCATACAGCAAATAGCATGTAAAATTAAAAATAAGCAATGCTAAGCATTGCACACCTCTGCTTACCAGGTGTAAGCAATGAGTAGCCCAGCTAAATAGATTTGCCCATTGGTATGCCCCTTTAAGCAATGCCAACCTTAGGTAAGCAGGTTTGCCCATAGCTTAGCATTTTCAAAACCATCCAATCACAACAAAGTGTGGGAAATCGGCCCTATTTAAACCCCACAGGCAAGAATACATTTCATAACTGGTTGAAGCTTCCTCCTGTGCCGGTGTTGGGGAAGGATTGCTCTTTCAAGCACAGCACTGGGGCATCCAAGAGTCTAAGGTCATGGTAGGACTCCTGGTAAAAGACCATGAACAGAGACTGCTGCAAGGACAGTACCAGGGCTCCCAATATACAGCTGAAGCCTGGGACCATCTCGCCAGTGACCTCACCATTGCTACTGGTATCCCTCGAACCAGTGAGCAGGTCAGGCATCACTATGCTGACTTGAAACAGAGGAAGCGGAAGCTCTTGAATCAATGGATCCAAGAAGCTAGGCAGAGGGGTGATGTCCCAGCAGTGTGTAAGTACTCATTCTACTAAATGTTTAATAATTGCCTAGCTCGTGTATATTATGGATAGGTATGGCTAAATATTCCTCTAGGTCTCTGACAGCTGCAGCGGAGCTGACTGTGAATCAGGAAGCCCATGCGTGTAGGCTGCAAAGACTGCATCATGAGGCAGGTTAGTAATAATCTTGCATGTACTGTCATAAGAAATAAATATAAAAGTAGTAGAAAGTTAATTGCCAGTATAAAAACTGTATTGTGTATGGGATGTACTGCATAAGCCAGACAATATGGCAGGAAGAGTCTCATAAAGGTTGTATTTAAATAAAAGGGTAACAGAATGGCAATAAAGGTCTAACTCCTGGACTGCTTGTATTTCCTCTGGTATCATATGGTAATGTAATGTTGCAATCTCTTAATAATACTGTTGTATTAAGCACTGTTACCCACACTGTGCTACATAAATAAAATGTGTAGGAATGTCTGTATATGACTGTTGTAATCACAAGGTCATATTGTACAAATGAGAGAGACTTAGACAGAAAACAGTGAAAAGATACACAACAAAATCCAAATAACACACTCAACTGAGACGTGAATTGTTGTATTTTTAGCACACACAGCCATGGTACGAATCCTGGGAGTGGTAGTAAGCGCTATGCATAATCATACCCCTCAACTGTACAGATTTTTCAGAATGTTCAGATAATTTGGCTTATATTTTCTGCCTGTTACCCTGTCCCCCTGACAAATCAGTGGGATAATCCCAGAGGTTTAGGCAGCAAATAATGACATACAACTGATTGTCAGACATCATAACTGTCAGAAAAATGTCTATAAGAACAAACCTGTCACTCTAGCAACTCACCAAAATGTTAAGAGAGTAATATGCAAAATATGTCCCATCTCTATCCCCATGTTGTGAAGCTATGACCAGAGTGTGTACAGTAGCAGAGTGAGCTGTATGTGCATAATAATAATGTGGAATCTGGTAATATGTGTGGCAACATTCAGGTAGTGTAAAACATTCCCTCCACAGGTCTGTCAGACAAGAAAACTGTGCCTGGAAATAAAGACTGAAATCCTGGTCTGGTACTGTTTATGCTGGTATTGTAGGGCATTATTGTTAGTGCTGCAGTATGTCTGAATAATAATGTATTAGTCATCACTGTCACCCACACTGTGCTACATAATAAAAATGTCTAGGAATCCCTGTATAAGATTGTTGTAATTACAAGGTCAGATTGTAAAACCATGAGAGACTTATAGACAGAAACAGTGAAACGATGCACAGCAATATCTAAACACACTCAACTATGATGTAAACTGTTTTATTTTTAGCAGACACAGCCATGGTTCGAATCCTAGGAGTGGTAGTAAGCTGTATGCATAATCCTACCCCTCAACTGTACAGATTTGTTCAGAATGTTCATAGGTTCATAGGTAGGTACTAGGCTATCGGCCCGAGGGTCTAAGTAAGCCTAGTAAACAGGGTTCCCTGGCTTACACCACCCAAGAAAGTTATTTTCCTGTGCCACTGTCGAGCAGAGACACAGAAGTTATCCCCGGGGTGAATTTCCTATTTCCCATCCACTCATCAAGATTTTTCTTGAAGAATGCTAATGAAGAACTTTGATTGACATAGATGGGTAGACTGTTCCAGAGTATGGGAAGTCTCTGGGACAGGAATCTATCCCTGCAGCATGTCCTGTTTATTGTGGTGACAAGGTTTAGGTCCCTAGACCATGTAGCTCAGAGGGATTGGGATTTCTTTAGGTGTAGCATGTCCAACAGCTCCAGGTTTGACATTGCTTTATATGTTAGGCAGAGATCACCTTGGAGTAGGCAATATGCTATGGAGTAAAGCTGGAGTTTTTTGAGACGGTCAGTGTAGGGCATCTGTTTGAGGCCAGTAATCCTCTTTGTGAGGTACGTCTGTGGCCTTTCCAGCTGCTGCAGATGTCTTGTGAGGTACATTCCAAAAGGGGCATTGTACTCTATAATGGGTCTAATGAGTGTCGAGTAGAGGGGAACAATGACCTCTTTTTTCCTGGATGAGAACCCTTTTATGATGAGGTGTGCCACGCAGAAGGACTTCTTGACTACTGTGTCGATGTGACTATCAAAGGACAGACTACTGCCCACCTGGGTCCCAAGGTCTCTTATCACACATTCGGTGTTAAGTAGACTGCTGTCTATGTAGTAGTTTATGGGTTCAGAGTTTTTACCAAAAGGGATGACAATGCACTTTTTGGCATTGAGCCTGAGACCATGGCTCTGACACCAGGCATCTGTCAGATAATTGGCCCATATCTGCTGCCTGTTCCCCTGTTCCCCTGGCAAATCAGTGTGATGATCTCTGAATTTTAGGCAACTTTTAATGACATATAACTGATTGTCAGACCTGTAAATATTCAGAAAATGTATATGAAAACAAACCTGTCATTGTAGCAACTCACCAAAAGTTTATGAGAGCACTTGTCAAAATATGTCCCATTTCCACCTGCATGTTATCAAGCCTTGACCAGAGTGTGTGCAATAAGAGATTGAGATGTATGTGCATAACATCAACCTGGAATCTGGGAATATGTGTAGAAACAGTCAGGTAGTGTTAACAAACAATCCCGCCGCAGGTATACCAGGTAAGAGGTGTAGACTGTAGGTAAAACACAGTTCACATATATACTTGTCTACAAACATACCACTGTCCAAACTAAAGCCATAGGGTAGTGTAATAATACCTGTAAGGTACAGATTACAGTAGTGACGAAGAAAGTTGTGAGAACTACAGGGATATATAAGTTGTTAACTGACATCTCTCTACCCCCCCCCCAACCATATCTGCAACAATAATATAAATACACAACTCAATGGGTATGTGTACAATTAAATCTACTGTCGGGACATATGTCCTATTATTTGATAAATATTGAAATGTGTGTCTATGCATGTTCCATGTTGAAATACTCACATTGGTGGCCTGTTGCCATCAATGTAACCTGCATGCTGTTGTAATGGCCACTGTGGTTCCATATATGCATGCGTTCTGTTTGCTATGCAACTGATCCAAATCTGGCATTTTGGGTTAATGGGAATATCTATGCACGCTGTTATACTTAATCCTAGAATGTGTTTCCTATTACTAACCCGCATATGTTTTAAAATTGCAACACCATAGCACGTTTGGGAAGGCCGGTCCCAGCAGACCCACCTCATCTGGCCATGGCACCAGGCATCAGCACATCTGGGGCCCACCCCGGAACCTCATCGTCCGCTGGTCCTGTACCATATCAGGTAGAACTGCCTCAGGGGATGGGGCTCACCCTCCCAGGAGCGGGCATGGACAGGAAACTGTCACCAGTCATCAGGTCTGGGGTCTGGTGCATAGCGAGCTCCACAGGGAGTTTGGAGATCTTCTATGCTAGCTTGAGGGCCGCATGGTACATTTAGAGGGTCAGCCTGCCCCTCCTACCCAGCCCCCAGCACAGCCACCTTCAGGGCCATGAAGGTGCAGTGGTGACTGCCATTGGTGGGGACCTCAGTCCCACTGTTTCCATTTGGGGGCTCATGAGCTTCCAACTTAACACCCCTCCCCATCCAAGGTGTTTGCCCCCACATGTGTCATATACTGCCCCTGTATGCTGTCTTGTCTGTCATCCTACCCAATCTACCTCCCAAAATATACCTACTATCCTTCCCCAACATCCCACTCTCACCTTAAAAAAAAGGGCAATCTGTTCCCAAAAAAAAAAATCTCGCCCCATACATAGCTGCCCATTTCGCACATGTCCACTGGACATGTAATCTGGTGTAATTGGCTTCACAACATATTATTGTTGTCCTCACCCCTTTCTCAAGGGTTTGAGTGTCCAAATCTACCTCCACATGCAGTATATATGCACAGCTGTCTTAAAAGTTCCTTAGTCACTCTGCATCCAACAGCCCCTGTTGTGCCCAGCAAGAAAATAATCAGCCTTTGCACATCTCAAACCCAGGACCCTGCACACCATAGCCACAGTGACTTACCACTACACCATATGATCTCTACCTAAAACTGAGGTATTGTCAAACATATCATGCAGCACAGTCATTCAACATTAGGGAAAATGTTTTTATATATGCAGATGTGTGTGTGTATATATATATATATATATATATATATATATATATATATATATATATATATATATATATATTCAAATATATATTTAGAACTAAAATATATTTATATAACATAAATTGTATATAGATAGATATCTATATGTGTGTGTGTGTGTGTGTGTGTGTGTGTGTGTGTGTGTGTGTGTGTGTGTGTGTATGAACAGAACTAAAGGTTAAAAACAAAGGTTATACAAACAGGAAACAATTGCAAACAAGCCAGACATCCTTGAGTTGCAACACAGAAAATAGCATACTACTACAACAGGTATGTGAACCATGACACCATTGTATGTGAATGTAGTATTTGGTCTGTAATAATGGGACAGATGATTTTGAAGGCTTGATATGTGCCATCAAGACTTGCTGTAGTGATGTCCTGCTGAACAACTACTATGGACATAGAATCTCAACTGTGTGGATCTGCATAGAATGTCTGTATTGTTCCTCCAAACATGTATATGAGTCTAGCAAACAGCTGAAGGTGGGAGAAATGAATTCATTATACACACATGAGTGTCAGATCCCACCACCTGCAGAACAGTCATGCCAATGTGAAATGTATCATGCACAAACGTCATAGGTGTGTAATAGGCCTATCTACAATCTGTCCCTATATATTCCCTCTAATTTGAGGCTGTGTCCACATGTGATACTCTGTGTTGTAGCAAGGCAGAACAGTGCAGCACATTGGGAAGGAGTGTCAGAGTGTGTACCTCACGTCTGAGGTCACTATATATGTGTGTGTGTGTGTGTGTGTGTGTATATATATATATATATATATATATATATATATATATATATATATATATATATCATCTTTCGGCTGTTCCCATTAGGGGTCGTCACAGAGGATCATCTGTTTCCATTTCTTCCTGTCCTTTGCATCTTGCTCTGACACACCAACCACCTGCATGTTCTCTCTCACCACATCCATAAACCTTATCTTAGGCCTTCCTCTTTTCCTGTTACCTGGTAGCTTCATCCTTAGCATCTTTTTCCCAATATACTCAGCATCCCTCCTCAGCACATGTCCAAACCAACGTAATCTTGCCTCTCTGGCTTTGTCTCCAAACCTTCCAACCTGGGCTGACCCACTAATATACTTATTCCTGATCCTGTCCACTCTCGTCACACCCAGTGCAAATCTTAACATCTTTAACTCTGCCACATCCATCTCTAACTCCTGCCTTTTTGTCAATGTCACTGTCTCAACCCACATAACATAGCTGGTCTCACTACCCTCTTGTAGACCTTCCCTTTCACTCTTACTGGTACTCGTCTGTCACAAATCACTCCTCACACTCTTCTCCACCCACTCCATCCTGCCTGTACTCTCTTCTTCACCTCTCTTCCACATTCACCATTACTCTGAACTATTGATCCCAAGTATTTAAGCTCATTCACCTTCACCACCTCTACTCCCTGCATCCTCACCATTCCTCTATCCTCCCTCTCATTCACACACATATATTCTGTCTTAGTCCTGCTGACCTTCATTCCTCTTCTCTCTAGAGCATATCTCCATCCCTCCAAGGTCTCCTCCACCTGTTCCCTACTCTCACTACAGATCACAATGTCATCTGCAAACATCATAGTCCACTGGGACTCCTGTCCAATCTCATCTGTCAACCTGTCCATCACCACTGCAAATAAGAAAGGGCTCAGAGCTGATCCTTGATGTAATCCCACCTCCACCTTAAACGCATCAGTCACTCCCACCGCAGACCTCAACTGCTGTCACACTACCCTTGTACATATCCTGTACCACTCTTACATACTTCTCTGATACTCCCAACTTCATCATTCAATACCACAACGTCTCTCTAGGCACCCTGTCATATACTTTCTCTAAGTCTACAAAACACAATGCAACTCCTTCTGACCTTCTCTGTACTTCTCCATCAACACTCTCAGAGCAAACATCGCATCTGTAGTGCTCTTTCCTGGCATGAAATCATACCGCTGATCCTAATCATCACGTCCCTTCTTAACTTAATTTCCACTACTCTTTCCCATAACTTTATGCTGTGACTGATCAATTTAATCCCTCTGTAGTTACTACAGCTCTACACATCACCCTTATTCTTAAAAATTGGTACCAAAACACCTTTTCTCCATTCTTCAGGCATCCTCTCACTTTCCAAGATTTCATTAAACAATCTGGTTAAAAACTCCACTGCCATTTCACCTTAACACCTCCATGCTTCCACAGGTATGTCATCTGGACCAATAGCCTTTCCATTCTTCATCCTCTTATTAGCTATCCTTACTTCCTCCTTGCTAATCCATTGCACTTCATGATTCACTATCCCCACATCATCCAACCTTCTCTCCCTCTCATTCTCTTCATTCATCAACCCCTCAAAATACTCTTTCCATCTGCTCAACACACCCTCCTCGCTTGTGAGTATGTTTCCCTCATTATCCTTTATCACCTTTACCTGCTGCACATCTCAGTCCCTCTGTCTAGCCAATCGGTACAGGTTCTTTTCTCCCTCCTTAGTGTCCAACCTTTCATACAACTTTTCATATGCCTTATCCTTAGCCTTCGCCACCTCTCTCTTTGCCATGCACCTCATCTCCTTATACTCCTGTCTACTTTCTTCATCTCTCTGACAATCCCACTTCTTCTTTGCCAACCTCTTTCTCTGTATACTCTCCTGTACTTCCTCATTCCACCACCATGTCTCCTTGTCGTCCTTCCTCTGTCCAGATGTCACACCAAGCACCTTTCTGGCCATCTCCCTTACTAGCTCTGCTGTAGTTATCCAGTTATTTGGTAACTCTTCACTGCCACCCAGTGCCTGTCTTAACTCATCCCTGAACTCCACCTCACAATTACCCTTTTTCAATTTCCACCATTTGATCCTTGGTGCTGCCCTCACACTCCTCCTCCTCTTCTTGATCGCCAACGTCATCCTACAAACCACCATTTTATGCTGCCTAACTACACTTTCCCTGGTCACCACTTTACACTCTCCAATCTCCTTCAAACTGGCCCTCCTACACAAGATATAATCCACCTGTGTGCATCTTCCTCCATTCTTGTGTGTCACCCTGTGCTCCTCCCTCTTGTTAAAATATGCATTCACCACAGCCATGTCCATCCTTTTTGCAAAATCCACTACCATCTGACTTTCTGCATTCCTTTGTTTAACACCATACCTACCCATTACTTCCTCATCCCCTCTGTTCCCTTCAACAACATGCCCATTGAAATCTGCTCCAATCACCGCTCTCTCACCCTTGGGTACAGTCATCACCACTTCATCCAACTCACTCCAAAAATGTCATCCATCGCACACCCAACTTGTGGAGCATATGCACTAACAACATTCATCATTACACCATCAATTTCCAGATTCATAAACATCACTCTATGCAATGCTCTTTTCACCTCCAAAACACTCTTAGCATACTGTTCCTTCAGAATAACTCCTACGCTATTTCTTTTCCCATCCACACCATGATAAAACAATTTCAACCCACCTCCGATACACCTAGCCTTACTCCCCTTCCATCTGGTCTCTTGCACACACAATATACCAACCTTCCTTCTGTCCATCATATTGGCTAGCTCTCACCCTATACCAGTCATACTGCCAACATTCAAAGTTCCGACCCTCACTACCACAGTCCTAGCCTTCCTCCTCTCTTCCTGCCTTCGGCCATGCCATCCACCTCTTCACCTCCTTCGGCCAACAGTAGCCCAATTTCCTCCAGCATCCTGTTGGCTAACAGTACTGGTGGCGGTCATTGTTAACCCAGGCCTCAACTGATCTGGTATGTAAATATTTACTGCTGTCCGCATGAATAATGTGGCAAGGTTTTACGCCGGATGCCCTTCCTGATGCAACCCTCCCCATTTATTCGGGTTTGGGACCGGCACAAAGAAATGCACTGACTTGTGCATCCCCAGTGGCTGGGTTACTCTCTCTCTCTCTCTCTGTATATATATATATATATATATATATATATATATATATATTTTTTTTTTTTTTTTTTTTCCCCTATCACTTCACTGAATGACCATTTCACTGACAGCCATTTCACTAAGACCAAATCACCTACAGTTCTTTTTTAGTGAAAGTTCATTTCATCCAAAGCCCATTTTACTTACAAGTAGTGGTCTTAGGCGCGTCAAAGGTGTATGCCCTGTTCCCCATTGTAGTGCGATATTGGTGTTAGTAGATATAGTTAGGGGGTTGTGGGGGGCACACACGCCACAATGGGGGGTGTAGACCCCCACATAAGTTGGTTTTCTGTTGTCTGGTGTTGTTATACATTATATGGTAAAAAACAACTTGGTGTGGGGCTACACCCTCCCCCACACCACCCAAAACTATATATACTAACATCAGGATTGCAATACAGTGGGGAAAAGGACATATAACTTTGACTTGCCTTACAGTACTACTTGTCAGTGAAATGATTATTAGGTGCAATGACTGTTAGGTGACATTAACCTTAGGTGAGTTTGTCTCAGTGAAATGGGTGTCAGTGAAGTGATATGAATCTGTATATATATATATATATATATATATATATATATATATATATATATATATATATATATATAAAAATTAAAAAATGTCCCTACTGTTGAACGAGTGTGCTGTATGATATGTTTGATACCATCTCACACATACCTGCAGCCCAGATGGTTTACTGGTAAATATATGTGGCTATGGTGTGCAGGGTCCTGGGTTACACACTTGCAAGGACTGATAATGTATGTGCTGGCCAGAACAAGGGCTGTTAGATACGTACTGATTAAGGCACCCGTAAGCACATGATAGTGGGTACAAAATGGACAGTCATGTATGGTGTGACATTTGTGTTGGTAACACATTGCCCTGTGTGTGTTAAGGTGAGAGTGGAATGTTAGGGAAGGATAGTAGGTATATATGGGGAGGTAGGGTAGTTTGGAAGACAGACATGATGGACAAAACAGCATACAGGGTTGGTGTATGACACGTGGTGGGTAAACACCTTGGACAGGGAGGGATGTTTGGAAATAGGAAGCCCTATACAGGCCAGATGGAAATTCTGGGGCTGAGCTCCCCACACATAGGCAGTCACCACTGCACCTTCATGGCCCTGAAGGTGGCTGTGCTGGGGGCTGAGCAGTAGGGGCAGGTTGAACCTCTGCATGTGACATGAGGACATCACGGTTGTGTTGCTGATCACACAATTCCCTGCAGAGCTCCCTATGCACCAGACCCTGGACCTGACGTCAAGTTACAGGATCCTGTCTGTGTGCTCTTCCAGGGGGGCACAGGCCCCATCCCTTGAGGTGGGTCCACCTGAAGATAGTACAGGACCAGCAGATGAAGAGGTCCTGTGTTGGTTCCCAGATGTGATGCAGCCTATAGCAATGGCCAGATGAGGTGGAAGAGGTGGGTCTGCTGGGAACAGCCTTCCCAAATGTGATATTGAGTTGCAGTGTTACAACATATGTTGTCAGTAATAGTCAACATAAGGGTCTATATTAGATCATCAAAGTGTTAATACTTCAAATGGTTTAATATCCACCCGAAAACAGTGAATGCTGAAAATAGCAAAGCTGCAGATAACAAAATTTTTTCCTAGGGAAAGAATCCGGTTGTCCGTTTCTGTGGCTTCGCTATTTTCAGCACTGTGGTGGAAAGTTACGGGTTGGGTTCAGGTAAGTGTGCAATTGTGTGGATGTTAGGGTTAGGGTGGGGTATGTGAGTTAGGGTTAGGGCGCGGGTGAGGTTAGTGTGCGATAGTGATAGACTTTAGGGTTAGGGCAGGGTATGTGAGTTAGGGTTAGGGCGCGGGTGAGTGTGCGATAGTGACAGACTTTAGCATTAGGGCAGGGTATATGAGTTAGGGTTAGGGCAACGGTGAAGTGAGTGTGCGATAGTGATAGACATTAGGGTTAGGGCAGAGTATGTGAGTTAGGGTTAGGGCGCGAGTGAGGTGAGTGTGCGATAGTGATGGACCTTAGGGTTAGGGTTTGGGTTAAGGATAGTGGATAGATAGTACTGTATGTACAGTTTAGTGTAGGGTTAGATGTAGGATTTTAAGTGTATATGTGTGGATTGCTGTTTTTTTGGTGTGCTTGTGTTGTGTGTGTTTCTCTGAACAGTGAATTTTTCCCAGGGAAAAAAATTGCTGTTCTGAGCTTTCAATGTTTTTATATTTCGTGGTTAGAAGTTCGAGGTTGTTGTATTCGATGATGTGCTGTTTCATTGAACTGATATAGAACCTCAACATAATCCATGCTTAGCTATAACAGCATGCATACATAGTCCCAGTGACCCAAAACACCTGATTTGGAACAGTTGCATAGCAAACAGAACAGATGCATATATGGAAGCACAGTGGCCATTACAATGGCATGCAGGTGACATTGTTAGCAACAGGCCACCAATGATACTGTTTAAACATGGAACATGAATAACAACAAAGTTCAGTATGTGATGCACAATAGGATATATGTACCAACAGAAGGTTTGGTGTAAACATACTGAGTGATGTGTGTCTTCAGATTAGGTATGCATATATGACGGGGGTGAGGGAGATGTTAACTATCAAGTATGATAACTTTGCAGTATGATGTCCTCAGACCTTGTCACCTGTTTATGTCTTTCAGGTACCATGTCCAGGGAAAGGTTGTCTGCATATACTGCAGACGAAATAGACATAATTGTGCAGTATCTCATGCAGCATCATGGAACCCTGTTTTCACGGACATCACATGATATGCAGGAGAGGACTTCCCTGTGGAATGAGCTTGTCCACAGGGTAAACGATGTCGGTCTGCATAACTGAAGTTATGAGCAGGTATGACATTGTTGTACTGACCTCATCTGCCATGCCTGTCAATGTGCTACTGCTGTCAGAAGGGACCAGCAAGTCACAGGTGGGGGTCATACCATCCAGCCCCCACTGACTCATGTGGAGGAGCTCCTTGCTAGCCTTGGAGCACCCACATGCCAGCATATTCCAGCAGCCAAAGAAAGTATTGTAGAGGTGGGTGCCACCCACACAATGTAGCAGGAGCATCCAGGTAAGGCCCCAGGGCACATTAGTAGACCAGTGCTGTCAGATAATATAGTCTGCTGCTGCAGTGTATTAAGGAGGGGATGTGCATAATCTCTAGTGTTGTGGGTTTGTAAAGATGGTGTTCTGAAATGCTGCTCGCACCCAATCTTAATAGCACAGGTATGGCTACTGACATTACATTTCTCACACAACTATGTAGGTCCCTCTGGTATCCAAATAGGGCAGCAGCTTGAGCTGAGTATGGAGTTTTTTTCTATTTTACATTTGCCAATATACTGGCCATGTAACACACCTACCCATAATGCATGTTGTACATGTTCACTTATTGTTGCTGTTAACTGCACTGCATCACAGTGGTCACCTTGGTGCCATATCTGAAGGGTATGTATGAGTCTTGCAGTATACCACACAACCTGTCAGTGCAAGATGTGTGGACAGAGATGAACATAATGGTGGGAGGAATGGCCTACAGTACAGACATGTTTGACACAGTACCCTTCTTCAGTGTGTAAAACACAGTATACACTGCTATCACAATGGCAACTATTCCAGATCTATATACTGGCAAATCACAGTACCACATTACACATTGTTTACAACCTGTAATGTGATCCTAAAGTAATGCATGTGTAATATAGAACCCTATGTTAGGACAACATTTATGGGGAATACATACCTTAAACACTGGATGAATATGTGTACGTACACTCCAAATAACATACTGTGAGGTACTGACAGCATTCACTCTTCTGGAATACACACCTTCCAACATGTACAGGGCATAAATGTCACACCAAGTTATGTTCTGCTGTCCAAGACATCTGTCCATGACATCTGCCCACTCACCTGCAGCAGAGGCAGCCCTGGCTTGTACACCTGTTACAAACCATGCAATACATCCCATATCTGAAAGGTAGCACTCAGGAGTAGGAAAAGTAGCCTTACATCAACATTGCATATACCATGGCAAACAGTGCAGACAGTCATGTATGTGTGTATAATGTATGGGATAACATTCATGTCAGAAATAAACAGATACCCATCCAAGACAGATGACAGCACATGTTGCAAAATGGTCACGTTGGCTGCCCAGACACATGAATCAACACTGGGGACTTGCAGGAATGTCTAGCAGGTACTGCCTGCACAGTACCTGTGTTGACAATTACCTGGACTCTGCATAATTTTGGCCTATGGGTTAGGGTACTCAAATCAAAGAGTTGTTCCACAGGGGACATCATGCAGGGCTGTCTTCAGGTACCATATGCATAAAATCAAGTCTCCCACAGGCGTGTGTTGCAATGTGTTATGGTGTTCCAAGACCAAGGCTGAAACCTACAGACATTATTAATAAAGATACATTAGCTGCACAAGCATCACCTCAGTCCACCTTAAGCCCATCATCCTCATCTGTACCCTGCTGGTGCCAGTGTATACCTGTAGGTTTGCTGTTAATTAGCAGAAACTATGGCGGTAGACATGTTGTTCTGCATGTGGGACACCGCCAAGTGACACTCATGTGTGGCCCGTAGTTGTCATGCATCTGCTAAATGGCTGAGGAACCAAAGCATATGTCTGAAGGTCACATAGAATGGCTGTATCTGAACACAACCAAAGGAAAGTTCATCTGCACGTGGGGCAAATGCACGGCTCAACAAAGTTCAAATTCCAAAAAAGAAAAAAGAGCCAGCATACAGTGTTCCAGGATTTATTGTAATGAAATTAAACCATTACAAAAACAAAAAAAACAGACCGGTTTCGGCAGGAAAAACACAGCCTTCCTCAGTGTTGATAACATTCATTCTGGTGAGCAAATACATATATACCCATCATTAATCTAATTGGTTCAATCAAAGATTTTCATTTAAACCAGGTGGGAATAATCCCCCCAGTTTGATGATCCACTTCTTTTCTTTGGTGTTTAAAATAGAATGCAGCCCAGTTTTGTTATGCTTGTTGCCAGAAATTCTATCAATAATGATAAAAGTGAATTTGGCAGAAGCATGTACTAGATGATGTTTGTACAGTGCATTATTCAGTCTCTTATTTTTAATGTTGCTGATATGCTCAGAAATTCTTATTCTTAACGGTCTGGACGTTTGTCCAACATAAAATGAACCACAATGGCAGGTAGCCAAATAAATGACCCAGTCAGTACTGCAGTTTGCAAAAAACTTAAGATCATAAACTGCTGGGCAATTTCTACTAGAAAACTGTTTTGACTTGCTGATCTTGTCGCAATTTGTACAGTGTCCACATGGGTAGCAACCTATCAGTGGATCCCCTGTCAGTGTTGCTTGAATTAGACTGGAATCATCATTCCTAATTCCATGTTTAAAATGATTAAAAAAGGAACCCAAGTTTTTTCCTTTGCGAAAGGAGCAAAGACAGCTGTCTGGTATGAAACTTGATATATCTGAATCATATTTAAGAATGTTCCAGTGTCTGTGCACACTATCAATCAGATGATCGGAGTTTCTAGCATAAGTTGTAGTGAATCTCAAGGTGGAACCTCTGTTTGGTTTATGCTCCTTATACTTCATTAGATTTTGTCTATCAAAAGACCCAACCATGTTACTTGCAGCTAAAACATAACCCATGCCATATCTCCTGGATTTAAATCTATTAGTAAGGTCTCTCCTGTGGGTCTGAAAAGTGGACTCATTAGAACAAATGCGTTTGATTCTGATAAAATGAGATTTTGGAATGTTGCATATGACATGTGGAGGATGAAAACTAGAGGCATGAAGAATAGTATTATACTCAGGGTATTTTCTGAATACCTCAGTTGATAATGTATTGTCAGCCAATTTGGTAACAGAAACATCCAAAAAAGTAATGTTCCTGAGGTCATAATGGACAGTAAACTCCAAACCCCAGATATTATTGTTCAAATATGTTTAAAAATCATGTAGCATTTGTAGTTCACCTGTCCATACCAGCCAGCAGTCGTCAAGGTAACGCCTCCAGATATCAATGTATGGTAAAAATATATTGTTATCACAATCATAAATAATATGATGTTCAACAAAAGCCATAAAAAGATCCGCATAAATAGGGGCAAATGATGCTCCCATTGCTGTCCCCTTGACCTGCCAGTAACATTTGTCTTGATAAAAAATGACATTGCTGGTAAGAACTAATTTAGCTAACTCAATCAAAAAAGAATTGAAAGTGGATGGATATAAATCTGCCTTTTCCAGCCAGAAAGACAAGGCCTCAAGGCCAGATTGGTGTGGAATATTGGTATATAAAGAACAGACATCTAAGGTAGATAGTAGCCAATTATCTTCAAGCTGGCTATCTCAAATGATCTGGAGAAAGCTGGTAGTGTCATGTAATCTTGAACGTACCATACCCAATAGGGGTTTGAGATGTTTGGTAAGAAACAACGAAAGGGGTTCTGTAATGTATCCCCTTCCCGAAACAATGGGTCTGCCCGGAGGACTCAAAGGATCCTTGTGGATCTTGGGCAGGAAATAAATATATTGAGAAGCCGGGTCCTTAACAATAAGTTGTTGTGCGATTTCATTGGTTCTGATAAATTCATCTCTAGCCCAGTGTATGAAATCCTCAACCTGTTTTTGGAACCTGGATGTGGGGTTGATGCTCATCAAGGAATAATATCTAGGATCTGACAATTGTCTGTTTGCCTCCTTGTCATAAGCACCCCAATTCAAGATAACAACAGCACCCCCCTTGTCAGCAGAAATAATAACAATATTTTCATTGTTCTGTAACTCAAAAATGGCTTCCCGTTCAGCCAGAGAAATGTTGTTAGATTTAAAACGAATATCAGAACCTGAAAAATGAAGATCTTTGAGAATATTCCTCTGAAAGTGTTGTACAAGTGGATGCATGGGTGGATTAAATGTGGATTTATGATATGTAAATCTTTCACTGGCATCATGGCCAGAGTCACCAAAAAACAATTTGAGGTTCAGTGTTCTGCAAAAAGAAACAACATCTTGGGCTAACAGATCTTCAGAAACCATAAAACCTGGTACAAAAGACAACCCTTTATTTAGGACCAACAGATGTGTGGGAGACAATACAAAATCAGATAAATTTAACACATTGTTACTTAATGGAATATCTACTTCTCCATGACCATTTTCAGTAAGCCTTGTATGTTGGTAATTCCGTCTATGTTTTCTCCCCCCTCTTTTGTATTTAAACCTAAAGGGATGATGTTTGGATTCCGTTTGGGGGATGGTGACCTGGATATAGACTGAAACTCACTATCAGTGTCAGAGGATACCTCCTCAGTAGAAGAAACAGGAGTTGAACCTGTCTTTTTGAGAATGGAACGAGGTCTTTTTCTCTTGGGAGTTCTCTGAGCCCTGGGTGTAAATCTAACCTGTTTGGTATTATTAGCAAAAGGGTTGCTGCTTTGATAGTCACCCTGATCCCTCTGGAATTTTTTCAACTTTCTAATCCGTAACTGTTCCTCCAAAGTTTTAAGATCATTGGCTACTTTGTTTAGTTGTGTTTTGAAAAATGTTTCACCTTCAAAAGGTTTGAGATCACCCACTAGCTTTGAAACTATTTGAATTTCAGAATCAATGATTCTATCATAAAATTTAGATAAAGTTTCCACAAAAGATGTGGAAGCCTGCTGCTGAATAGAGGACCACTGCTCAGTAAGTTCCTCATCAGGGTTAGAAACCAGAGGCTGAATCCGTATTCTCAACCCTCTGGGGGTGATGCCTTTGGCCAAATAGGCCTTAAATAATTTAGAATGCCAGATGTTTGATCTGAGTATTTTTAAATGGCCAAATAGATTTTCAAACGCTACTGCGCATTTGGTTTCAGAATCAGACTGAGCTATATGAGTTTTATCAGCTGAAAGAGGGCCAAGACCAAATACTCTGAGATCCTCTCTGTCTGCCGAGAGGCCAGTTACAAAGGTGGTTAAATCCATACTTAATACTAGCCACTGACAATGTCAGTCAAAAATACTGAGTCAGCTGGAAAATAGGGACAATTACAGCCCAAAATTTTCAAATAGGAGAATAATAATGGCTGTGCCCCTAAAAAGATTTATTTTGATATAATAATGTCAGCATACCAACCAAGTGTCCCCTAGACAGCAGACAAACAATTATCAAATATACAGAACTAATGATCATGAAATTTACAAGCTAGTGGGATGAGCATAAGATAAAAAATATATACCTCTTGAAAAAGAAAACATACTAATACACAACCGTATGTAACCAAAATAGAGCCACCTTTAAAATACATTGACTGTATATGTAATAGAAGGAAAGTCATTCAAAACTAATATCTGATGTGTATATAAATAATAGAGAACTATTCTAACAATAGCTGTATAATTCTTCTATGTAAAATATTGAAAACACAATCAGATGCTGATGAACCATGTAAGGGATCTAGTGGTTCATAAAAAGCAAAGAACAATGTTGCCTGGCCCTTACCTAGCTACATGAATGTTATGTCTATAAATAATGAATCAATCAACAACCAACCGATCACCACTTGTGAAAAATGATCCGTATATATAGAAATAGCAACCGAGAATAATACACAAAAATTATTATTAATTTGTTCTTACTGTTCAAGTTTAGATGAAATCATTAAAGTCCACTATAAAAGCAGCAATGCCTCATTGTCCAAACTAGTTTACAAGAACAGAGAACATGTGTCTAATGTAAAGTCCCAATACTGCACTGGATGGAAAAAGTCCAAAAGTACAATACGCTGATTCCCTCGACGTGTTAAGTTACCTCACAATAACGAGGAAAAGTATAAACAGTACCTGTATATAAAGGTTCCCTTGGTGAGAATCATTGTCCATAGATCGAAAAAAGGAAAAATGTGATGTGTATAAAAATCCCAATTGTTCAGCCTACAATTAAACCAGACAGGAGTAGAAAAAATACACAGCTCCAATGTTGGATGTCCAACCAGGCAAGGTTTCCACGAGGAGATCGCATTATGGCGACTTGTCCCTGTCGACTCAGGAGAAAGAATAATGTCGCTCACCCACAAAAAGGCCGTCAGTGGACAGGTTCTGACCAAATTCGATGTTCCTTGAAACCAACACTGTGGCACACCACTGTGTTGTACTAAATCAGTTCAAAACAAACATACCCACACAGTGTATGTCAGCAAAATGAAGTTCCGTAGGTGGCGAGGAACAGGAAACAAGGCGTTATATCTTGAAATAACGCCAATATGAATAAACACCACAATAAGTGAACCAAAAGCAATATGCTTAATTGACGAAAAACCTTGAATGTAAAACCACAAAGATGTAGAAATTTGTTCACCATGAGGTATAAAAGATACAACAGATAGGAGACTGTAGTAAACTAACAGTCTCTGCAGGAACACCGGCCCCCAGCAGACAAGGAAAGAGACGCAACCAAAGGAAAGTTCATCTGCTGGTGGGGCAAATGCATGGCTCAACAAAGTTCAAATTCCAAAAAAGAAAAAAGAGCCAGCATACAGTGTTCCAGGATTTATTGTAATGAAATTAAAACCATTACAAAAACAAAAAAACAGACCGGTTTCGGCAGGAAAAACACAGCCTTCCTCAGTGTTGATAACATTCATTCTGGTGAGCAAATACATATATACCCATCATTAATGTAATTGGTTCAATCAAAGATTTTCATTTAAACCAGGTGGGAATAATCCCCCCAGTTTGATGATCCACTTCTTTTCTTTGGTGTTTAAAATAGAATGCAGCCCAGTTTTGTTATGCTTGTTGCCAGAAATTCAATAATAATAATTATTAATAATAATAATAATATCAATAATGATAAAAGTGAATTTGGCAGAAGCATGTACTAGAAGATGTTTGTACAGTGCATTATTCAGTCTCTTATTTTTAATGTTGCTGATATGCTCAGAAATTCTTATTCTTAACGGTCTGGACGTTTGTCCAACATAAAATGAACCACAATGGCAGGTAGCCAAATAAATGACCCAGCCAGTACTGCAGTTTGCAAAAAACTATCATTATTGATAGAATTTCTGGCAACAAACATAACAAAACTGGGCTGCATTCTATTTTAAACACCAAAGAAAAGAAGTTGTTTTTTTGTTTTTGTAATGGTTTTAATTTCATTACAATAAATCCTGGAACACTGTATGCTGGCTCTTTTTTCTTTTTTGGAATTTGAACTTTGTTGAGCCATGCATTTGCCCCACGTGCAGATGAACTTTCCTTTGGTTGCGTCTCTTTCCTTGTCTGCTGGGGGCCGGTGTTCCTGCAGAGACTGTTAGTTTACTACAGTCTCCTATCTGTTGTATCTTTTATACCTCATGGTGAACAAATTTCTACATCTTTGTGGTTTTACATTCAAGGTTTTTCGTCAATTAAGCATATTGCTTTTGGTTCGCTTATTGTGGTGTTTATTCATATTGGCGTTATTTCAAGATATAACGCCTTGTTTCCTGTTCCTCGCCACCTACGGAACTTCATTTTGCTGACATACACTGTGTGGGTATGTTTGTTTTGAACTGATTTAGTACAACACAGTGGTGTGCCACAGTGTTGGTTTCAAGGAACATCGAACTTGGTCAGAACCTGTTCACTGACGGCCTTTTTGTGGGTGAGCAACATTATTCTTTCTCCTCAGTCGACAGGGACAAGTCGCCATAACGCAATCTCCTCGTGGAAACCTTGCCTGGTTGGACGTCCAACATTGGAGCTGTGTATTTTTTCTACTCCTGTCTGGTTTAATTGTAGGCTGAACAATTGGGATTTTTATACACATCACATTTTTCCTTTTTTCGATCTATGGACAATGATTCTCACCAAGGGAACCTTTATATACAGGTACTGTTTATACTTTTCCTCGTTATTGTGAGGTAACTTAACACATCGAGGGAATCAGCGTATTGTACTTTTGGACTTTTTCCATCCAGTGCAGTATCGGGACTTTATATTGGACACATGTTCTCTGTTCTTGTAAACTAGTTTGGACAATTAGGCATTGCTGCTTTTATAGTGGACTTTAATGATTTCATCTAAACTTGAACAGTAAGAACAAATTAATAAAAATTTTTGTGTATTATTCTCGGTTGCTATTTCTATATATACGGATCATTTTTCACAAGTGGTGATCGGTTGGTTGTTGATTGATTCATTATTTATAGACATAACATTCATGTAGCTAGGTAAGGGCCAGGCAACATTGTTCTTTGCTTTTTATGAACCACTAGATCCCTTACATGGTTCATCAGCATCTGATTGTGTTTTCAATATTTTACATAGAAGAATTATACAGCTATTGTTAGAATAGTTCTCTATTATTTATATACACATCAGATATTAGTTTTGAATGACTTTCCTTCTATTACATATACAGTCAATGTATTTTAAAGGTGGCTCTATTTTGGTTACATACGGTTGTGTATTAGTATGTTTTCTTTTTCAAGAGGTATATATTTTTTATCTTATGCTCATCCCACTAGCTTGTAAATTTCATGATCATTAGTTCTGTATATTTGATAATTGTTTGTCTGCTGTCTAGGGGACACTTGGTTGGTATGTTGACATTATTATATCAAAATAAAACTTTTTAGGGGCACAGCCATTATTATTCTCCTATTTGAAAATTTTGGGCTGTAATTGTCCCTATTTTCCAGCTGACTCAGTATTTTTGACTGACATTGTCAGTGGCTAGTATTAAGTATGGATTTAACCACCTTTGTAACTGGTCTCTCGGCAGACAGAGAGGATCTCAGAGTATTTGGTCTTGGCCCTCTTTCAGCTGATAAAACTCAGACTATGGATCAGTCTGATTCTGAAACCAAATGCGCAGTAGCGTTTGAAAATCTATTTGGCCATTTAAAAATACTCAGATCAAACATCTGGCATTCTAAATTATTTAAGGCCTATTTGGCCAAAGGCATCACCCCCAGAGGGTTGAGAATACGGATTCAGCCTCTGGTTTCTAACCCTGATGAGGAACTTACTGAGCAGTGGTCCTCTATTCAGCAGCAGGCTTCCACATCTTTTGTGGAAACTTTATCTAAATTTTATGATAGAATCATTGATTCTGAAATTCAAATAGTTTCAAAGCTAGTGGGTGATCTCAAACCTTTTGAAGGTGAAACATTTTTCAAAACACAACTAAACAAAGTAGCCAATGATCTTAAAACTTTGGAGGAACAGTTACGGATTAGAAAGTTGAAAAAATTCCAGAGGGATCAGGGTGACTATCAAAGCAGCAACCCTTTTGCTAATAATACCAAACAGGTTAGATTAACACCCAGGGCTCAGAGAACTCCCAAGAGAAAAAGACCTCGTTCCATTCTCAAAAAGACAGGTTCAACTCCTGTTTCTTCTACTGAGGAGGTATCCTCTGGCACTGATAGTGAGTTTCAGTCTATATCCAGGTCACCATCCCCCAAACGGAATCCAAACATCATCCCTTTAGGTTTAAATACAAAAGAGGGGGGAGAAAACATAGACGGAATTACCAACATACAAGGCTTACTGAAAATGGTCATGGAGAAGTAGATATTCCATTAAGTAACAATGTGTTAAATTTATCTGATTTTGTATTGTCTCCCACACATCTGTTGGTCCTAAATAAAGGGTTGTCTTTTGTACCAGGTTTTATGGTTTCTGAAGATCTGTTAGCCCAAGATGTTGTTTCTTTTTGCAGAACACTGAACCTCAAATTGTTTTTTGGTGACTCTGGCCATGATGCCAGTGAAAGATTTACATATCATAAATCCACATTTAATCCACCCATGCATCCACTTGTACAACACTTTCAGAGGAATATTCTCAAAGATCTTCATTTTTCAGGTTCTGATATTCGTTTTAAATCTAACAACATTTCTCTGGCTGAACGGGAAGCCATTTTTGAGTTACAGAACAATGAAAATATTGTTATTATTTCTGCTGACAAGGGGGGGTGCTGTTGTTATCTTGAATTGGGGTGCTTATGACAAGGAGGCAAACAGACAATTGTCAGATCCTAGATATTATTCCTTGATGAACATCAACCCCACATCCAGGTTCCAAAAACAGGTTGAGGATTTCATACACTGGGCTAGAGATGAATTTATCAGAACCAATGAAATCGCACAACAACTTATTGTTAAGGACCCGGCTTCTCAATATATTTATTTCCTGCCCAAGATCCACAAGGATCCTTTGAGTCCTCCGGGCAGACCCATTGTTTCGGGAAGGGGATACATTACAGAACCCCTTTCGTTGTTTCTTACCAAACATCTCAAACCCCTATTGGGTATGGTACGTTCAAGATTACATGACACTACCAGCTTTCTCCAGATCATTTCAGATAGCCAGCTTGAAGATAATTGGCTACTATCTACCTTAGATGTCTGTTCTTTATATACCAATATTCCACACCAATCTGGCCTTGAGGCCTTGTCTTTCTGGTTGGAAAAGGCAGATTTATATCCATCCACTTTCAATTCTTTTTTGATTGAGTTAGCTAAATTAGTTCTTACCAGCAATGTCATTTTTTATCAAGACAAATGTTACTGGCAGGTCAAGGGGACAGCAATGGGGGCATCATTTGCCCCTATTTATGTGGATCTTTTTATGGCTTTTGTTGAACATCATATTATTTATTATTGTGATAACAATATATTTTTACCATACATTGATATCTGGAGGCGTTACCTTGACGACTGCTGGCTGGTATGGACAGGTGAACTACAAATGCTACATGATTTTTTAACATATTTGAACAATAATATCTGGGGTTTGGAGTTTACTGTCCATTATGACCTCAGGAACATTACTTTTTTGGATGTTTCTGTTACCAAATTGGCTGACAATACATTATCAACTGAGGTATTCAGAAAATACCCTGAGTATAATACTATTCTTCATGCCTCTAGTTTTCATCCTCCACATGTCATACGCAACATTCCAAAATCTCAATTTATCAGAATCAAACGCATTTGTTCTAATGAGTCCACTTTTCAGACCCACAGGAGAGACCTTACTAATAGATTTAAATCCAGGGGATATGGCATGGGTTATGTTTTAGCTGCAAGTAACATGGTTGAGTCTTTTGATAGACAAAATCTAATGAAGTATAAGGAGCATAAACCAAACAGAGGTTCCACCTTGAGATTCACTACAACTTATGCTAGAAACTCCGATCATCTGATTGATAGTGTGCACAGACACTGGAACATTCTTAAATATGATTCAGATATATCAAGTTTCATACCAGACAGCTGTCTTTTCTCCTTTCGCAAAAGGAAAAAACTTGGGTTCCTTTTTTAATCATTTTAAACATGGAATTAGGAATGATGATTCCAGTCTAATTCAAACAACACTGACAGGGGATCCACTGATAGGTTGCTACCCATGTGGACACTGTACAAATTGCGACAAGATCAGCAAGTCAAAACAGTTTTCTAGTAGAAATTGCCCAGCAGTTTATGATCTTAAGTTTTTTGCAAACTGCAGTACTGACTGGGTCATTTATTTGGCTACCTGCCATTGTGGTTCATTTTATGTTGGACAAACGTCCAGACCGTTAAGAATAAGAATTTCTGAGCATATCAGCAACATTAAAAATAAGAGACTGAATAATGCACTGTACAAACATCATCTAGTACATGCTTCTGCCAAATTCACTTTTATCATTATTGATAGAATTTCTGGCAACAAGCATAACAAAACTGGGCTGCATTCTATTTTAAACACCAAAGAAAAGAAGTGGATCATCAAACTGGGGGGATTATTCCCACCTGGTTTAAATGAAAATCTTTGATTGAACAAATTACATTAATGATGGGTATATATGTATTTGCTCACCAGAATGAATGTTATCAACACTGAGGAAGGCTGTGTTTTTCCTGCCGAAACCGGTCTGTTTTTTTGTTTTTGTAATGGTTTAATTTCATTACAATAAATCCTGGAACACTGTATGCTGGCTCTTTTTTCTTTTTTGTATCTGAACACAGCCAAGGTCATGCATTGTGCAAGACATAACTGTGACTCAACAGCAATAGTGTAGGGACTATGTGACCTCCAAGGTCTGTGCACATGAGCCATGCTTGCAATTTGGCAGAGTTGGGGGACATTTGTAGGGAGGGGTGACCACATAATGTCAAGTGAGGATGGGCCATGCTAGTATACGCCTTCCATGGAAAGTTACTGATGTTGTTCATGTACAGGTGCTGCAACAAAACATTGTGTTAAGGGTGTGCACGCTTATGCAACCCACATATTGTATGCATCACTATCAACATCTGCACAACTGACACATTTGTTTGATACTACATGTGATTGCACAGGTCACGTCACATATCAGGTATGTGTAATTGTAACGTATGCAGTATTGTGGCCCCATAGCATATCATGTAAGATGGTGGCATGTCAATAAGGGTGTGAACACTCCTCATAGCCACAGTAAGCATGGGAGGTTGTCAGTATATTTGGATTTCATTGCTGAGACATGCACTGCTGATGATGAGATCTGCAAATCAAACATCAGGCACTCACTATTGCCATCTGTCCTCGTATCAGCCCAGGTATGTATCTGTCAAACACATAGGGGCTGTGGCAACAGAGCAAACATAACGCCACACATATAAACAGTCAGCAATGATGTGTACACTTGTAAGGTATGGTGCACATTACATGGCAGGGTGCTGAACAGGTGCACAGCAATACTGTGTACATGGGCGCAGTGTGTTCCAGGGGAAGGGCCATCTCCTACTAACACAACTCATGCATCACAGAGATGTATAATGTCAGTAGCAGGGATTGAGATAGCTAAACTGCATGCTGTTGATTGCTATATCTCATGCATGTCTGTAATATCTATATTCCACCTCACCTGTATATGTGTGTGTGTGTGTAGGGGGGGGTGGCTGTAGAGGTAAGCAATAACATACAGGTCTGAAAGTAAGGTTTCTATTTTCCCCTCACAGGTGGCGTGGGGGGTCAGGGTTCCTCCGGCAGGGAATCAGAAGTTAGTGTCCATACAGACTCTGACAATGATGATAGCTGTGGTGAGGCACAGGCGGGGTCGTCAGTGGTGGATGTTGTGCCATTGGTTGACATTCCACTGTTATTCACCCCATCCCTGCACACAGTCACATTGCCTATACAAACCCCATCACCTGTGGCCATAGGAGCAGTTGGCGAGTGGTGGCATGGAACAGGGCAGTGTGGGGACTATGGCAAGTGTGTCTGTACACAGCAGCCATAGCCAGATGACTGGCAGGTCACCACACAGGCAGATCTACAAGGGCACTCGTATAAGGGCTGCCGGACAACATGCCCCCGGCAGCAGTGCCAAAGCTGATGTCACCAGATGCATGTTTCAGGCCATCATGGAGGCATAGGCATGTATGGAATGGTATACCAGACAGGGTCTGAGGCTACAGAGGGCTACTCATTCAGCTGTTATTGACACCATCCATGATTTCACAGTTGCCCACTCTTATTTTGCAGAGGTCATAGATAGATGGTTTGGCGAGCTGGCGGGACTGATCAACCATACACTGTCAGTGTTAAAGTGCATGGTGGGAATACGGTGACAACTGTGTGGATGTAGGTCAGCAACACCCACAGGTGGAGGACTAAGTGGACGTGCAGGAAATCATTAGCTACTCCCACAGTGGCTGTACCAGCACTAGCACTGCAGGGGGCAGTGTCCACACCACACCACAGCAGGCCACATGCACATGGCCATGGCTGGTCCCAACAGGGACCCAGAGCCAGTGGACAGGTGTCATTCTCAGGGGAGAGTAACATATCTGGCCTTGTACCCTACTTGTAGTGCCCGTGGAACCCCTGGCAGGCAGAGTTCTTGTGTCCGTGGCCGGAGACCAGTGAACTGCACATCCTGCCATGTACAGTCTGCAGGTGACCAACAAACCCATGTATAGGGCAGGCAAATGGCCAAATTGTGTGCATACAAACACACACACACATCACCAAGACACCAATACAGCTAGGACACCTCCATAACGACACACACCATATCTGCACAGCCCAATTAATAGCAATGCCCTCTAACACACACACATGATGTTAACCAAATGGCTCAGCCTAGGTCTTTGGCAAATGCACACCACACCCTGTGCATATAATGATACCTGTGCCACATCCCCGTCATCCATACCATCGATGCAGGGACAGGCTACTATGGTTCTGATGCACAGGGTGAATGTACGAAGGTGCATCAGTGCAATGCTGTATAATATATTTTCAGCAGGCAAGTTTAATGCTTAGATGTCAGGATGTGTAGCTGTGTAGGCATGATGCAATATAGCTGGTATTACCACTGGTTGATAGTGGTCTCCATAATGTATTCTGTTTCTGTTGGAGGTGTGCATGTGTCATCAGGAGTTTGGTCTGCTGTTGTGTCCTACAAGGGGTTTGGCACTATACTGACACATTTTGACTGTGTCATAACCTGGGTACAGCTGCACACAGTTAATAGGTCTGTATAATAATTACTGCATGTGCCACATGGCTGATAGGTCTGAGGGGTGTATACATGTGAGTGCATGGTGGCTGATGTCAGCAGCCCGTCTACAGTGGATAATGTACAGTGTACTGGATCGCACACACCACATGTTTTTGTATAACAGACACACATAGAGGCTTGGGTGTTGATGCTATAAACACACATTACTGTACACATGGATGTACTGTGTTTGTCAGGGAACACATTTTAGCCTATTTAATTCCACCAAGACATAATAGACAAAATACCACAGCAGTACATAATCAGTTTGCTACTTTAATGTCATCAACGATGGTACTGGCATGGGTATGTGTCCCCTTCCCATATTTACAGCAATACTGGTGTTGGTAAACATAACTGTGCTGGTGTGTGTGGCACAGCCCTACACTTTGGAGGTTGTGGGATGGTGTACAGCTGCACATTGTGTGATTGATGACAACCTAACCTCTTAGCATACACTGTACAGTATTATAGCAGACTAAGCATCGGGATACACACAACAATAACCCCATTGAGGGTGGCTGTGTCCACAACATTAACAGCCAACAATATATACCAACTCCGGTATCAGTGTTCAGCTCTACAGTGGGAAAGAGGGCATGTACACATCTACCACCTGTTTTGATGGAAATAAGTCCCATCACAGGAGTCTTTTGAAATGTCATCATATGCCAGTCAGTTCATGGACAGATGACCTCCTGTGACATGTATATTCGGCAAACTGAAGTAGATCCCTTCACATACACACACATGTACTTGGCAACACTGACAGTATAACCCCTACCTAGGTACGTATTGATAATAATGTTTTTGGCGTAATTGCACACAACACACAGCTGTAGGATGAGGTGTGTCCTGAGTCTCTTCTTATGTGAGGAACATCACCAGGCTTTGTACAATATGGTAATGGGGGATGTACTGGGTGTTACTGGACAACGCATAGTATGCCATACTGTCATAGACACACTGACAAACACATTACAGTCATAGACACATCTGATAGATCTGGGTTTACCAATGCAAACTACAGTGTCAGTGAGTCCATTCTGTTACATATACCTTGCACACAGCTCAGGCATCATTGGCCTATGTAGCGTACTCCGTTACATGTATGGTTGATGGTGACAGTGCAGCAGTATACCCAACCCCACACCACACATTGGGTATGTTGCTCACTGACACCCATGATAATATTCTAATGTACTCACAGTCACACATTGACCAGGACTGCAATACAAACCCTTGTCTATCTCAACAGTCCTACTACAGGGGTATGCATTTATTGCACATGCCACTGGGAAAGTATGGTGATTGTCATGGCTATCTGAATATCAGTGACATCACTATGCCTTATAGTGTATGGTCAGTTGCATTGTATTTGGACAATGTGGCCTCAGAATGATGTATCCTACCAATATACACACACTTGCACACATATACACACTTACCAGGACTCAG